>NW_008796165.1:9699895-9715207 GCF_000699145.1 Aptenodytes forsteri | reverse complement strand
ACGAGGGCTGGGGATGGACAGGCCATAGTGGCTGGTAGAAGAGCCAGCCGTGAGCCGTGTGGTGAAAGCAGAACCCCCAGCCTGCAGTCTCTCAACCTTGGGTTAGTTTCTGAGCTAAGTCTCACAGTTCTTTTAAAAAAAAAAAACAAACACCACTAACTTGATTGAATTTGAGGGTTTCTCATCTCCTTTCAGTCCAGCAGACACTTGGGCTTTCCCCCCCATCTTACCCTACGAGGGCTGGGGATGGACAGGCCATAGTGGCTGGTAGAAGAGCCCTGAAGAAGCCGTGTGGTGAAAGCAGAACCCCCAGCCTGCAGTCTCTTTGGGTTCAACCTTGGGTTAGTTTCTGAGCTAAGTCTCACAGTTCTTTTAAAAAAAAAAAACAAACAAACCACTAACTTGATTGAATTTGAGGGTTTCTCATCTCCTTTCAGTCCAGCAGACACTTGGGAGCTTTCCCCCATCTTACCCTTTTAGTTCCACTTTAGTTTCACCTCAAGGTATGGATTCCTTCTCTTGCCTGAGATCCTTGTGCAAGACTTCTTGATGTGATGGTTGCATTTCCACTGCATGTTTTGAGGTTTCCCTTTTGTTCTCTGTACATTATCTAGTTCTTTCACATAAGTGCAATCTTGCAAATGCTTATAAATGACTTTGTAGACTTGAGAAGCTGCTGTTTTGCTCATAGAGCCTTCTGATACCCATATGTAACTACCATCCAGATTGCATAAAAACATTTAGAAGAGGGCTGCATCTGTTTGTACAGCACCTAGCACTGAAAGACTGATCTTGACCAGACCCTCTACAGCTTCCCTAATAGTAGATTAAGTAGAGTTGCAGACTATGTTAAAGTTGCACTTTTGGGGTTGTTTCTTTCCTTCCACATAGGTTATTCAGGGTCTGATTTAGAAATTAGACTCTGATATTTTAATACTCATGTCTAAATGCCTACTGAACCCTCCCTTCCTTCTAACATAACCCCTTTCTTGTCTGCTGCTAGTACTACTTTGTTAAAGTGAGCTGGGAAGTTATTTGCATTTGGAAGGGAATAAATAAAAACAAACTAACGTTAAGGTGCGGTTGCAAGATATTGCAGGCCCCTTGAATGTTGGACGTCTGCTTATTTTGGAGTGTTTGCTGGGCTAAACGTAACATGAATTTGTCTGTGATGTGTCATAGTCTTATCAAAGCCAAATTACTCATTAAAGCAATGCTGAATTGGAAACATAATGCAGTAAACTAGCGTATAAATAAAGGGTTAGCAGAAAGGTAACTTGATATATGAAACCATAAAAGAGATTTCGGAATTAATGAGGGAGACAATATTTCTCCTGTAGGGACTTTAAGAGTTGGTTGAAACAGTGTAACAGCAACACATTATTTATTTCTCATGTTGCCTTATTCTTAGGCCCATGGGACCAGACAGGAAGGAATTAGAGAGCCCTATATTACAATTTAATTGCTTGAAGGAAAAATATTATTTTTTATTGTTAGCCATTAGCTGCTTCTAGTTTTATTAAAGTCATAATGTCCATGCTGTAGCACCAATGTTTGCAGCATGCAGTCAGGGCTAAGAAAATTGTTCAATTGCTATAAACTCAGCTTTGGGGGGGGGGAGAAAAAAAAGAAGAAAAGATGGAGAGTTGGGACTAGGCCAGTAGCTGTTCAGGTGTTGCATGTCTAAGAGCTGCGTTTTCTTCCATTTAGAGCAGAGCTGTGAAGAACTAGTCCTGATGCAGTCAGGGATAAAAAAATTGTTCAATTGCTATAAACTCAGGTTTGGGGGGGGGGAGAAAAAAAAGAAGAAAAGATGGAGAGTTGGGACTAGGCCAGTAGCTGTTCAGGTGTTGCATGTCTAAGAGCTGCGTTTTCTTCCATTTAGAGCAGAGCTGTGAAGAACTAGTCCTGATCTTTCACTGAAGAAGTGTTCACATACTACACCCACAGTTTTTTCCTTGAGTTGAGCCATTGGGACCAGCTTGTGCTCTTTGGTTTTTTGTTTTCTCTTCTTTGTGTTGGCTTGGAATTTCTGTATAATGTAATGTTTTTTGGTCACTTAAATTGTTCAGGTTAAAATTGTGACTTTATTTGGCCAGAGACATCCCTGTATAATGTACAAGTTTATTTAGGCAGGTTTGGGGTTTTTTTGCAGGGACAGGGGACAATGAAAGTCTTCTGCTTTTATAACTGTTGTTCGTTTTTGCAAAATAAAAATTCTTATGTGCCAGCTACACTGTGATGACTATCCCCTACTGTGCTCTTGGCCTGTCGGAAAGGGGAGACAATGTAACTTAGTTTAGCTCACCATGGAAAAAATACTTGAGAGGAATGATCTCACACCTGCTTCAGGCTAAAAATGCTTACTCCATGAACAGACAGAATGGCTCAGCTGTTAAGCTGTGGTGATTTGACCACATGGACAAATAAACAAAGCTGAGACACGTCTGTAATGCACAAAGCAGTGTGGTAATGGCAGTATAGCAGTTCAGTCTTCCATGTATCCACATGGAAGGTCTGACAGATCAATAGAGTAACCTACTGCATTTTTGTGTAGACTCGGAGCATTTGCTTTCCCTCATAGAAGCTGGAGAGCAGATTTCTTCCCATGAATCTTTCAATCCTTGATCCTTTGCTTCAGCTCTCAACAGCAACATTGACTTTGTATGATGCAGGGAACTGGGTCCTTTCACAGAGGTCACCAGCTAGGAAGGGACCATAGTATTTCACCAACTGATTCCTCTTCAAGGTCAGCTTTGTCTCTGAGGCAGGCTTAGTTCTTCTGATGACTGAGAAGCAAATGACTTTCCAACCCATAAGTAACACACCTGCAGGAGTATCCACAGAAATGTTCTGCCTTCTTGTAAATTCAGAAAATGCTGGTTGTCTTTCTTCCCTTTCACTGTTAAATTCACTCCCATTGAGAAGTATTTTTAGCATCTGTGGTTAAACCACAATGTGAAAGGAGTTGGCTAGATTACTGAGATGATGGAGCTGTTGCAGCCTAATGCTGGTGACTGCTGATATTACCTGCAGCTGGCTTGGATTCCATTTTAAACCAAGGGAATCTTCCAATTCAAGAGTATATTGTATGTACTTGAATATAAATCATTCCCTTGTTATTACAGTGAAAGACCAGCAACAAGATAGAAAACTATCTCAAGAGGTTTCAGTGACCTGTACATCCCCAGGTCAGTAGGTCAATTGTGATAAGCCGCTATCTACTGTTCAGCAGTGAAACAGGGCTGTACTATTTACTCTCTCTCAGAGCTGAATTTTGTGGGCTTTGGCTCATGTTGGCAGCCCATCGTATGTATGCAGGTCTCCTGAAAGCCTTTAAAATTTACGCTAGGTGTTTCTGTATGTATATACATGGATATATGTAAAACTCTCAGGGGTTCGCTTCTCCTTAAAGAGCTTTTTTGGAAGCCCTGTGAGCTAAATCTTTAAGTTGTTTAGGAAACATGATCTGTCTGATTTTGTGAAGCACGGTTGAAATTTGAAATACATTGTGGACATTGTGACTGACTCTAGACTGTATTTTTTTCTAAGATAGAGTTAGCCTGTTGATACCAGGGTCAGCCCTGCTTTTCTATGCTCTTGCAAACATTCAGTGGGGAAGGTGCACTACTTCTGATGAATACTTCCATTGTTTGCCATGGACTCTGGGCAGTAACTTTGGCCTTACTGGGAAAGATTCCCATTCCTTGATGCTCCAATTCTTCAGCCAACTCCATTCTGTTGAATATAATTTTTAATCAAGTTTTCCTTTTAACTTGTAACAAGTCCCTAAATGTGTTACTATCCACCAAAGAGGGTTTCTTGGCAGGATTTTGAAACAAAAACAAAACAAACCCCCTCCTTTCTGCCAAAATACTCTTAACGGATGAAGCAACAATTACTTGTGGCTTTGTGAAAATAGACTATATATTGTATATATTGTGCAGCAAGAGACCACAACGTGTGTAGTGATGATTTGAGGTATCGGGAAATTAAGTGATCCATTAGTATTGATGCTTGGTGCCAAGTATTTAGTTCAATGCTCCAATTTGCTATGCAATTGAAAGTGGGAGTAGGCTTTTCAGGAAAGAGGGTCTAGTGGTTAATGCACTGAGCTGGGCCTTGGGAGGTCTGGCTTTAATTCCCAACTCTCCAGGCTTGCTGTACAACGGCGAACATGTTACTTGAACTCTCTGTGCTTCAGTTCTCCTCTTTCCCTCCCTCACCCACTTCTTTTTTAAATTCCTTTGGGAGGAACTGTCTTTAAGCCTTGTGTATGTTATCTAAACAAAGGGTACTGCATCTCACTAGAGTCCTGGAGATACTTTGACCATAGAAATATTTGTAAGTGTTCTGGCAAATACAAAACTGTCATGTACATATGCATGTGAGGCAGGCTGAGTTATCTATGCAGTAACAGGGGAAAAATTAGCAAGCAGAAATGGCAACCATTACAACCACGTGTTTTCATTTGGACACCTTGATTATGTGAATATTCGGAGCAGCTGCTCCCAACCCTACCCTGGTCCCTAGTAGTACCGTTCCACTTTTGCACAAGTTTGGATGAAGATGTACTTCCTTAAGAACAAAATTCTGTCATCCTTTCCCTTCAGAAACCCTCCTGGATAGTTCATAAAGCATTCTGAGGCATAACACAAGGAGAGGCAGCTAGAGAGGATTGTGAACTTGAGGGAGAGCATTATTCTGAACACAGTCCTGCAACCTGTCCTGGACTAATTTATTAACTCTCCTTGCTTCCAGTCTATCACCTGTAAAAGGCAGGAAGTCATAGCTACCCTGATACTACCCTGAACTCTGTGCAGATTCATTGATGTCTCTAGAGAACATTGAAGATGGTACTTGCCTTGAAGTCTGACAATATTAGCTGTTGTGTTCAGTGGAAGTTGTGTGCTTGAATAATAAAGGCCTCTGGCTGGGTCAGCACTGAAGTGCATTTGCAGAAGTTATTTTGGCCAACTTACACTAGCCTAAGGACAGCAGGCCAGGGCTAGAGTTCTTCAGCAAAGCTTGAAGCCTGGGAGGGAGCTACCAGAGGCCCTGCCTGCTCTGCTTCTTGAAAGGTTTTCGTTTAGTGAGAGTAGGGAGTAGAGCTGTATTGGCCTGACAGAAAGAAGATGAATGCAAGTTGCTGCCCTTCCTGCCATCTTACATGCATTTAAAAGTAGAAAATGTTCTGTAATCCTGTAATAGCTGTTTCTGAGGATGAGCCTTAACATTTCCCAGTATGAGAGCACCACTTCTGTGTGTATGCTAATTTTGGCTGTTGGAATAGATAAGGAAGCAGTTTCCTATAAGTATCTGATTCAACATTACAGCCTAAGAAAGACAGACTTCCTCTCTGAACACAAGTGATACAACAGATGGATTAGCTAACTTCATTCAAGCCAAGGATTAGCTTTTGGAATCAAAGTATCATTTTGTCATCATTAAAATGGTAAAATAACTACTTCTTTGCAAGGCAGCATTTCACACTCAGCCAGTGGGAAGGCAGGATTGAGTGTCATGTTTTGTTTTCATTAGCAGAATGTTTTGTTATTGGACCTAGGCCTAAACAAGGCAGTGATAGTAGAGCTGTTTATCTATGACTAGGTTAGACATCCGTTGCTGGACATATGCGTACTGTACACCATGCAATCATTAAAGAGTTTGGCAGTTGTTATAGATCTAGTTTTCACATAAAGATTTGGCTGCTGGGGTCTAGACCAAATTACATGTGCTTGGAAGACAGCCATTTAAGATCATACCAGCAGACACCTGTGGACCTAAGGAGATTAGACTGTCTATGGTAACTTCCACTACAGAAGAGAGAGTTTTGTTTTGTTTTGCAGCAATGGGTAATAAGATCTTTGTTGCGACTCCTGTTTCTGGAGATCTGAGTGAGTAGCACAACAGTGATCGTTCATGAAGATTGTATGAAAGTATTTCAAAAAATCACCTGACAATCTTAAACCAGACCTGCTGTGTAAACAAATTATACAGTGCTGGAGTGAGCTTTATTGACCTACCACAATGAGGACCTTTCTGATCTACTGATGGACTTTTACTATAGATTATCAGCTCAGTTCTTGTCTCTGAAGCATGAAGAAAACTCCTGGTTAGACCCACTGAATGTTTGTTCTCCCTCCTACCTCTCATGGTAGAATTAAATGAAGTTTTGGCCCACAGAAGGCATGGTAATACCACAAAGAAGGAAAGATATGGAAAGTGGTATTTTGTTGGACTTTTACTTCTTGATAATTACAGGAATTCCTGGCTATCATCTTTGTATTTTATTCAGATGAATAAGAAAGTAGATATACAAGCCCAATTAAGAAGGAATGAGACTTTAAGGTGTCCTAGGACTTCTTTCTAAAGGTAGAGTCCATGGGGATTATGGAAACCCTACTTTTCTAGAAGGATATTGTATCAGCAGCCACAGTAATGCATACAACCTGCTACCTGTATTTAAAAACAATAACTCTGCAAATAAATACTTTAAATTACTGCTGGCATACAGGAGATTTAAGGGTGGGAATAGAAGAAATAGATGTTTTGCAAAGTAAACATTTGCAAGATCTTTTTTCAGATGCAAACACAGAATCTGCTTTTTATGTATTTATGCTTTTTTTGCCAACAAATGTCTGTAAGATTTTAGAATAGAGTCAATTTACTTTTTTTTTTTGTTTGTTTAAATCCCTATGGGAGTTATCTTGATTTCCAGCCAATAGGATCTGTCTGGCCCACAGACTCTTCCTGATGGACAAGAGTGCTACTGTTTGCTTATAGCTGCTGAAAGAATTGTGGAACTGGAAAAAATACTTAGTGATAGAATCTTCATCTGCTTGTTTGACACGTCAGTTAATGAATGCCTCATGTCTAGCCATCCAAAGGAGTGATATTTGAAAATCTAACCTCAACGCTGCGTAAAATTTTTCACAATTAAGGCAAAAGCATTATCTCATTGAGGACTGAATCTTCACACCTTGAAGGCTAAGTATGAGGGTAGGACTATAGCCAGTTTGCTCATGTAAACACCCTAACTAGATTTCTACGTCCCCAAGTATTCAGTTTTTATCTACATCTAACATATGGACAGGTGTGTGAATATAGTGACACATTTTGTGTGTGGCCCCCAGTTTTGTCCTTTGAAAGCCCAGCTTTGAATCTGACCTTGTATGAGAGGGATTCAAACTGAAGTTTTTTGAATTGAAGATGCCTTTTAGCAGAGGAGTGATCCACCTCTCTGAAAAGCCCTAGAGTGTTGGATATTACAGGTGGGTCAGGTGTCACAAACCAGATGATATGAAATTTTTCTATTGTGCTGTAGTTCTGCAAAGCCAGCAGCATCAGCACAGTTACACTCAGTACAGACGTTTTTGGGTGGTTGAAAGCACCTGATCTGTACCTTGGGTAATGCCTGACTTAAACACATTCCAAACTGCAGGTTATGGCACCAACTCAGTCTGTAGCTAGGGATGTATAGACTGGGTTTTTGGCAGGAACTGTCTAACTTTTGTCTGCTACATATAATAAGTCTTTATAGTGTTTAAGACGCATAAATCTTATCTCCCCCCAAACTGTCTGTAGTTCATTTCCTTCGGGGTTGGGGGAAGGGGGAAGTCCAGGTAGACGGAAGGACAATTTGAAGAAGAGAGAGATCCTGTGGAATCATTTGAGCATGAAATGTTGGATTTAAACAATGAAGTAGCTTCCTTTCCTATTCTATTTATCATTTTAATTGCTTAAAGCATATTTCTTAGAAATAGTCAAAATACAGACTCAGACATATTTATATTTTATGCATCCCTGCTGTTACGTTTTTTTGGATGTAAAATGGATTGGCAAAACCCATGGAGATGTTTATACAGAAAACATAATATAACGAAAGTCTTACTGTGAATTTTGTGTTGATAGCATTTGTAATAAATCAGGAGAGTCAATTACTATATGCACAGCAACTACTGTCACACTGCATGAAAACATTACTTATCTACTCACTATAAAGATGCCAACTATCTCTGGATCAAACTGTGCTGAACTATGAAGTCAGACTTCTTATAAGGAAGGAAGACTTGCAAATCATAGGAATATATGTGCTGGTGATAAAGCCAAAGGTTTCTGACAAACTACTTTATGAGGATTTTTCTTATTTGTTGTTCTCAGTACTGAAACGGAGGAGGGAACGCAAATCAGTTCCTTAAGTTGTTAATGTTGAAGTAGTTCCTAGGGGACACAGAGGGATCAAGTGTTATATATCTTAAGTATTTACTATTTGGCAAACAGAGTCAAGGCATCAGTCTAGCAGGATGTCCTACAGGGAGAGAAATACTGGGTAGGTAATGGACACTCTTATTTTTACAAGTCTGGCCTTTTCTCAAGGTTTCCTCTGGTGTCAGGCCGAGCAGGGAACGAGGGAATCAAGACCAGTATTTTTAAACAAAAATACCTTGAAAGACGTTCTGATCTCAGCTTTTGAGTATTCACTGTGGCTCTAAAAATAGTAATACATAGCCTATAGAACAAGTTGAACATCTCAGTGCAAAATTTAGGCTGTTAATAACTGCAGCTTTTATAAGAATTGAGGAAATGTCCCTTTCACAGTATGTGTGAACTTTAAATGCTTTAGCTCTAGAACCAGCATAGGCACAAATAATTTGAGGTTCTGGGGCCTTTAATCCTTTCAAAAAAAGGGTTATAATTATAACCTAAGGAAATGCTGAGTTTGGAAGGGAAAACTGTCTGTGTAAGGGGGGGACTAGCCCTTTATAGCTCAAGATAGTCGTTTAAGAGCCTGTTAATTTAGTGAGGATACTTTTCCTGTCCCACTTACCAAGGGGATAAATAGGAAAAGGTGAAGAAAATAGTTGAAGCCATTGCTGGAAGAAAGGAAGGCATAAGAAACCCAGGCCCTCTTCGTGTAAGGTCCTGGGGTGAGGCAAGGCTCTTGTCATGCCCCTGATAGGTGTTCAGAGGAAAGGCAACTTTTTCTCTAATCAAGTAGCTGTTTGGGCCAGGTGACTGTTTTGAGTGTATGAGGCTTCTGGAAAAAGAGGAGCCTTGCCTTACAGATACACGCTTGGAATAGGTTATTTCTGAGAGCTGGAGGAAAAGATGAAGCAACTGCTCATAGGGCCACCTGAGCCTATGAGAAGGCACATCAGCATTGCTTTGTGAGAAGAGAACAAAAGGCTGTATTTAAAATGTGAATAAAAGAAATTATATGCAGGCCCCCAAAAGTTCTAGTCACCCATATTTGCCCTCCATTTCTTGATATGAGTTCTTCCAAAACATCTGTAAGCTGTAAGTCATCAGTTCTGTTCTCATTTTTAAAACCATACAATGCTGGAGAAATAATTGTCTCATCCTGGATTGAAGCTCTATTTTTAATATGATAGAGAGTGTTGAAACTGCATCTGCTTATAGCATTGATGGCTGGTAACATCGAAACTACCTTTATCAACTGTGCTGTTCTGGAAGCCAGCCTTGGCTGAGCCAGCTAAGATACTTCTGAACTGACTACAAGGACCTTTCTGGGAGCTTACAGTTGGCTTGCAACAGAAGAGGCTGAGTAATCAGGCAATTACAGCTAAAATCAGAATCAGCCACTTGAAGCCCATTTTGTTTTTACTTTTCTGTTATGTTTGGAGTTGTTATGTGACTTTAAAGATCTTGAATAATTTTCTAACGCTATGCATTCAAATTGATTGAATACTGGATGCTATAAAAACAATTACTTCAGCACAGATACACTTACACAACTCCCTTCTAATTTTTGGTAACTGCATTCAGGCACTCCAGTGATCTTTGGTGAAAAGCCATTGGATACAAACAAGTTGTAACTTTTATCCCAATTATCTCAATTGGATGACTGAAGGAAATTAATATCTTCGTGTAAGAAAGTGGCCTTCTCTATTAACATACCCAGCCCTTGCAGGGCTGTGAAAAGATTGGTTGTTTACCATGTCTAGGATTCTCTTACTTAATTCATTACCAAAGAGGATATTAGTCTTTCCCATCTGAGCTGCTACGCTATTAATTCAGGATCTTTCACTGTACCCTTTACATTCTCCCAAGTTTCACATGTGCAAAGCAGTTCTCAGAATGTGAAGCTATTCCTCTTGCTAGATAGAGGACACAGATGCTAGGTGATGTATGCAACATATCCTTGCTAATATCCTTCATCCCTTTTGGGTATTTCCAAAAAAATTAAAACATTTTCAGAAATGTCTGTATAGATAAAGGAAAACCCTAAGTAGTGAGTATTAATGGCTTGTAGTTCTTCCTTTTGTAGTCAGGCTGATGCAAAGCTTGCCATTTTAACAGCACTGTTGTAGCATTATCCATACCATTGGATGTCTCTTAGATCTGCACACAACATTCTAATTATTGATATAATTTCACCACAAGTTTAGAATGGATTGCAGAATCTGATGAACTGTGTATGAATGTTCATGTTGTCATCTACATACTGCAGACATAAACCCGCTAGCTGTCTTTTGGAGAAATCCATTGTTTCATCATTAATAATTGTACAACACTTTCCAGAAATTTTCTCAGAAGCATCCCTCATGAGTTTTAGAGCCATAATTTCCATTATCTCATGTTGAGTAACTGGATTTGTGAATTTGTCTTGAGTCATTTTCAGCTACTTTGAAATATGAGGATCAAATTCTGTTTGCAAACAAGACAGCTAAGATTGATTTCAACTTTATTCTTTGCTAAAGGGTATATTTTCAGTTTCTTTAGTGGTCTCACAGTGCAAAGCCTTTGTCAGGCAAGATAATATCTCCTACTTAGTATTTTCATAAGGATATTTCTGTTTTCTTTTTTCTTTAGAGAGCATTGAAAATTTAGCATTTCACCCACATTTTTGTGGTCTTTTGAATGGTATCAGCTGCTTTGCAGTGATCTCAGATGGATTTTAAGCTTGTTTTTTCTCCCAGCTGGAAAACATGGATGGCGTAACAGCTTCATCTGTGCAGTTAGTCAGAAGTTCAGTTTTTGGGTGCAAGCTACAACAGTAGAAACCACGTGTGCTACGACCACCTTGAGAATCAGAGAACTATTAAAAATCCTCAAAAGCTGAGCACACAGTCAAATAAAGGAGTTGCATTTTTCTTGATGAGCTGTAGTTGGATTCTGCTGCAGACAATATCAGATACAGCTTTAGCCAACAAAAGCTGAATCACATACTGCTGAAAGTTTGGTGGGATTTTTTTTCCTCCCTTTTTCCTTTTTTTCCCAGCAATCAGAAACCTTTAAGTGATTTTCATTTTGGCACCTTGAAGTTACCGCTGTGTAATTTTGTACTTTGTTCAGTCACCACTGACACAGTGATATGGCACAATTGTAGGTTGTTTCTCACTTAGATAATCCAGTCTGGAAAAACGTAAGTTTTATACAGCTACTGCTGTGTTTGTAGAGGGAGAAGAACAATCCCTATGACGTATCATTTACAACAGAAAAACAAAACGTAAGTGATGGGCTAGTAGCTCTTTGGATTTTCCTGTGCCATAGAAAAACTGCATTTAAGAGGGGAGCAAGAAACCCTTTAACTTCATGGGTGTGGGATTTCAAGCCACAGAAAGTCCACTAAAAAATCATGGTCTCACTGTTGGCTAGCTGGTCGCTTCTCATGCGAAGATAATTCTTGAAACATGGAGACAGAAGAGAAGAAACAGTCAGAGCAGAAGAAGTTGGCCAGACCTATACAATGCCACCTTAAGACAGTGGGTATCCTTGTGAACAGTGAAAGACAAGCCCGTTTTGAGAGAAACAGGACAGTACTGTAGAAGAAATGGGAGAAAGAGAGACAAGTAAACTTCAGCCAGGCTCAAATGGGAAGGCCATGTTGGGTTATTCTTCCAGCCAGAAAAAAGAGGAATCTAGACACTGTTGCAGAAAAGGCCCATCCATTCACAATGGTTTTTCAGGAGCCCCTTGACTCTGTGGGAGAAGCAGGAGCTGAGACCATTGAAGACCTATGCATCTTAACTAAAGAAAACAGTAAGCTGCATATCCAGGGGACTGATCCTGCTAACTGTAATTAATAGAAAAAATGGTTTATCAGCTTTCCTACTCAAGCTGTCTGTCCGCCCTCCACTACCCCGCTATTTCACATAGAAACAAGTACCTACACCTATGGCAAATTGTATGCCTTAAAAGAAACATGTCAGGACCTCTTGCAGCACTGCTCATTCAAAGCAGACAGATTCTGAGGGTCAGCTGTAAGAAAAATGCTTAGGCACCTAACATGCCTTTTTGGTAGAATTTAGGAGCTGATGCTAGAAGGCTTTGTTGGCTGACTGCTCAAGTGTTCAGAGCTTGGAATTAGAGAAAAGCCAGGAAGAAATGTGCTTTTGGAGTGCTTTCAGTGCACTTTGACTTTCTTGAGGTACATAGTATGAATAGTGCAAGCTGCAGAATTCTTACTCAGAACTGACTATTCTATTGTAGGAACTCTTTCATGCCTTGAAATGGCACATGCTGATCCCAGATGTTAGAAGTAATCAAAGCAACGCGACAGCTAGAAAACTTAGTATCAAAAAGCACAATCTAATCTGCATGTTAAGTACCTTTTGAAAATGCAGATTCAGGGAAAAAAAGGTTTTAAAAAAATTGACATGTCATTTCAAAAGTATAATTGAAAACAAGTAAAAGTATAAAAATATGAATAATAAAAAAGAGTAATGAGAGATGGATTTGTTTTATGTATTTCATGCAAAAAATAGAATAGATTAGATCCTATTAACTGTGTATTGGCTAAAACTGTTATCTTGAGATGACTGTGTCTGTACAGCTATGTGAGAAAATGAAGTACATGGTCACTGAGGGGAAAATGACATAGATACAAGGTAATTTCAAGGAATGTATAAGAAGGAAATGGAGGACATGAGTTGCTGCGTAGATTTTCAGTTAGACAATAATGACATGCTTGGTACTACATAGGCTTCACTTTGTTCTGAGTTATCTTCCCTATTATGAATAGATGCAAGGGTAACGAGAGGAGTATTATCAGTGTGATATCCTTTTACATATGCACAATATGAGAGGATGAGAAGGTAGTTTCTAGTGTCTGATGTGCCAGCCTTGTTGAGGGAGATCGCAAGCAGAAAAAAGGGAACAGCTTATAAAGAGGGAAAAATCCTTCTCACCACTAATGTCAGTGGCCACTGGTTCTCCTGAGGATGGAGTAACAGATCCAGCAGTGAGCATCGTTTTGGAAACATGCAGCACATTCAACAACCCCATCTGGTAGTAAGCCTCCGAGTTATAATGGAAAAATGCAAAATGTCTGAGAACCAAAGGAAAAGAGCGCATCCTTTGAGCAAAGGGCATATTCTCTGCTGACATAACTCGCTTAAGTCAAGACATGCAGCATGAGAGAATTTGGTCCATACACGTTCAATCCCCTATAGCGGCACAGGTCTGCCACTGTCTTTGACATAAATAACCCTGGTCCCTTTTAAAGAAATACTTTGGGGAGTAGAGTAGAGGTCTGGGAGTCCGTGAGGAGCCTGTGTCAAATGACCCTTTATCAAAAGAGAACTGCACATGTCCTTACTAACTGTAATGAAATATCATCAGCCATGGGATGATTATGGTGCAGGTGGTGAAAGCTCAGTTTTAGCTAGTACGCCTGTCATGACTTACATAATTAATACCCGTGATCCTACAGCGATTGATCATATGGTGACATTGTTGAAGTTGAAAATAGACCCTATTGATTGCAAACAAATAATGTATTTTTCCCATCTGTACTTGAAAGATTTTTTTCCAGCAGAAAATTTCAACTTGGCATTTTCATTTTGCATTACATCATTCCATGATAAAGAGGCCTCAAATCTGTATCTATCTGTTACCTCAAATCTAGGTAACATAGGAGTTTAGGCCTTTGTTTGAAAGGAAACTGTAAAGATGTTTGTATGGAAGTCCTGTACTTTTTCTCTTCTAGATGTATGTCTTAGGAACACATTTTTAAGAAAACCTCCAGAGTCTAGGTTCAGAATTTTGTTTTTCTTGCTGTACTAAAGGCAAAGATAAGCCTTACCTAAAATTGTTCAGATGCTTTCAGGCTTCTGGAGAGTTGAGGTTTAGATCCCAGAATGATTTGAGGTTGATGCAAACCAAATCCTCTTGTTAGTCTTCCACAACACTGAGTGATTAGTAATGCTTTACTTCAAGATGAGGGCTTGAGATCATGTAAGTGTGGTTTAGAACTTAGCGCTTCCTTGGCGTGAGAGTTGGTACATGACTGTGTGCCTGTTCTGCGTATGTTACAGTGCAAAATGAGGTGGGGTTTCAGAAACCCACAGCCTTGATTTTCAATCAACACAGCCATTTAGTGCCATTGTGCTACAGTATTTCCCCTATTGAAAGGTGAATTCAAGGATGTTTCTGTCAGTAAACATGACTGCCACCCACAATTCTTCTTAATAATAATAATAATAATTTTAAAATAAATAGGTGAGAGGGGTTTTTCCTGATTTTTATGTAACAAGGCACAAGATTTGACTTGGGGAGGGAAAACAGTAGAAAGTCTAGCTCTTAGCACCATGATATGACATAGTTGTGTCTGTCCCACACACGCAGCTAGATCGCCCTTGTAGATCAAAGTGAGACCTAGACCTGTTTAAGGGCAGAGAGCTTGTGAAGTCATCACCTTTTACCCTATTTAGGAACACCTTAGAAACACATCTGTTGGGGAAGAATTGGATACAATTTATTCTGATTTGAGGCTGAGTTGTATAGATAACATCTCAGGGAACCTTCTAATCTCTCTTCCATGAGACCGATCAGTTTGCTCGGTCCTCTCTGATGTATAAACACCTGTATTGGATTAAAGTCCAATATTCTGTATCTTACTGGAGCTGGGAGCAAATGCTGAAGCAAGAGCAGAAGAAGGGGGCAAGCATGTAGTCAAACTCCTTGAGTATCTTCTCCCAGCCACTAATAGCGTGCAACCTAGGGACTTCTTTAATTAGTACTCGTGTTGTTCTGTTTTATAGACCTTGACCAGTTTTACTATCACAATTTTTTTCTAGTCACTTTTTGAACACATGCATTCACAATATTCACAATATCCTCTGATGGTAAGTTTCATAACTTAACTATATGTTAGTTAACCTCCCCACTAAAAGCTAACCCATTCTGATTATATAGAAACTGCCACATGATGTTTTCATTTGGCACCTCCTCTCACAGGAGAGTGAGTGGCATGGTCCATAGAATCATAGAATCATAGAATCATAGAATCATTGAGGTTGGAAAGGACCTCTAAGATCATCGAGTCCACCGTCAACCCCAACACCA
>NW_008796165.1:9675481-9698139 GCF_000699145.1 Aptenodytes forsteri | reverse complement strand
CCTCAGGAACGGTAGGGTGCGGCTCCACCAATCTATCTCCCTCTCACACTCCCGGATACTCCTCAACCTTTCCACCTCCTCCTTCAGCTCTGCCACCAGGATTATGCCACCATAATCCATGTGCTGCTTAGTATTATTTTACTGGTTGGATTGCACAATATTTAAAGACATGTTAGGGAAGGAAACTTGTCACAGGATTGAACTCAGTTTGCTGGGTGCAGACACACACTTGAGTTTTATAGCACGACCTTTAGGGTAGAATGAGATAATTTTAAAAGGCCATCTTGCTTCAGGGGAGCCAAAATGGAGTGAGAAATGGGGGAAATCATTAAAAACATGAGTACTAAATTATTTTTGCACTGCGTTAGGTTCGGATATTTGTCTTAACATCTGGTTTCTCTACCACTTTCATCTTAAATCTAAGCTAGATTTTCTTAGTAAACAAGCAGCAAATTTATCACTGTGAGCTTTCTAAAAAGCATTATAAGTTATTTTAAAGATATTTTTTGAGTTTTATTTTAATTGCACAATAAGCTTCCATTCATGACTAAAGATGCCTGCTTCAGGCATCAACAACCATTTTTCTTTCCTGCATTTCAGCCATATTCTGTGAAATTGGACAAAAAAAATCTGTTCAATTAGATACACCAATAGGAATTGATTTTGAAATGGAGAAAAAAAAATTATTATTCCTTCTGATATTCATACAGCTGTGAATACATCTTGATTCAATTTGTACCAAGCAGTGGGAAAACACTTTTTGAACGGTTTGAAAGCATTTAATAGTCCTGTGATGCACAGTTGATTTACAGCTGAGCTGTACTGGATTTCAGTGCCATGTGTCTGAAAGTTTGAAGGTATGATATGGAAAATTATTACCTTCCCTGTTATTCTGAGTAATTGCTCTCTAATGGACTTTTCCAGCTTTGAGATTGTTTTATTGCTTAAGGTAACTGATAGCTGATGCCAGGTAATACAACTATGATTATATACCAGCTCCTGGGAGGATATTGTCTGTTCCCTAGGTGACAGAAGCCCTGTGCTCTCTACCCCTGTTAGCTTTGCAATTGCTTTCTTAAAACAATTATAAAACAACTCAGAAAATGAAAAAGAAAAGCTCTTTCCTTGTAGGAATGATAACTTAGAATAGCAGAAACACAGGGCTTGCCAAAGTGATTTGGACCATTGGGTCCATCTAGTTGAGAGTCCCATCTTAGGCAGCAGTGACTCCTAGATGCTTCAGAGAAGGAGATACTGCAGCAGAGTAGTTATGGGATAGTTTCTTTCTACTGAAGTTTTGTTGAAGATCCTCTTCTTATGATATGAGGAGGTGAGAATTAACTATTCCATGGTTAGCTTTATACCATTCATAATGTAGCTTGGTCACCTCCTATTTATCTCTGTTTTTGAGATAAAGTTCCAGATCTCTGCGGGATCTCTTAATCTGAGGTGCATTCTCTGCTTTTGCTCATCTTTACCACCTGTGTCTGACATTCCCTCTGTTTCTATAGTGTCCCTTTTGTCTTGGGTGTTAACTATATTCTTGATAAAAGGTAGCCATTGATACATTGAACAGTTTTTTTGCTATTTTGATTTGTTCACTATCCTCAAGTGCTCTTACACCGAGTTTGTAGCATGGTGACGTGCCATCTGAGATTTCTTATATTTACCAATAGGATTGATATTAGGTACTTGACAACGGAATGGTTTCGGGGGTCACAGTTTTCTGCTGACTGGAAGTGAAGCCTGTTCATCAGCCACAGACGTTAGAAAATCATGGGTGCGACTTGTGGCACTGGTGGAGTACATGGGAAAATTGTGCCTTGGATGAGCAAGTACTCATCTGAATAGGTACTTTCCGCAGTTAAGCATGCTTTTGTGTACTTATTCCATTCATACCTCATCTGCCCTGATCCTTGTATTTTCTTTTAGTCTCAGTGAGGAACCAGATTGTTTCAGGTTGAAACTGCATGGGAAGAGAGAGGAAATATTTTAAATAATTGAGAAATAAGGTAGCTACAGCTATGAATTACTGAATATGGTGTCAAGTGCTGAAAGAAAGTAGAATAAACTGAGACTTCTAAAATCACACTAAAACATCTGAAAGGGGAGCTTGATTTCTTCATAAGGTGCTGAGCAGCTGTGGAGGGCAGGTGGCAGTGGAAATTTGTGGACATCAGCAGCAAGATGAGCTCTGAAAATACTGTCATTGTCTGTATCTCTTGGAAGTTAAATGATTTTGAGCTTGGCAAAAAGGAATTCAAGTGGCTTAGAAATCAATTCTAAAGACTGGTGACCACTGATTTCTCAGCAGAGGAGTTCAACTCTGCTCTGTGCTACCTGGCAGTTTTCCTCAAGCCGATGCAGAGGTTTCCAGAGGCTTGGTGTGTATCTTACTCTTTTCTCGTTTGTAAGCTCTTCATGGCAGGACATACTTCATCCTTACATAAATCACCTCAGCCTTTCTTTATCAAGCCACCCTTTGGCTGCTCTTTGTTGTTCAGATATGACTGGACTTTTCTTCAGGAAAGAGGTAAGTTTCTGACAAGATTAGCCCAAAGAAAAGAGGTGGTCTTCCAGTTATTAATGAGCTTGATTTGCTTGTGGGATGATCACCTTCTCTCCAAAAACCTCTTCTGATTAATTTGAACAGATAGAAGTTATCTGCGAGTCTGATCTTAGCACCACCTTCTTATTTGCCTTTTTTTCTTTAGGACTGTTAAGTATGAAAGTAGTCCTGACCAAAACTCCCCATGTAGAACATGCTGTGCAGGGTGCAGTCAGACTGGATTTCTTATCTGGTTTAGTAAGGATGCAGTTACTAGTAAGGCAGACCAGTGTGGGCTGGTGGTGCTGAGATGTGGCTGAGCAAGCTGCAGTGTGGGGAGATATGGGCTCTTGGCTCTGCTGTAATCCTGCTGTGCAGGAGGGAACATCACCTCTCAGCAACATGGAGGGAGGCTTCAGATTAAAAGCTGAGGAGTGGCAGTATTGGCATCTCTGCGTTCAAGAACTGGGACTTTTTAATTGTTATTTTTATCTATTTATTTGTAAGACTAATGGGCTGTTCTGTGTCAAACAATAGTTGTGGACCTGTAAGGCCCCTCTCAGTACTGAGCCTGGAGATACAAATGAAGATCCGAGCATGCTTATTTCACTGGACTGGTGTTGTGATGAGGTTGTAGCTTGCTATACACATTAAATGTGTTGAGATGTAATGATCTAACGTACATCAATGGCCAGTCATCAAAGTGTTTCCCATTATGGATGGTGAGAAGAGAAGGAAAGTGGGCAGCTCTTTCCTTTCTGCTTCAGAAGCAGTGCCTTTGGCAGTGTTGATGGTGGTGCAGTCCCATTCCTGTGTCAGTACAGGTACTATACTTCCCAGGCTTCTCCAGATTAGGCTTTTATCCCCACTTTTTCCCTATTCCTTTCCAGGACATTTTGCCCAGATAGAAAGAGGGGAGGCTAGTCCGAGGCTTTCTAGAATGCTGTTGGCTATTTAGGTGTCCGGCCACCAGACATGGTCAGAGAAGTACTACAGAGCATATGGTCAGCTTGTCACACTCTGGACATATCAACCTTGCTGTGTGCAAGAGTTTATGTATGCGTACTCTCTAGCGTGCAGGCATAACTTGGGGAGAATCAGAGGTGCCTTTTTTCTGAACAAATGAAAGAGGAACCAATAATTCTTATATAGGGGTACATAAATGCCCAGGGGCCTTTTTTGTGGGTTATTCATGTCCCATGCATAAGACTTTGTCTCCTGGACGAATCTGCCTCAAGGGAATTCAGTGGTCTTCCTGAGGGGAGATACAAGTGGCGTGCAGGTTGGGAAGCAAAGGAATTGGACTGCAAGGAGGGAACTGCATCACACTAAAGGACAAAAAGAGAGAAAATAATGATCTTTTGAAACAGGGTGATACGCATCTATAGACTGATGCTGAGAACAGAGAGGAGTTTAGGGGAAGGACAGGGACTGTCACTGAATGATCCAGACCATAGGAGACCTGTCTAGTCAACAGAGCAGTAAATCTGAGCTTTCCTGTGTATATTTATTTTCATGTCACAATCTTTTTAAGCAAGAAAAGCACATTCTAATTGCACTCTAAACAAGGATTTCTCCTTCAGCATTTTACAGCTGTTTCTTGTATGCAGTGCCAAGCTGATCTTGGTGAGATATTCTAGCACAGCACGGACATGAGCCCAGTAGGCGGATGTTTCTTTTGCTGCGTTTTCATTCACTGTTTCAAGGGGCAGTTGAGAGTCTGTTTTGCTCCTTCATAATGGTTTATAATTCATGAAGTCCATTATTGTGTACAGAACTATACATCTGGCATAGAAGCACTCTGGTGGCCCAAAGACTGTGCTCAGCAAGAAATTAAGATGCTTTTGGAGTAAACGCTGCAGTCTGACTGGAGTTAACTTCATTTAAGACTAAAGAGCAAAGATAATAGATAAGGTAGTGGCTGCTGGAAAAGTGATACCAGGAGCTGAGCTGAGTGGCAATACCTGTGACATCTCAGAGCAATGTGAAATGCTTTGGGCTGTAAAGGTCTTGCATCCAGTTATAAGATACATGTACAGTAGTAACCTAATGATTTGATCCTGCTCTTGTTGAGCTGATAAGAGTTTGGCTAAGTGCAATGAGAGTTTGGATAATAAGCACAATGTGAGCAACAGAAGAAGGGACATTACCTATGGTAGAACTTTGTTAGAAAACTTGCCTTTCTGTATCTTCTCTGTAGTTAGCTTTGAGGGGTCTTTGTTTCCTAGATTCTGAATTCAGAACATTTTCAAAACAGAAGTCAAATCCATTTTATTTAAGGGCTGACATTGTGTTCAAGAGAAATTTTCCCATCAGGCAGTGTGAAGTCTTGAAATAAGAAGAGGCAAGAATTTGTACTGTGAAAACAAGCTGGATCCTGCAGTTGTGTTACACAAGCTAAGAGCAACACCTTTGATTAGGATGCAGCAGAGCGCAAGTATGTGTTGCTGGGAAGCAGCTGCGCTGTACCCTCTGCAGCGATGCAGCCTGAGCAAGTCCAGTCTTTTGCTCAGTTTACGATTGCAATGTCACCCCACTAGAGGGATTTTTCACTTGCTGAGCTCAGTCCCACTGCTCTGCATTTGTGCACAGGCTGCTGGTAGCTACAGCTGAGACACAGAGGCTTCTTCTCTTGCACACAGCAGGTCACCTGCTCTCCCACTGTTCTAAAACTTTTAGCAGTGAGAAATGAGAATGGGGCTAGCAGTTTCAAACCGAAATGCAGTGAAGTTACATTCTTTGTCTTCATTCATGCACTTATATGACAAGCCAGTGTCTTGGAAAGCAAGACATTGTCTTTACATTTAGATGCTTGTAGGTGTCTGGTTGCAAAATATGCATTTGAAAACTGTAGCCTGTATTTCTAAATTAAAAAAACCAAACAAACAAACCAGTGATTCTCGAGATAAAAATAAGGGATCTATTCCATCTGAAGAATGAAATGCACCATAAGGTCCCTCTGGACTAAGACATCTTACAAGTGGCATCCCAGCTAAATTTAGACTTTCAAATTAAAACCGTCTCTGCTGAGAGGCCAAATCTGTACGCTTGTTCTGGAGTTAATGAAAAGACAGAGATACTTCCCAAAGGTTGATTCAGCCACCTAAGATCTGGAGTTGTGTGTGTGTCTCTGCTAACTCTCATGCAAGGCTCTGATGCTCCTGAATTAGACAGAATGAATTCAGGACTGAATTTAAGTGTAAAGTTTTGGGTAGGCTGTACTAAGTTGAGCCACAGATTTTGATTAGCTTTCAAAAAAGGGTGAGCCAGGCTGGTACTTTTCAGCACGAAAGGCTAGATACAGAATGGTTATGGACATGAAGAATCTCAATAAAGGATGAGATGAAGTCCATATTAATCAAAAGTGGCTTTAATTTTATTTTTTTTTAAATGGAATAGTACGAGAATCCCACTGACTTTCAATGGACCTTATATTCAGCTTCTTTCTGTGACCCATTGCCCATAGTACGCAACAATTTCTATACTTGTGTTTTCTGAAATGTCCTCTTGATCAGTATGCTACTGCAGACAGCATCTTTGTGAGCCTTGCTGACTTACTAAGAAACTGTACAAAGCGGGTGAATGACAGCACATGAGGAGGGATGACAGACAAGGAGTTAGATGCTACATTTATCTTGGGAAGTGGCATCATTTGGAAGATTCACAGACTAGCTGCAGTGCTGACTATATCTCAGTTTTCAGATCATAACAGACATACGAGTCTGAAGGAAGTACAGTATGCAATATTAGGAAGAATAGGGATTCTTTTCAGAATAGTCTGACAAGAGGTCCCAACGGAAACTTTGGAGTAGTCATTAACAGATAAATGAGAGCAAAAATGAAACAATTATTTTATCATTAAAACCATGTCAGGGATGCTATCCTCTACCAGTTCCATTAGAGGAGTCGTAAGAATCAGGCCCAAAGAAGACCAGAGGGGAAAGAAAATACACTTCAGTGGAATCAATCATAATTCCAGTTTATGGATGCAAAACCTATCCCATTTGCTAAACAAAAGATTTTCCTGCTTTGCTTATTTTCAAGTTCCCACACCACTCATCTACTGATATATTACCTATATAAAATTTTAGGTGTAAAATCTCCTTTCATTTGCTCTCATGGTATGGACTGTATTTATTCTAGTTTCAGTTAGTGAGAACAGAATGTGGCCACTTCGTTGTGTAATAAATTAGTGTTCTCTACTTCAGCCTAGTAAGTACCCATTTTGCTTCATTTAAATATTATCATTTTCTTCTCCGCCTCTGAAAAAATGGAGAAGAAAGGAGTTCTTTTGAAATTTTGACTCACACCCGAGGGCTTTGTAAAAATGGAATGTGCAATTAACATAAAACCAATTCTTCTTATCTGAAATTGGGGGGGGACAGGCAGAATTGATTCTTGATGCCTCTCTTGTGCAACCCAGCATTCCCTCAGAGTAGCAAGATTCCAGTATTAGTGGAAAGCATTTTTGTAAGACATCCCAGCCTGTGCCAGCACGGCGTGTAATGCACACCAAACAGGCTAGCTCAGGAAGAAAAACATGTTTACAGAAACTGAAATGACTTCTTTGTTTTTTACTCGTGAAAAGGAGAATGGCATCAGGAGTACTTCGAGAGAGAATCTAGCTTTGAATTATGACTGAAACAGCATTGCAGTGTGACTAGGCAGAATTTTCATGATCTTGAGACAGTTCCAGGAGCTGCTGAGCAAATGCTTCATCAAACAGTTGATCTGTTAGGTACAGAGAGAGCCATTGTCACCTAAACACACGGCTGTACATACCACACTGCCCAGTCACCCCAGGGAAAGTGACTCACTGTTCAGTAAAAGCAAACCCTGCTCCATAACGTCACCTATCTCGACAGCACTTCCAGAGTTTGCTGTCTTCTTTTGCTGATGGATCAAGCTCACTTGACTATTTCAGTGCTTCAGCATGTGCCCTAAATTGTCTGAGATCGTCAGTAATGTGTGAGGGTTTACATGCAACAATACTGCTTGTGCTGATGCACGCTGGCCCTCTTACAGCACATTGTAGAAATCTTGCTCCCAGTTGCAGGATTTTGGAATTCCTCTGGTTATTTCCTGTTCGCTTTTATCTGCTCCCTTCCAGGGATCTGTAATTGCCCCTGAATTTTTTTACCTCTGATAGATATGCATCATCAGTACTTGTTAAAGGTTTCCAGCCTCTCTGGTTTGAGGTGGGGGTTTTTTTGGTTCTTTTGCTTTGTTTTGTTTTGTTTTCCCTAAAGAGCAATTTGTAATTCATGCAGTGGAAGTGTCTTTTGGCTCCAGGTTTGAGATCCTGGAGATCCTACCCACCCGCTGTTTCATCTCTGTTCACCTGGCTATGGAAGGTATTTGAGTATTGCCTATGCAGTCAATCAAATTACATATTTGTACCCTTCTTGTTCCAGTAATAGCTGAGTGTTTGCCAGGCTAACCAAGATCCGTGGGTATACTGACAGTACCTGGGCAGGAAGCAGCTCAAGGCAAGAGAAGGAAAAAAGCTGACGAAATTAAAAATACTGACTGTAGAGGATGCCAAGCAGTAGGCTGTAGAGGATGATTTTACCTTCATCTTTCCTGGTAGAATAGCTGCCCAACAGGGCTTCCAACTAGATGCTGGAGGAGAAGTTGTCACCATGAGCAACATTAGTGGAAAGTGTTTGTGTTGTGAATGTCCAGCCAGCACAGCTCTGAGTGAGTTATTTGTATGAAAAGCAGTACAGAAATATGTACCTTTTTTTTTCTTTTTTTTCCTACAGAGAGTAGGCAATGGGGAGAGGGGTGATTCACACACGAGTTAGACATCACTTACTGTAAGTCTGTTTCCCTTAAAGAGCTTACTCAGGCAATTCTGCAAACACAGCAATGCTCTTGTAGGGCTTGTCATATAATTTTTAGGTCCTCATCCTTTCATTTTCTTTCTGCTCCTGGGTGGTACTCCTTGTCTTTGCTCCTCTAGATTGTCTCCCATTTTAACAACAGCGTTCTGTACTTTTTACAGCATCTTCTATTACAGGCTCTTCTGGTTTTTTTAAAGTTTACATTACCCTTGTGGCATGAAGTTATCACTGTTTGCAAGTGAGGAAACAGAGGCACTGAGAATCAGTCCACAGACCTCTTGGCCCTTCTTGGTGTGCCTTATATACAAAGTTGTTGTACGATGTGCCTGTCGTGGTTTAACCTTAGCCGGCAACTGAGCACCACACAGCTGCTCGCTCACTCTCCTCCCCGGTGGAATGGGGGAGAGAATCAGAAGAGTAGAAGTGAGAAAACTTGTGGGTTGACATAAGAACAGTTTAATAATTGAAATAAAATAGTAATAATAATAATAACAATATTAATAAAAGAATACACAAAGCAAGTGATGCACGATGCTGTTGCTCACCACCCGCCAAGAGCAGCGGCCCCCCCGGCCAGCTTTCCCCAGTTTATGTACTGAGCATGACGTCACATGGTATGGAATATCCCTTTGGCCAGCTGGGGTCAGCTGTCCTGGCTGTGCCCCCTCCCAGCTTCTTGTGCACCTCCAGCCTTCTCAGTCGGTAGAGACTAGTGTAAGCACTACTTAGCAACAGCTAAAACATCGGTGTGTTATCAACATTATTCTCACCCTAAATCCAAAACACAGCACTGTACCAGCTACTAGGAAGGAAATTAACTCTATCCCTGCCGAAACCAGGACAGTGCCCTATCCTAATTTCTGTCAAAGAAAGAAACAAAGTCTGAAGAGTCATTTGGCCAAATGCTTTTCCTCCTGCTAGTGTGGGGTTTCTCTGTACTGCAGATTTACTAGTGATTTATCCATATGGCCAAGGAGTGCATTTTCTGGAGAAACTTCTGTGTAGCTGAATAGATCTCCCTCATCAGGCTGTATTTTCCTGCTTTCTGTCCTTAATTTCATCCTGTGCATTTACCTATGCTTCCCTTTTTAAACACCAAATGGCAGTGTGTTCTGTAGGATCATTGCTGTCCACTTGTCTTCCTCCCTCCAACCACCTTCCTAGGATGCATCTCCCATTCTTTCTCCCCAGATTAATGAAACTCTGCTTTTCCAAACCAAATGTCAGGTTTTTATACTTTCCAGGCCTTTCCTCCCCTTTCTTGTTATTTCTCTGACTAGCTGGAGTGATCTCTTCCTTTTCTTGGTGTCTGCTCTGAAGACAGGAGCTATCCTGGCGCTTTCTCTGCTTCAGCAGTGAGAGGTGAGTGACTGGATGACCATTGCCACATAGCTGTCTTGTGCTGCCCTCAGCATGTCCAGGAGACACAGACACTGGGACAAAAAAATTGCAGGGATAAGATAGCTGGGTTCACAGGGGAATGTAGGGGTGAGTCACACGGGATCAGAAGTGTGACAGAAAACGGTGTTGCAGCAGTGGCAACTGCTTCATCCTCAAAAGCTGATGGCTCTGTGGGAAGCAGATTGCGTATGACTCAATTGGCTTTGCTGACTCCTGCACAAGTTTGAATGAAGCCCAGGCTGACCCCAGAGATCTGCAGTGAGTTCATCCTATTGATGCACACAGCTGTGAGACGTCTGAATTCTGTCTCTGGTTGCAGTGCTGGCAGGAGTTAAGGTTGCTACAGAACCTATGCTCAGAGCAGAGGAGAGCACAGCATGGGAGAAAGTCTTCCAAGGCTCACTGTGAAGCAGTGCTTCAGAGGAAGAAATTAAAGGGTAATGGGGATGTCTCAGAGCTCTCCTTATCTTGTTAAAATAATTATACTAATAGCAACCAAAGGATAGCTTTCTAGAGGTGTTTAATAGCCATGATAGGTTCTGACAGCCCCAGCTGCTGCTGCAGTATGTTCCCTGCATATAGAGCAGCTATTGACTGACTGTGGGCAAGGCACACACTCAACTCATTTTCCTTTCCTCCTCCTCACCCCATTTCACCTTTCTGTTTGATCGGTGTGTACAAAATCAGTGGGTGTCTGTCCTATTTCTGGCACAAAGGAGCCTTGACCTCTGTGATTGCTGTTGGACACTGCTGCTAACATGTCGCATCACTGGAGTCAGGTATTTGCTGAATGGCTCCATGGTGGAGTAAGCAGACAGCACAGCAGTGTGGCTATTTTCCTTACGCTTCAACCTTTTACTGACATCATTGCTGTGAAAGGGTAGCATGAAATGGATGTTGGGCCAATATAAAAAATGAACAAATAGGGTGGTGGCAGGCCAGTTAGTGGGACTTCATATTTGGCAATATCATGGTTTGATGAAGTATTGAAGAATAGGCATACAGTTAGTTTACCGTGGTTGTGAGGAAAGTGCATCTTGTCCAAGAAAACTGACATCAGATTTCCATGAGGTTATGAGGTTAATGGATTGAGGTTTTCTTAAAAAAAAAACTTCAACAATCAAAACCCAAAAAAACCCCACCACACATTATGTGATACTGCTGAAACATCTACTAAACAGATTAAGTACTGGCTCAGAGTAGCTGACAGTAGCAAGTAGAAAGTAGGTGGATTCAGTGGTTTTGCATATGGAGTGGTTAGATTTTTTTAATACTTGAGGCTAGAACTTTAAAACCATTGCTGGTCAAAATTTCTGCATGATGTGAAGGTTGGCCCAATGCCAAATAATGACAAGAGCAGAGCAGTGCAACAGGTAGCTTGTCAATCACTTGGTAAGTTGGAACCCACTGAGGAAATATGATTTTTATCACAGCTTGGTATTAGGTCCTGCAACTGCTGGGGAAGCAAGGAAGGCAGGCAGGCAGTATCTGCAGAAGGATTGTCCTAGAAAGCCTGAACTCTGTAGGTGATTTTGCATATGTGGGGAGCAGTGGCAATATGTGCAGTGAGGTGTTGCATAGTCTTGTGCTGCTCCCAGTAGAAATGATGACAAGTTGGAGAAAGTGCATTAAAGAAAAAGAAACCTTTCTGGACTTGAGGGTTTTAGTCTCTAGCTTATCAAAAAGGTTAAGTGACTTGATGACAGGAAAACTGTACATTAAAGGATTCTTAATGCAGCAGAGAAAAGCGTAGGAAAAACTGGGGGCTGGAAACTGAGATCAGACAAAAAAAATTTAAAAAGTCATAAATTCTTAATAAAAGATGTAAAGAATCCTTGGAACAAGTGAAGGCTCTTGGCCTCCTGAAATCAAGACGGGATGCTTTTTTGGCAGTTGTGTTCAGCTAGAACATGAGTTTACAGGATCAGAGGTAACAGAGAAATTCGGGGCCAGGCAATGGGATTCAATGGGACCAGCAGTCTCTCTTTTTTTTTTTTTAGAAAGTCTTGAAAAATTGTGTCACCTAAAGCATAGGGTCAGGCGTAGAGCCAGTTTTCTCTCGTGGATGGTAAAGGCAGATGTTAATCATAACACATTCCTGGTAACCTTCACCAGATTTTCTTTGTCATCCTTAAAAGGGTCTGATTTAGCTCAGTGGGAGGGTTTGCATTGGCTTCAGTGAAAATGAGTGAGTCAAAATAGCATTACTTTTACTCCCAGATCAGCACTCTGATTTGGTAGTGTTCACTTCAGATATCAAGTGCAAGGGATTCACTAACACATTCTTCTATGGGAAGCCCTTTTGAGTGTAGTTTTAAAGCATTGGGATATAGTTATTTGACTGATTATCTTTCCAAGAGCTAACACAGAAATCAGAATTCGGATACTGCATTTTCCAGTGTCATTTGGTAACAACTGCAATAAATTTGATGTATTCCTACCCATATAAATTAACTGAAAGATCAGAATCAGACTTGTTTATATTTGCATGATTCAGTTGTAATTGCTTTCGTGTCTTCACTGTTCTTTCTGTGGAGATCTCCTTGGACTTTTGAGTTTGAAGAATTATTTTGAAAAAGGATGTGCAGGGAGAAAGGGGAGGATAAAGGCAGAGAGCGAGAAAGCCTATCTGCAAGGCAGATTTTTTTCCAGGCTCTCACAGCTATGTTAAAAAGTACCCGGAGACAAATAAAAACCCCATATATTCCTAGGCCCAGCACAGAAGTTACTGTTGCTCATAAAAACAGCGTAGACGGTAGTGCCTAACAACGTATTTGGGCAGCTCTTGTTTGAGCATTGCACTGGGTTACTGTGTAACGGATTATCCGTGCTGTGTATCTCTTTCTGCCTGGAGGTGAGTCTGCCAATTCCTGATCATGGTCCAAACCTCTGCTTTTGCTACCTGTTTCCCAGTGACTGTGAGAAGAGATGGTACTTAATCTGAAAATAGGTTGTGTGTGTTTGTTTTGCATGCTATTAGGCGAGTATTCTTTGCAGGCCTCAGCCAGGATCTCTGTTTTCTGTTCGATGCGCGTGCAAAATTCCCATGAAAGCAAATGGATGTGCAGTGGAAGAGGCTGGGGAGGGCTTTGCAGGTCGGTGCAGTGAGTGAAGGGACTGCCAAGTTTCTGTCTGTTGCTGTGTGCACAATGCACACTGCAGCCAGAAGGCAGAAATAGCATGCCATGAAGGCCATCATGAAGTCTCTGCTGTCTTATCTTGTCTTAGCAGGGGGGATGTATTAGGAATTGAAGGGAAGGAGCTGTATTCCTCTAGGTGGTGAGAGAAAAGCTGTACTAGGGACAGTGAAAGGAGCGGTACCTAATGGGGACAATACACCTGAGCCTCAGAGGCTGCTGCTGTGTCGGAAAAGGAGCTGCAGGCCTGTGCTGGTGACTGTGAGGTCCCAGGCAGGGTGTTCCTGAGATGCAGGAGTGCTCTGTGGAGAGAGGATGCCGTGTATTGCCCAGATGGCTTGCTAGCTCTGTGAGAGAGGGAGTAATTTACTATTTGTTTCTCATTATACTCCTGTTCCCCCAGAAGCCGCCACATTCAGACCAAACTTGGAGTTTGTCTGCCTCGATACTCTGAACTGAGAGGTGCCAGCAGACTGACAGAAAGGGAGGGGGGTTAGGCATGAGAATAGAGAAGGAAGAGAGAGAAGTTGTCAGTATAAGAGAATACCAGGAAAGTTGTTTTGAACTCCATGGGCTCAGGGAAGCGCAATAGGGCTGGATGGATCATTTCAGGTGAATGATTGCATTGGTCAGTTTAGCCCTTTGCGTGTGTCTGAACTACCTGGGGCTAGAATTTATCCAGAAGTTCACATACATCCCATGCAATCATATTTTAGTGTATGGGATCTACTCTGCGCACCCTCTCTTCAGCAAGGTCTTCCCATATTTCCTAGTGCTGGTAAGCTGCTTGATAACATTTCTGTCTCTTCGTTGGCTAACCAGAATACCCATAACTGGAGGGCAAGTAGTTCACAAGAGTATTGACACAAAGCATATTAATCCTAAAAATTTGCTAGAACAAAACAGAAACAGAAGTGGTAGCAGAAATGTAATGTTGTGTGAATGCCGCCCTTCAGAATTCCCTGGTCGCCTGGATTTGAGGCAGACCGAAAGGAAAGAAGACGGCCATTTGATTTCCTGTGGTGCAGGTTGTTGGGATTTGTCTGATACCAGACTGTGCCGTTCTGTCCTCGGGTTGCCACTTGAGTTTTACAGCAGACACACAGCAAAGTATAAATTCCTCACGTTTCAGTGAATCAGGATTTAGCTTTGTCCAGCCACCAACATGTAGTTGGTCCTTTCGGCATGGAAGACTGCTTCAGCTTTGTCCTCATCTGAGTTTAAGGCATCATTGTAGTTTGTCCAGGCTCCATCTGCATGTTGCCATGTATGTAGCACCTTTTTTTTTTTTTTTTTTTTGAAGGGCACATAAAGATTAAGTTATCTGTTAAATTGCAAAAAGACTGACATCTTCTGTCATTGGAAAAAATGAAAAGAAATTATAGCAGTACAAATAATATTTCTCAGGTCTAGTTTTCTGATACAATGACAAAAATTTTGAGTCAGCCCTGTTAATTACACTAAACAAATCAGTGCACAGTGGGGTCTAGCGCAAAATTAAATGAGCTACAGTCTTACGGACAACCTAGAAATGCATTCCTCAGTGTCAGAGCCATCCACTGGTTCCTCCAACCTATTTTTCAACCACATAAGATTTAATTGTTGCAAATGGAATACTTGTTCTACAGAAGTCCAATAAATCTGCAGTCTGTCTTCCCAGTAATCAATCACAGATTGTGAATTGCATGAGGAAAAATCTATAAGATATGTTCTTCATGTCTAGTACGTTGGGTTATTTTCATGTCTTGTGGTTTGAATTTGGCCACTGTCATTTTAGAGGAATTTCCTGCCATCTGCGTTCAATTGAATTTTCTCACAGATTTGGGCTTGCTTGTAAATACTGGGATCTGGCAAAAGGAGTATCTTTGTTCTTCAGGGGCATATTCAAAAACCGTTAACATGGTGTTGGCAATGTGCTGGGTTAGGGAAGATCCAGGAGATGAAAAAGATATAAATTCCCCCCTCCCCCTAACAGCTGATGATTTGTCTGGGAAGGAAGAATAACGACGAGTGCCTGAGTTTGTGGCAGAGTTTATCTTGAGCTATCGTGGTATTTCATATTTTGCTCATTAGTAGGGTGTTGGTCTTACTGTCTGCTTGTGACCACGTACGCAGGCAACAGACTGAGCAGCCAAAATATTACAGTGAATTCCTGGGGGATCTCATTGCACAGTCCCAAACAGATCCGGAATCGATTTACCACCAGCTCTAATTTGTGTTTTGGCTGCTGATTTTGCATTGCGAGTTAATATCCAAACAGCGAGCATTAGCATATGTAGATTCTTAGAAATCACAGGTACCTCTGGTGATGTTGGGGCAAAGGGGCTACTCCATCCTCACTTCAGGGCATTGCTGCAGTGTTATGAAATTCAAGGTAATCTCATCATCCTAATTGAAAGCTGGAGAGAGCCCTCTGCATTCCTTTCTGAGAATAGTGTGTATAATCAAATAAATAAAAAAAATCCAAATGTTGAGGATCGAGTTTAAACCAACAAAATCAAAACAATTCAGAATGGAGTTTATTGCTGTCTTGATCTTAACCTCACAACAAGAAATAATAGATAAAATGGATTTATGTGTGTACTCCACTGTGTTACTTGCTAGAGATGGAAGAGGTGTCCCAACTCAGAAGGCATGTGCTTTAATTTATCTCATTTTGCATATTTCAATTTGTCAGACTTTGTGTTGTTTGGGCATAAATCAGGGCCAGTTCCAGCCTTGCTGTGAAAAGTAGGCCTGTGAAAATAATGGCAAGGGCTTCTAGATTTATCATGTCTCTGGTTGCTTAACAGTTTATTCCGTTTGTGGATAGAAAGATGTGTTTTCTGACTGCCAGTTTCTCAAACTAACCTTGGTCTTTAAGAATGGGTTATTTCATCTTGTATGTCACTGGGCCAAGATTAGATCTTCCCCAGTTCCTTTAAACACGCATTGTGCATTTAAATATGTGCAACTGCCTGGAGTTCAACACAGTTGTCTGTTGATAATGCAGCAGAGGGAACCCTGCTTCTGCTCCTTTAGTTCTACAGAAAGGGGAAAAACAAGCGTTTTGGCCAGTGATTTCCTTAGAGTGTCTCAGTATTGTTTAGCTTTTGGTTTCTGTAGCAAGCATTTTCCAAATTCTGTCAGTATCTGAAAGCAGTCCAGTCTAGGATGTTAAACAACAGCTCTGCCCAGGGAGCTAGAGGGTGACATTTTGGCATAATTTCTCTTTTAGAAGAGCTGCAGCATGAGAATCAATGTGTTGTTTTCAAATTTTTATTTTCTATGGTCTATGAGGAGGCTCCTTGCAATATCTGTGGACACACTTAAAACTAGCAGGCTTTGTTACTGCAACCTCTGGTCTGCCCAGGGATGCTGAGATCTGGTGGGAACAAAGCAATTTGCTCTTACTGGCATGAGCAGCTGCACTTGCGTTTATGTCTCTGGGTGCTTTTAGGACAGACAGCTTTATCAACAAGGAATGGTGTACGCCCTGGTTACATGGGAAGCTTACTGCTTCAAATGGATCCTGCGGAATATTTGCACTTCTGCAACAGGCAGGCTGACACTGTGAGTAAATGGGCATAATTCAACTGAAGCAGGTTGATGTTGCGTGGTTCTGCCTTGTGCCTTTTGGGATGACTGTGTGTAGCCCTGGCTGGCATGGACCTATTCATTGCTTGGGAGGAACCTCTCATGTGGAATATTCCCCCGAGATACAGTGTATATCTTAGTTCATCTTTCCTAAGATTTCAAAAAACTTACTGAAACTTTGGAGGGCTTATCCAGTTCTTGCTGTGCATATTTTTCTTTCCTCTTGCCCTGTTTCCTTATTTTTTTTATAGTCTTCCTATCGTAACATTGGTATAGATACTTGTCTTTTTTGAGGCTATTTCCAATGATGTAACTGTATTTTAACTCATTTATAATACATTGGGCAGCACTGTTCTGGCTTGACCAAGAAGCTGAGGCCACTGTTGCTTTATGAGTAAATAGATGTTTATTCACTACTTCTATTTTTAATATGGCATGACTATATTAGCAAAGGTTACCTATTTGATCTTGACAGCAAAGCCCATGATAAACATCTGGAAACACACCTTCCAACGGGTTTTAAGCCTTGACTCTGAGAGAGAGAGAGGCTCCTTTATTTAAGTAAAGTTTCCAAGATTCTCTGGATCACCAGTTTAATTTGCTTGTTTACCAAACAAAGGGTTGCATTTTACACAAGCCAAATGAGCCTGGCACTGCAAATAAAAAACAGATTACGTTCGTTGCCATTAGTCACTCAAACTTAAAGGGCAGCTCCTCCCTGAAAAGCAGCTCTAAAAACGGCATTGAAGATTTCCATGTCTTTTGTCCCTTAATATTTCCAAAGCATAGGCACTAAAGCAATACTTTTGTTTTCTTATGTCAGTCTTGCACAATTCTAGTGTGTGATAGCTGTGATGACACCTACCTTCATTTTCTAGTTTGACCTTCTACTAAAAAGTGTTTTCACATCTGACAAGCCTGTCTCCTGTTCACTTATGCAGTCCACTCTGTCCAGATTTTGTCCCTGATTATACTGAGGCAAATCTGGGTTCTGTTGCAGTCAGGAAGAGCTGGAACCCCTTGTTTTTTAGTGATTTTTTTTTTTTTTTTTTTTTTGGAAAAATGATGGATGGGATAAATCTTCAGCATTTCCTCCCAGTGATTAGATCACATCATGTCCTGAATGAATCCTGCTGTTTGCTTCCAATGTTCCTCTACTTTGGGTATAATACTTCTTGCTTTGTCTTCAGGAAAGTTGATAATTTGCTTTGTCCCTGATCATTTGTCTTTATCACTAATCCTATTATCCCCTTGTTCCCTCTATCGTGCCTTCATGCATTAGGTTATTTTCCTGTGTCTCAAACAACTACCTCTCTTCCTTCTGCTGGATTTCCCAAACACATGCCAGGCTCTCACTGAGATCATCTGCACCATGCTTTTCATCTAAGTCTCTACTGGAGACCAATAAAGCCAATAGGGAATTAGCTGACAAAGACAATTGTTATTGTTATTTCCTAAGAAAACATGCTTGCATTTTCTTTTTCTTTCTCTGAATAGCTAAATGATCTTAACAATAGTTCTCTTGTTCTTTCTGCTTTATTCACTTCTCCCTGCCATTTTGTTTCATGAAGTTAAACTACTGATATATCTTGTGTGCTGAAGGTCATCTGTCAGGCTTGCCACAGTAAGAAATATGTTATGGTGAGATTCTAGGTCATTCTGCATAAGTTTAACTCTGACCCGCAATACATGTGGTTATTCCAGAAAGAAGAGCACCACATTAAGATTCTGCATGATTTTAGCTTTGGTAAGAACAGCATGCTTACCCTATGGATAGTGAAAGATTCCTAATGGTCTTAATAATCCAGTCCGGCTTCCAGATGCTTGGGTTTTGTTCTAATTGCGGTATGTATATCATTGTTGCTGGGAAGCTTCCCTGGGTGTGCTAACTCAATTTCATTTGGATCCGGAGCTATATCTCAGTAAGAATATAGACAATCTCTGCTGAGGTGTCAGAGAGAGAGAGAGAGAGAGAGAGACAGAAACAGAGAGAGAGTGAGAGTGTGTATGTATCTTTGGTAAGAACAGCATGCTTACCCTATGGATAGTGAAAGATTCCTAATGGTCTTAATAATCCAGTCCGGCTTCCAGATGCTTGGGTTTTGTTCTAATTGCGGTATGTATATCATTGTTGCTGGGAAGCTTCCCTGGGTGTGCTAACTCAATTTCATTTGGATCCGGAGCTATATCTCAGTAAGAATATAGACAATCTCTGCTGAGGTGTCAGAGAGAGAGAGAGAGAGAGAGAGACAGAGAGAGAGTGAGAGTGAGAGTGTGTATGTATGTATGTATGTATGACTCTTGGGGATTCTCCAGGCAGAAGTTTCTGGTGTCAAGGGCAAAGTGCCCCAGCAACACAGAGCAAAATAACCTGGAGCCTTGCCTTAATCTCCCACTGTAAACCTTATAATTGCAGATGTTGATGTCCCCATGAAATACTCATGAGCTACCTGATGAGATCAGATTAGCTGAATACAATTTTACACTGTTATCCAAATATTGCATTTGTTCAAGCCAATCTGATGTATATTCCGCTTCTTTTAATGTAACTATGTAGAGGTTGCTGCTTCGTCATTAAAGATAATCATGTGGCTTAGTAGACTGAGCTTCAAAATATGTCATTGGAGATTGCTATGCTAAAACCTCCTGTAAATAAAACCAAGAGTAAAAACTAACATTCCTATTAGAGATTTCCACGGATCCTCACCAAAGGGTTCTATTAAAGGTGGCATAAATCTGTGTGTTTGAACTGTGTTTACCTAGCTGAAATTTTGACCCGGGTAGCACTGATGATTGGAAAGTACATTTGCATTGCACTTACCTATCATGTCTTTTATAGAGGCCAAATGCTTAAGTGCAAGCAGATGAGTAATTTAAACCATTGTGGACTATACACAATCCACAGAATAAACAGATCATTAGATAGTGTAAATCAGCAGTGAAGCTGTAGAAAAAAACATGCCAGCTAAAATATTTGATATATTATCCTTACAGTTTTCAAAGACATGCACGTTTCATCCTGATACAACCATCTTAATTTAAGCCAGAATTTGTCTCTGAAGTTAGTATGCAGCCCTGAGAGATAGAGGAGACATGGGAAGCACCATTCAAGAGAGTGAAAAGCTCCACAGTAGGGTATCATCTGTGGGTGGTGCAGGGATCTCTGACTTCAGCCATGTTGTTATCGCCTTTTATGATGTGTGACTTGTGCTGTGACAGATTAGAAATATGTTGTTGGAAGCTCAAAGAGGCATAGATACATACAAGTTCAATGAAAGTGATTAAAAACATGAGTGACATTTCCTAATTATATGCATTAATTTCTTCTAATTTTTTGGCTATTGCTTTGTTCTGTGGTTCTTGATAAACAATTGGTTTTATTTAAACTGAAGCTCTCTTCTCCCCAAACCCTCAACCTCCTTGTGAGTTGGATACAAAACCCATCATTTGTGGCCTCACACAGTCACTATGGGGATCTTCAGGAATAATGTTATCACACATCCTGCTTGGTGTGAAGTAGAAAGACTAAAGAAGCAGTTGAGGATAAAAAGAGAAAGCCTGTTTTCACAGAAGAAAATTACAACTTCATAGCCAGTACCTTTGCTCTTGGAAAGCTGAGAACCTCCCAGAAAAAGCAGTTAAAATGCTTAGTTAGGTTTGTATCATAAGCTCGCAACAGGCTGCCGAAAGCATGGGGCCATTATGTCTTTCTCAGCTCAGGACAAAAGCTTAGTTGCCCAGAAGCCAGTGAAGGGGAGCTGAAGTCAAGGCAAACACCCAGCACAGACAAGCTCTCAGATCTCATGCTTTGGCCAAAAGTCTGCCCTGGGCTAATTCCCCAAGTGATGCTGATATTGCCAAGAGACAAGGGGGCTGTAGCTGTTCCTCCTCAGCTGTTAGTATTAAAACAGCATGACTATGGGAGAGATCAAATTGCATCTGCTGGGGGAAAACCCTCTGGCTTATACTCCCTTTGTGCCTGCTGGAAGATATGGTGTAGGGCTGCAATATTTGGGTAGTGAACGTTACCATGTTGTCTTAACTTGCAACCTCTTCCCATGCAGAGCTCCTTGGAAACGATGTGGTTAACAGCGTGTTTGTTTAAAAGGTAAGGGGGGAGGGAAATTAGTATCAGGTAAAAACGTATATGTGTGTGTGTATATATATAAATTCCTGTAAAAACATATATGTGTGTGTGTATATATATAAATTCCCAAAGCATTCACAGCTAGCTACTTAATAGTTTTCATTGAATTAATTTTAAAATGAGAACCTTGTTTCCTTTATTTAATAGAACAAAACGACTTCCATATTCTTGCCTGTAACTAGCAGGGTTTATATAGCAATCTGCAAACAAAGTAAGCATTAAAGTCCCTTTTGCCCATCTGTGGAATGAATAATTTTGTGCAAAGTATTTATTATAAGCACACTATATACTTAAACTTTTTACTGTAGTGGTGACAGATCCAGTACAGAACTGGATTGTTAAGTAGCAAGCACACCAGGCTTCTATACTGTATAAAAATTTACCAACCTTTCTAAAGGCTCATGGGTTCAAAGGAAAATGTTAGCTCACTTAGCTAACTTTTGGGTGCTACTTAAAATTATTCTGGATGTTGGACGTAGAGCCTAAGAGGTTGTGATGACTTTCAGTTAGAATTGTACAACGTCATGAAGGTGAATGGAAAGGTTTGGGTCTGGTACACATGGAGACTGGCCACCCGCCTACCTCCCTGGGAAATTGCACTAGGCAGCAGCTGGGTACCACTGAGTTAGATACTAAAATGTCCTTGGGAACCACCTCGGGAAAACTTTAAGATTTCCCTGTTATGTGGCAGAAGTTGGGACTAACCCAGAGGTGACATGTCACAAGTACCTCCCTCTAATGTAGGTGCTTTTAGGATGATTTACAATAGGTTGATATAATTTATACACACAACAGTCATATTACGCTGTAAGTTGAAGTAGTCCCTTCCCTTCTTTGAGTTGCACTTTCTTTTACATTCCAGTTAGTTGCTCCCAGAGTTGTACTCTTCCCCGCCTCTGGGATTCAGTATATGCTTAATATTCAGCTTTCTTCTCAGATCCCAGAGTTTGGGCTCCCCAAAACATCCTTCACATGCGTATATATGCAGAGAGCCAAATTCAGAGGTAGGGCATGAGGAGCATGAGGATGTGCGAGTTAGCCACAGATAAGCATATACCAGGCTGGAGGGAGTCTGAGTGGAGATGACATATAGGCCAAGGACTCTTGGAGGTGTGACGTAAGTCACACCACCATAGGTTTCCTGTAGCCTTGCTTATACTCGCCTCTGGATTTGGCCCACTCACTCTCTGACGTGATCTCTGCAGAAAGTCGTGGACGTGGCAGTATAGGCAGCTGTTTTAGTTTGTCTCTCGTACTGGTATTACTGATTGGAGAAAAAAAAAGAGCCAAGTTTAAGGTAAAGGTATTTAAAAATGTATTTCCAATGTTTTCTGGCAACCAAAGCACCAGACTCCTTTCTGTTTATCCCTTCCAATCTGCTGCCCTCACCATTTGGAATAAGCTGCCTGCCATGCCTTTACATCCACTTGCGGGGCCAGTCTTGTCTCCAGCAAAACCTCTCCCTCATTTAATTGAGCACTCTGGAATGAGCATTCAGGGATCAGCTGAGGTGCAATATTTGCCGTTCTCCATCTATCTGGTCCCATTTACGAGTGCTGTTTTCTGTTTGGTTATTTGAATCATATCTGCAGACAGTGATAGAGAATTCGTGGCACAAATCCATCATACATCATGTCCTTTATTGTCTTGATAGGGCCGCTGCAAGTTTGGTGAATATTCTGTCCTCTGAAGTGAGGTTGTTTGTCACTGATGTTTCATCTGTGAGGAGAATGTCTCTGACTTCTGTGCTGATGTGTTCTGACTTTTATGCTAGAAAATGTCTTCTGGTTTTGCTATGGTTGGGTTACATCCTCTGTGTAGAATGGCACCTGAAGTGGGCTTAGGGATGAATCATAGAATCATCAAGGTTGGAAAAGACCTCTAAGATCATCGAGTCCAACCGTCAACCCAACACCACCATGCCCACTAAACCATGTCCCTAAGCGCCTCATCTACACGTCTTTTAAATACCTCCAGGGATGGTGACTCAACCACTTCCCTGG
>NW_008796165.1:9659676-9675262 GCF_000699145.1 Aptenodytes forsteri | reverse complement strand
CAGCTTCGTTGCCCTTCTCTGGACACGCTCTAACACCTCAATGTCCTTCTTGTAGTGAGGGGCCCAAAACTGAACACAGTATTCGAGGTGCGGCCTCACCAGTGCCGAGTACAGGGGCACGATCACTTCCCTACTCCTGCTGGCCACACTATTTCTGATACAGGCCAGGATGCCATTGGCCTTCTTGGCCACCTGGGCACACTGCCGGCTCATGTCCAGCCGGCTGTCAACCAGCACCCCCAGGTCCTTTTCCAACAGGCAACTGAAGAATGTGTCCCTCCACTTTTCCAGCTATAGCACCAGCCTTAAGGCTGGTGGTGGGCTGGCCTTGCAGCTATTCTGAAAAGAAACCATCCGGACATACGGCTTGTGGAGCAACTCTCATAATAAACATTTAATTCCTTTTTGCATCTTTGAAATACAGCTGAAGATCAGAGGGGTACACGCGTATGATAGAGGATAGATATTGTCCTTTATATGCAACTGCATTCTCTCATAGGATGCTTTTACCCTCCAGCTTATGGTTAGTAAAAAAGATCCCTGGAGCCCTCTTTCTCACTGTTCAGCAGGAATGCTGCATTCTTTTTCAAGCTTTGCTTCATGTAGTGTTCCTCTATCGTCACTATGTATATAATGCTGCTTTCAGGAGAGATTTGCTCTTGTTCTTGCCCAAATCCCAGAGGGACCTGTAAGAAAGGTAAAAGCCAGAGGAGTGCTGAGTTCCTGTATTCCCTTTCTGGATCAGAAGGGTGAAGGAGAAGACATTCCTGAATGCAGGTCTCTGGATTGGGTTTCTGTTGGTCCTAATTCTTTGAGCCTGCAGAGGTGCTGGTTGAGCTAATGCAGCAGAGGGCAACTACTTCCCTAGCACGTGCAGTTTGTCAGATCCTTGAAATCTCGTGATCAGTCTTGGAGAAAGGTTGGAAATAACAGCTCTTTTGCTATGCCATTTCCAAAGTGTCCTCAGAGTTACACCCTGCAAGGTTAGAGGAGTGGACAAATACAGGGAGGGAGGACCAGTGGGAATGTTTCATGTTATTGTGAGTTTGGGAAAATGTCTTTGGTGTGTAGTTGGAGTTTATTGTATTAACCAAGAACAATAAACATAACTGAGAATACATAGAAGTATTTCAGGAGGTTACGAAGTGACAAAAAATAAAATTATTTGTCCTGTAAAAGCCCTTTTTTTTCTTTCTGTTGGATAATGACCTAAACCCTGATTATTACCAAGCAGTCAATTTGCACATCTGTTCTGATGTTACTGTCCAGGTTTGTTGGCTATTATTCTTTGATGGGAACACCTAAATTATTTACAGTTCACAGCAAGAGCTAATTGGTTGGGTCAGTTGGTTTCTTCATGCATGTAAGACATTCAGGGGTTCATCTGATATGCAGATGGGAGGAATCTGATGAAATACTGTATAAAATACTTATACTGAAATACTGTAGAAGTGGTGAATGTGATTTTTACTTCTGTTGAGTCTTGCACCTGATCCAATGTTAGCTAGAGTTTTAAATTTATAATGCTTGGGTCAAGGAGAAACTTGAAAATAAATCATGTTTTATAGTCTCGATAATGTGGTGTCTGTTCCAGCTGATACTTTATTTCTTCAGTCCTTTGATTCTTTCCATATGAAGGCAAGAAATACTTCCATCAGGTTGATATGGCTGGTTCTTTCCTTAGAAGTTGGATACCTTCAAAATGGTTTGAGCAACTGCATCTCTAAAATTTGCATAAATAAATCAACTATGTACTGTGGCTTTTGTGATGTTCAGTGTCTTTTTATTATTTGATGATTAAACGTATTGCAATTTACTAATGAAGAGATGTATTTTGAAGAGCAAAGGTCAGGGCCAGATTTGAAGACTTCCATTGCCTGAAATGTCTAAAGTAATTTTAATCAGGGAATTTACTTGCCATCATCAAAGTGCTTTTCCTTTCATGATTTGAAAAAGTCTTACTGCTGATGTTTATAATTATGGAACACCACCATCAAACCCTTTGCTCATCAAACTTCATTACAATGATTTATTTGACATGCAGTAATACTTGTAATGCAGAACAGAAACAGAGCTATTGATTTACCAGCAAATTCATTAAAATTGTGTAAGTATTATTGCCAATAGATACACAAGGAACATAAATTATTTTATTCTGGTTTTTGAGTTACAGAGGGTCTGTCAAGGAGTTCCATATAAAGCAGTGCAGAAAGCTAACATTTCTGTACGTTAGCAGATACTGCTGGAATAGCTTTTCATATTTCAAGAGCTTGTACTGTCGCATTTTGCTTAAGAAAGTATTTTGGTTGGTGCAGTCCTGTCTTGCGAGGAGACATATTTGATGACCTGTAATGAAGTCAAGAATATGGTGAGTGACATATCAAGACTGTTCTTTAGATACTAAATAGATTACATAATGGGAAGGAAAAATCTTTTGCATTTTTTTGCATCACAAGTTTCGGGTTGATCCAGAAGCTACCGTGCATTTGGAACATTTTGCTGGTATAAAGAACTCCTTAAATTTGTTTTTATTTATATTAAAATGATTCCAGAAGTGTAGGGCAGGACATTTGCTTGTGTTGTATCTCCAGAGTGTTCTTTGTTTTGTATCTCTTAGATTGCATAGTATGTTATACAGCACCTGCTCCAATGGAGCTGCAGTACTGATTAGTTCTTAACTGACACCATCTGCTAGAAACTGTTACTAACTTCCATGTTGTCATTAGTAAGTGCTGTGAGTTGTTGGTACTACGCAGGATGAAAAGCACCATCCTGTTAGCCTGGTGATGGAACTATCGGGAGAAATGTGAAGACTGACTTGGGCTCCAGAGTGAGTTTGTCTCTATGGGACTTCTCCAGTGAAGTGGTACACTGGTACACTTAAACTGTGCTGAGTTTAAGGGCGCATTTTGTTCTTTGTGTGTTTTACTGCTTTCCCTGGATTTTTTTTTTTTACTTTGCCATTTTCTGTAGGCAGCTCCATTTTGTGCTTATCATGGCTCTGCCAGATGCCACACTAAACAGTATGCTCCTTTCCCCAGTACAGAGCATCTACTCCACTGTTGTTTGGTTTCCTTGCCTAGCCTCAGGCAGGATTTGTTTTTTTAATTACAAAGTTAATTTTTTTCTTTGGACACAATTCAAACAGCTAACAGTAATGCTCATATATCCCCTAATGCCTATGACAGGTTTTCCGTGTAAACAAAAATTGCATCTGTCCTCAGGGACTAACTTCTATGAGTATATATCGTGAAATGTTGGCTATTTTTATAAGGTATGTAAATGAAAATGGAAAATACTGAGAGGCTGTCCTGGAATGTGAAGAGCTTATATTTCTGTCTGAACTTGGGTAAGCAAACCTGTCCTTGCCTTTAAAAACAGTTGATTTATTTGATTCAGGGCTTCGTTTTTGGCTGATTGATAGTATATGACCCTTCACTTCAGTCTGTATCTAACGAAGACTCCAGTGAATTAACAGAACTTGAGCAGTCAGGAGTCACTTGAGACTATGCGACAAGCAGATAGAAAGTATGAGCTGAATTACTCATTGGTCCTAAAATGTGTTTCTGCAAAAGGAACTGGAGTCCATTTGTGGGAAAGGAATTAGGAATTCCCAAACCAGTTTTGGTTCCTTTTTTCCCCCCTCCTCTTTTTTTTTTTTTCCAAATTTCAAATCTGTTTTTCCCAGGAATTTGAAAACAAATATGAATGGATCCTTTCTCCTTTCCTTCCTCTCATCCCTGGGCTGATAGGGCATCTGTGATACCAAGTTCAGTGTCCTGTGGGAGAAGGAAGACCATCGCACATTTCATGGCCAAGACAAAGTCTGCAGGAGTCAGGGATCACACAGAGCTTATTCTAACCATATGGATGTGGCATACATTTGTCAGTATTAGAAATGGAGCTGAGTCCCCAGCTGATGTGAGTTGTGGGATGGATATGAAACCTCATGGTTCTGCATATAACCTTTAAGCAAAGGAGCTAGGAAGAAACTTTCCTTAAGAAAATATTATTTCCTCATTTATAGTTTCAGGTTTCCATGGTTAAGGAGCATTTCATGCCTCACCAAAAGCCAGATAGGCCAGTCCTTCCCAGAACAGTGACTGTAGCTATTTCCATTCATTGTCCAGGCTTCATCTGAATGCGTAGACACCATAACATGTGATGCAGAGGCAGAGCAAGTCAGCATAACTATTTTATTTCCCTTTCCTCAATTGTGTGAAGCAGCTACATGATTTTTTCATCTGACAATTGTTAAGCATTTAAGTGCAATATTCTAAGAGATGCATCTTTGCCAAACATCATGTCTCCTCTGTGTATCCAGTTATTTAAAGAAGCAAAAGGGAATCTTCTCCCCTTAGTCTTTCACTGCTTCTGTAGAGCAAGGTATGTCAGGAAACATGTTTCATGCAGTCTCCTTACCCACCCCATGCTTGGATGCTGAAAGATTATTCAAACTATTTTCTGAAAAGCGGAAAGACTTGGTGGATCCATTTGGCCCATGGATGGACAATTTAATTTAGCTAAGAAGATGTCTGCTTTTAGGTTAAAAACACTCTTTAGTCCCTATCAAGGCTGTAACAGAACAAATCCTGCCCCTTTCAGCTACACAGTGTTTGCCTAAACATACACCGTTAGGCCCTCATTTGTGTAAATCACTGTAATTCATTTACTAAAGAGTTGAACTGAAGTAAAGGGAGTTTTGATGATTTGCATGGGCTGAGAACCTGCCCCATGATCTTCTTGGAGTAGAATTTGACTGTGCTGTGCATGCATGTCTGTAAATGGAGGACAAGTTAGGCACCAGCAGCAATCATGGGGATCTGTATTCTGATCAGCTGGCAGGATTCACAGAACCATTCTGGGCAGGTCAGGCAGTCATTCACACAGCACAGCATGAGAATGGCTGGACAGACAGTATTTCCTTCCCAAGATTTTTTTTCTAAACTTTACAGGTTTTCCAAGAATATCCCTTCCATGTGTACAGTCATTGCTCCTGAGGTGCATAAATGTCTCTGATTCTACTAGGAGACAGATTACTATTGTGTTGATGTTTCAGCTCTTTTAAAGAGTCCATGGATAGGAGCACAGGTGTTCATGGGGGCACTGGGCCTCAGGGCTTTAGCATCAGGGTAAATTACTAGAGAGTAACAAATCAGTATGTGTCAGTTGCTCAGTTGTGAGTAACCATATGCACATTCTTACCCTGCAGCACCTCCTTGTCAATGAAAGGTACTTTAGCTCTCTTTTCCTAAAGGAAAGCTACCTTGAATTAGGTTACACTTCAGGAAAGTGCCTGTACAAGACAGTATTAAGTGGTTGAGAAGTAGTAACTTGCCATCTTGCAGAAATTTATCTGTGGGGCAGAATTCTAGATCTCCGAGTTTCTCAATTTCCTTTTACTTTAAATATAGTATTTTTTCCCAGTTCACAAAGAAGTCAAAAACAATTTAATATTCTTCATCTGTTTCACACTTCAGAATGTGTTGGTATCTCCCTGTTACTTTCCTTGAAAGTTCAAAAATGCTCTTGCTGCTCCACTGGAGAAATATCCTTCCTTAGAGGATTTCTGGTAGAATAAAAATTTGGAAATTTAATTTCTACTCTCTCCTGAACCACAGCATTCCCCTCAGAAAAATCGTCCTTCTTTTCCTTCCCTGAGTGCTCAAAAAGAAGGAGAAAAATTAGCAAGTCTCCCTTAGGTTTGAGCTTTATTGACTTGATTGGCTAATTTCCTTATGGTCTTTCTCCAGAAGAATGTAGGACCTGAAACTCAGTGTTGATCCCAGAATCACACAAGTCCTCTAAACTGGATGAAGTGGAAGGAAAGGAACTGAGATGTGAAGAGGGGTGTCCTCCTTTTAAAGCAAGTATTTTCTCTCAGCTGTTTTTGTTCCATGAGCACTACCAAATCAATCCATCAGAGATGTCTGGAGAAAGCTCTTTTCCCATCAACCCTAATGTCAGCAGTTTTGAAGATCGCTATACCCAGTCCTGGTCAAAGACTGTTTGAGTGAGGCTGAGATCATAGAATCATTTAGGTTGGAAAAGATCATCGAGTCCAACCATAAACGTAACACTGCCAAGTCCACCACTAAACCACGCCCCTAAGTGCCACATCTACACATCTTTTAAGTACCTCCAGGGATGGTGACTCAACCACTTCCCTGGGCAGCCTGTTCCAATGCTTGACAACCCTTTTGGTGAAGAAACTTTTCCTAATACCCAATCTAAACCTCCCCTTGTGCAACTTGAGGCTGTTTCCTCTCATCTTATCACTTGTTACTTGATTGGCTTTCTTCTTAGCTAGAATCTAGAACAGTAAACGATTGACGGGAGGTTTGTGATTAGAGGCCCTGACCTGGGTATATTCTTAGTCTCTGAACAGTCATGGAGCAGAACGTGTCCTGCAGCCATTTCTTCTTCCTATGAGGGTCTGCTAGCAGCAGTCATTTTGATGGGCATGGAAACTACAAACATGCCATATTCCCAAGCCAGGCCGGAGGGAAGGATGTGCTAGTTTGCTTCCCTGCTGATGACAGGCCTCGAGGCCTTGCAAATAAGAGGGATGGAGTGGGAGGGCTGGGATGACCCAACAGGGAACAAGCTGGGGAAAGGGAGGGAGAAAGTGGTGACAGGGACTCCAGGGCTCCTTTTCTTTCCGTTCCTTTTGTCCCTTCCTATTGTTTTTCCCTGTGGATGCAACCATGAAAATGTGACTAGGCCACAACTTAAGGTGAATGGGAAATGACCGAAAACTGACACTACAGGAAAATGTGTTAAATTATTGTCTTAAGCTTGGATTTCACATAGGCCCAGATCTCAGATTTGATTGAGCCTTGGGGCTAACTGCACTGTGCCCCATTTCTGGCTGCTCCTTGGCCTGAGCTATTATTTTGCCCCCATCAAAACCCTCATTCCCAGAAATCATTTCTCACTCTTTCTACCCTCTGAGCACTAAATCCAACTTATTTGTCCCAGAAAACCTTACTGAAATCTGCTCCGGCAAGGCTCTGACTACCTGCCCTTTCACTAACTGGTAATCCGTTGGTCAATGGTCCTTTCAGCACACAAGGCAGTGCAGTCTGAGTTAATTTGCCAAAAATAAAGACAGATTGTAAAAGGTATAGAAACCTACCCCAAAGAGCATACTTTCTCCCTGTTCTTCTGCGTTTGCATCAGTTTATTTGTGATAGGAGACATGTCTGTGGGGGAACACTTGCATTGATGATTCCTTGAGATACTTCTGAAGATCCTTCCCTCTGCTTTAAAATTTACTGTCAAAGTTCCTCCTGTCTGGCAGTGACAGCAGAGGCTTAGGAGGTTCAGAGTTCAGGCTTAGCTCCAGTGAGTATCCCAAAATATATATAGATATATGCAATTCTGGAGCCTGTTTGAATTATCCAGACTTCTTCCTGACAAAGATCGTGCAATCCCCTGTGTGCTCTCTGGCTATATTTTAAGATACTTTTTGTGGAGGCTTTATATTAGGTCTTGCCAGCAAATACATAAAGCATTGAAACGGGGGTGGCCAGACAGCAACACTTTGACAGTAACTTCTCTATATAGGGTGATTGTATGGTCCTGTAGAACTTGGGTGTCTCTCAACCTTTAATATACATTTATTTTATTAGTATCCCTATGAGATACAGAAGTGCTGTTAATTCCATTTTACCGGAAAGGCATAAAGTGGAGGCTGAATTCAGTGACTTGCCTGAGGGCCATCCAAAATGTGAACTATCAGCTCCAACATTTCAGTCTTTGCTCTAATCCAAGGACCATCCTTCCTTCCAGGCCTTCAGGTGGACATAGGCAACACAGTCTTTGAAGATAAATCATACACTGTTGGAGCACAACCTAAAAGTGCCCTAATCTTACCCTAATTAAGGTGTTCTAAGAAAACAACAATAAAAGACATCAGCTGCAATGGAAGTGTTGAGCTTGACAGGGAGGCCTGAAAGATTCAGACAGTAAAGGGTCATTTATGAAAGAATAGTAAAATATATGGAAGATTAGCTCCATTAAACCCTGAAAGCATATCAGTTCTATCAGTCATTTTTGTTAGCTGGCCACACTAATGTTTTCTGCATCGAGATGATCCAGTAAAACTTAGAGGAATTTGTAAGGTTTATTTCATGTTGCTGGAATTTGTCTAAGCTGGAGTTTGTGCCGGACAGTTACATTTATAGAATCTGCAGTTTGGGAAATCTGTGTTGCTTCTTGGTTTGCCTGTTCTGTAGCATGTAATCCACCAATACAGATGTCGTTTCTTGCTCCTGTAATCTGACATGAATTAAAGTGATCATAAGATGTTTTTTTGTTTTTGTTTTTTTCTTCTTATAGAGGAGTGCAGTCTTCTTGCATTGCAGTTAGCAGCTGCTGTTAAAAGGCTAATTTGCAAAAATAGTGCTTAATTCTCTTGTGCGTGCATGTGTACTTACTTTGTATAAGCAGGCCCTCTGTTTGCTGTTTAGATTAAGAATCGGTATCCTAGCAGCTAGTAACACTAATACCATCCTGGAGTGTCCAGAAGGCACTGATTTCAGTGGAACATGCAGCTTGCTAGGTGTCAGGAGCACTTTCTGTAGTGTCTGAGGCTTTCAGGGACATTTCCTACCAAAATCTGACTGTGTTCAATGTTGATTCACTTGTGAGACTTATCAAGTTCAAAGCATGAGTTAGTATGGCAACAGTACTGATGCATCTGTGGAAATTCCAGCTCCATTGGCTTTGGCTAAGAATTGTGACTATTTTTGAAGATTTTAAAAACATTTGGGGGTTTAGCAGTCATTTTTCTCCACATAAAGTATTTTTTCAAAAAAATACTGACAAAGTTTAAAAAAAATCTTGGTTTCTGCTGAACTTCAACTGAGTTAATAAAAAAGAAAGAAATCTTCTGACTTATCTAAACTACTGAAATGTTGGCAAGGTGAAAACCTAAGGAAAAATAAGTAATTTCTGGCAGGATGCACTCTTTTTGTTTTGCATTTCATTACATTTATCTATGAGTCCATTGTTGCTACTTGCTTTCGATAAAAGGCAGTTGTCATACAAACCCTACTCTGATCGCTAAGCCAATCTGTAATTTTAATGAAAAGATTAGGTTCAGGTAAATCAATTAAATTTACTCAGAAGGATAGCCTGATAAAGTTTAAGGGCTGCCTTGACTGACTGTAAACTTTTCTTCCCACTTTCTTCTTAAAGAATCAATAGAGCAACCTCAAGCACTAAACCAGTAGAGAGAGAGAATAAAAAAAAAAGCTTGTTGGTAATGACTGTTATTGCTGTATAATTAATACAGACTTTGTCTTGCAGATTTTTTTTGCACAGTTCTGTTTGAATAAACACTAACACTTTAATGGAGAATCGTTATGAAACTTTCAGCAATGAAAAGCTCAGAAATGTCCATGGCACACTGTTCACTCATGGGAAGTTAGAGCCCCTCTGCTAAACCCTATAAACTATATGTAAAAGTGTATTGTTTTGTTTAAACTGAGGCCCCATCATTGATTTCAGTGTACATCACATTGCAATAAAACTGCGGCCTTCAGTATTTTCTGAAAGCATCACTGTTACGGAATTACACAATAGACGTTAAAACTTGATGGCTGGAGAACAAGACGTAACATGCCTTAGAGGGTCAGGGTCATAGTAAGTGTCAGCTTTTAGACATAATGTTTTCCTGGCAACACAGCAAGACTTGCCATCCCTTTGTATTAGGAGGAGAAGGGACATTTATAGGTAGAGCTGAGCTTAGCCTTGGAAGAACAGTGCATCCTTTAGGACTAGGAATGGTGTATTTCTACACGAGCACAACCTGTTGGCCAGCTGCACAGAGAGATTACAGGGAGGTGAAGTAATGTTGCTGGGATGTGACCAAAGTTCTGTGATGGGTGGAAGTGCCGGAGGGAAAATACTGGCAATTAAAATCGGTACAATCAAGGTAAAACTCATGAGTGAAATCCCAATACCCATACTTCCTTCTGATTTGGTTGTTTCGTAGGTAAAAAGTTCATAGACTTCAAAGAAGATTTTGGCTGCAAGGTCAGGATTTGGTTCACTAAGTATTTTACATTATTGTTCATAATTAGTTTCTAATAAAATCATGGATGATTAAGTCTGGGAGAGCTTAGAATTTAGTTCTTGATTCTGCCTCACATTCTTGTCTTTCAGAGGGAACTTTGTCCAGTGTTTGTCATTTATAAAAATTCATTACCAATATAAATCTCATGCCCAGATGTTTGCATATCTCTGAAAAAATACAGATGTCTGAGAAATCATGTTTGATTTTATAAAAATCACTTTTCCCTTAGTACAAACCTAACTGCTTGAACTGGAGCAACTCTTCTAGGGTCCTCTAATTAAGAGAAAACTTTAAAACTTTAACAGGCAAGGGAGAGTACAGCAGGATGAAACACAACGAAGATACTAAGAACAGATGTGACTGCTTCAGCAGCATCCTGTAAGCTGTCAGGTACAACTTAGCAGAGACAATAGCTACATTTGTGTGGTTTGTTTTTTTTTCTAAGAACAAAGGATGTATTTCAAGCAAATATACTGTATTTATTCTAGCAAAACCAAATAACTGCACTTAATTTTTGTTTTATTTTATTATTTATTTTATCTTTTAACTTCTTTTTTTGCATAGAATGTTATTTTTCAAATGCATTGTCCCTTTGTACCTTTTTTGGTCTCCTGTTCTCTACATTTAAGTTGTCTGGGGGCAAGGCTTGTCTGTCTTGTTTGGTAGTTGCACATCACTAGTAAAAGGAAATTTACTTTAGGACTGGAGATTTCAGGCACTACGGCAATATGAATAATGAACAAAGTACTCAGCTTCCTGTCTCTTTATCCCAATTGATCGTGTCACTGTATTGCCATGAAGAACAACTCTGTTACACAGATACGGTGCAAATTGGGAAACTGGCCTCAAAATACCTTAGTGTCTTGTGCTGAAATCCAGTACTGACAGGCCATGCTGAATTTAGAGTGCTAGGTTATTAAAAATACAGGGTTTCTAAGCAACAGTGTTTATAGAAGGAACACTACTTGTTCGCAGTTTTGCCTTTGACTGCTGTATCTATAAAATAGCTAAACCAAGAGTATTGAGGAGGTTTCAGTGTTGCAAAACGATTAATTTTGATACTAATGAAATGGGGCCCTGCTGTCTTCCTTGTGCTCCAGTGTGCTTGCACTGCTTGTAGGCAAGGTACAGGATCTTGCAGTGAGTGGGTTGCTTTAAGCTCTCTATTTTACAAAGCATATTGTTTAGGGTTGTTTTTGTAAACAGCAGTTCAGTGATCCATAAAATAACATAAATTGTCACGTAAGATAAGAACTCGCAAAGGAAAACCTTGCATTGACTAAAATCCTAGTTTTAATTCAAATATAATATACTAAAGAACAGAAGAATGTGGTACCACAAACTATGGAAAATGCTGTTTTACAAAGAAAACAAGTTCTGCTTGTCTCTGTGTTGTGTATTTTCTCCTTTCTTCCAGATGATTTATGTAGTGACTTTCACAAGCCTCGCGGCATTTTGTTGAATTCCAAAGGAACTTTACTTATATGGAGATGTGTGTGATAGGATTAAAACTCAAGTATATGTCATTTAAATGCTAATATCTTTGGATTAGGAGAACTTGGCAGTAATTACCAGAGCCAGTGATGGTGCATACTGATTTGAGGTAATCGGTGATGTTTAGTGCCCTGTGCTGGGAGTAGAACCAACACCATCTTACATCAGGGTCAAAGCAAAGAGAATTATATTTAATAGAAATTGGCTGTGGATGAATTTGCATAGGATGGCTGTTTCTTAGACCCAGATGTTGGTGAAAGGCTCTTCACTGCTGTGTGTGGAGAGTGGCTGAGCCCAGTGCAGGCTGCCGGCGGGGTGTCACCCTGCAGTCCTGTGAGAACTGCCCATCCTGTTGCGTTCTGGCCATTCTTTCAGCTGTGCGGTGGTGAAGTCAGGCTGCTGCATAGAAATGCATTTATAAAATCAGTATGTGATCATGTTTATAAAAATCAAGTAAGAGTAACTAATGCATGCAATCACTTAAGAGGGGCTCTGCTATCTTAAGCTGCTGAAAGAAAATGTTGCCTGTTTTAATTCAAAACTATGATTTCAAAAGAGACAGTCTGGTGAGATTTAATGATTATTGCTGATTTTGTTTCACAGATGAACTAAAATTCAGAATAGTGATTTGAGAGAAATGGCAGAACTATTTTCATGAATCAGCATCAAACTTATTAGAAGATAATTTTATTTCCCCATATTTCTAGATTATTGTAATGGTATTAATCTCTACAGAGTATCCTGAATCCATGCAGTATTCCCAAATGCTAATGTTTGTATTGGCACTTACATATTTACAGTTGTACGTGCAAATCCAGTCTTCTCCCTCCTGATTTTAAATTTAGGAGGCTGCTGTGACAGTTACTTCTGCAACCTGCAGAGACTTCCTCATTTAATCCTTGCTGAGTTTACTGTCAAGTGCTGCATTTTGGCTAGACCTTGCTCTCTTTAGGGAGTTCATTGATGTCCAGGCAGAATGCATGCCAGCAGATTGTGGAATATAATTTGAAATACAAAAAAAGCCAGGAGGTGAAAGTTGTGTTTTAGTGCACAAATTCCGTGGGCCTTTGTTTATTATGTATTCTGTAGTAACTAATTGCTCCAGGACAGTTTATATCTAGATTTATCCAGCTTCAGTGGGAGTGTGTTGAGTGAGCATGGAACGGAGTGCACAACACACAAAATCTAATCTAGCAATGGCATGTGTGCAAGCAAAACTTTGCATTCATGCATTGCCCCAGGGATTTCACTGGGGCTTTGCCTGGGCACCCAGTTCTGCCTACATGGAATAAATGGCAAATAGAAGTCATGTGTCTGAAAGCAGCACAGAGCTGTCAGATGCTTGTTTTAGCCAGACTTTACTATTTGTATAAACACTGTAAGCACTCTGTTGCAAAGCTTGGAAAACATTTTGCTCTGCCTTCTTTGTTTTGGTTTGATTTTATTTGCATGCATCATTTTACATGTGAAGAAATTAACTCAGTATAACCAACCAGACTGCACAGAAGGCAGAATAAGGTTTTACAAGCAGAATTTGTTTCCTCGTGTCCTTTCTCTTCTGGAACTTTGCTCTGCCTTCTTTGTTTTGGTTTGATTCATGCATCATGCATCATTTTACATGTGAAGAAATTAACTCAGTATAAGACTGCACAGAAGGCAGAATAAGGTTTTACAAGCAGAATTTGTTTCCTCTGTCCTTTCTTCTTCTGGAACATAATTTTACCAAAAAACCCCGATTTGAAACAGACACTGATTTGCTCATAACAAATGTTAAAAAAAAAAAATCCAGATATCCACTGGTTTGTGGATGCGGAGTCACATGTTACTGAAAATGCACTAGGCTCAAATGTTTACTTTAGACAATGATTCTGAACACTGGGAAGCTGTGTGTCTTACATACAAATATTAGTCTTTCATCTGTCTTCAAAACAAGCAAATATTGGGAGATGAACTTGCTCATACTTTCACTGCTGCTCGGACGAAGTATTTTAGACACTGAGGTACAAATTTGCTTTTGATGTTGGCTTGTTTTTCTGTATATCTTTGGGATAATAAATATGGAGAAAAGATACATTCATTGTTAACTTCCTAGAGACTGGCCATCTGATTTATGGCTTCAAAGTGTGTCCATTTAATCTGTCAAAACTGATTTTAAACTTCATTTGTCTTCTGTTTTTGGCAGTACTTTTTACCTTGAATTCAACTGTTTGACATGCATTGTACCAGAGTCACATTTTAAAAGCATTTACAATACGTTGCAAAAAAAAAAAGGTTCAATTTGTTACATCTGCTTTCAATATTATGCATCTCTAAAAGTGAAAACAATTTGAGAGTTGGCATTGGGAATGTTCTTGTTGTAGCTGTGAGCACAGCATTTAGGTAACTTTTATAAGAACAGAGTAATAATTACAGAAAATGAATTGTCACTGAATAAAATTCTCCTGTGATTGTCACCAATTAGAGTTAACAGCTCCGGTGGCCTGCTGATTAGATGCAGAACATGGTTTCCCCAAACTGAAAGATAGGCCATTTCTCAAAAGATTTTTTTAAAATTACTTTCAGAGACTGCATTCCTGACCATGCTGCATTAACAGCCCCCTCAGGCTTTGCACAGACACCTCACAGTGTAGGCTACCTCCTCCAGGAGGAGAGCTGCATCTCAAGCTGATAAAACTCTTCCTGCTCTCCCTTCACCATACAGGAGAAGAGCCTCAACTTTGGGCTTCTCTCCAGAGTCTGGCTTTCAGGCACTGACCACCGCTCCTTTCCTGACTCTGAACCATGGAGTTGGCATAGTGGGAAAATAGTACATTGCGGGTGGAGGGGTAGTACAGCAAGAAGGAGCTAGTTACCAGGTGGTGAGCCCTACAACAGTGTTGTAGCTCTGCCAGAGTTGTAAGAGAGAAATCTTCAAGTACACATACAGCTCAGGGTTTCCCTTGTAGTCCCTGCGTTTTTTAATCATAGCTGCATAGGCTTGTTTTTATCAGGAGAACAGCCTTTCACCATCCTGCATTTTTTCATCCCTACTGTCACTGTGTATTAGCTTTTTCCTGCACTAGTCTGGATGATTATCAGTAGGGGAATATTAGATGAGCAAAGATCACATAAGAGGATGGATTAACAATAGAAACACAGGGGAGCTGGATGGCTGTGCTGGCAGTGCGGGTAGATCAGAAAGGCATTGCCTTAGGAATATTCTGCAGAAAGGCCTGGAAGTGAAGTGAGGGCTGAGAGATCCAAGTCAGAGATGAAGCCTATGTTATGAAGACCTCGTAGTAGGGACTGTTCAAAGTAAGAGTGAAAGGAAGAAGACTGAAGGTGCAGCGGTCTGTTTTTTAGCTGCATGGAGCTACCTTTGATGACTTATCATTCATGAAGTGATGTCAGAGACTGAGTTTTTAAGTGGTGGTAGGCAGACAATAGTCAGCAGAGGCAGTATGGTTACGTTTGGTTTTGTAATTGAGATTACCAGTGTGAAAGTGAAGAGGGAGGAGAGAAATAGAGAAAGGACTAAGCTCTTTGAAATTGAGAGGACGTGAACTGGATCCGTCCTCTGGACAGCTCATGGAGTAACTGCTTCTCCCTGTGCATCACCGGGGTTGGTCATGGTTCCCATTAGTTAGAACAAAATAACCTGGTGTTCATGTGTGCACTCACCAATTCAGAGAAGTCTGCTGAGGATTGACACTCCTAGCTTGCATTCGCCTTGGACCTGCCTGGTATGGTGTTGGGGGATTATTGCCTGCGTTCTCATCAATGTAAGGAAGGATTTAAGCAGTTTCATTTTTTTCTGTACGTGCCTGTTGCTGAGCCTGGGGTTTTTATTCTTTCAATCATGCTCTGTAGCACTTGGAATGCTTAACAGAGCCAGGCACAGGCAGTGCATAGGGATGAGAGCACTGGAATAGAAAAATAAACAGCGGAAACCCACAGCTGAACTACCAGATGCTGGGGTTTGTCAAGAGTTTTTTATAAGAACACAAGGACTATGACTGGGGTCATTAT
>NW_008796165.1:9637556-9659565 GCF_000699145.1 Aptenodytes forsteri | reverse complement strand
GTTTTAACAAGTTAAACCCTCTCCCCCCCCCCCCCTTTTTTTTCCTTTTTTTTTTCCTCCCTTCTTTTTTTTCCTTCTATCTCCACTCCTCCGTATAAAATGTCCCTGTCCAACCATGACTGAAACAACTGATTAGCTACTGCTTCCTTGGAAGAGAGGACCCACAATGCCCACACACACAGGGGTGTGCAGGCCACCGTGTCACCTCTGGAGACATTGCTGTGACACAGGGCTTGCCTTAGACTATAGGAGAGCAGAGGGAGACACAGGTCACCAGATGATAGAATGTTTAGGAGGAACTTGTTTTCCTTCTTTACTAAAAGCACTGATGTGAAAGTGTGAGGGGTTCCCTTAGCTCTGCGCATGGGTTGCAGGGGCAGAACATAGTATATGTGTGTGTGTGTGTGAGCTCTCTCCCTGCCGCTTCTCATGGTCTCACCCCTCCCCACTTCCTCTCCTGCCAGCCATTAACTGCTGGTCTTTACTACCACAACTTAAGCCCAGCACCGCAGTTGTCTCTACTGCATGTCAAGAGGTTTGACAAGCTGTGTTTGGCCCTTGATGCAGACAAAAGATGTAGAAACCTTAAGCTGCAGTTGTGCCAGCGCCACTGCTGCTGTGCTGAGTGGCACTGGCTCATCATTCCTTTGTGCTCTGCTGCTTGTATCCGTCAGTCTTTTAGGCTGTGAACTTTCTGAGGCAGGAGTCGTATTTTTGGTCATTCCTGTACAGAATAAACTGCAATGGTATTATAATCCTTTGTGCTTTGGTAATATTAATAAATAACAGGGCATGCTGTAGAACTGCACAGTTCTCACTGTATGTACAAAGAACAGTCCCCTCTCCAACGCTGAGGGGAAGGAGGGCACGAGGTTCCCTTGCAGCTCTGCCATGTCTCTGTGTTTTAGACAACCACTATCTGTGTCTCAGAAGTAAAAGCTGGGGATAGCTTGTTTGCCGTGGCTGCGCCTCAGTCAGGTGGGTGTGAGGAAAGAGGCCATGGATGATCCTGAGCAGACCAGAGTAATTCTGATGCTCTGGCCTCTGCTGGATGGATGTTCTGCAGCAAAGAAATTTAAGAAATATCAACAGGCATTAAAGGGAAAGCAAAACCGGAGCAGGCAGTACATGTGCCTGACAGTGACTATAATGCATAGCAGTCTGAGCATCAAGGGTCTGAGTCCAGAAGGAAGGTCAAGAGAGATTCCTACCAAAGCCAGTAATTGTTTTCTTTCTTAGCTTGTTTATTTTCTATGCAGTTAGCAAAACGTGACTCTTCATTATGTGTGGTGTAACCAGTCATTAGCTGTATATACATGGCTGAGATTCAGTTACACAGAAACAAGATACTTTTGCTTTTCCACACTGACAGAGAAGAAGAAAATGCACTGACGTACAGGGGATGTAGACCTGAGCTTTGGGAAGCCACTCTTGCTTGTGTGGGACTAGTCGCTGCAGCACACATACTGGTGTTTCTGTAGAGCTTAGTGCTTTCTAAGCATATCCACTGAGTAAGCGCATGTGGCCGACAGCACAGCGCCTGACATCTGGGCTTCCCTGAGGCTCTGAGCAGTTTTGCCAGCCTAGCCCTGGACACAGGCTAATACGGCCTCTGGAGACAGGCTTTCTTACTGGGGGGTGGGAAACCCCCCAGGGTGTTACCCTGCAGCGTGAGGACTTGGTAGCTCAAGTCATGCCAGCTTAGAGATCCCTGCAGCATGCTTTGAGGTGGCCCAGCATTGCTGTTGCTAGTCCCTTCTTTCCTTGCTTTTCTTTTTGGAAAACTACTGCTAATGATTTACAGTGCAAATAATGCATGATACTTGCTTCCATAATATCACATGTAGTGATTTTGGAGCTGTGCTGCTCTCGTCTTTTCCTTCTTGCTGGCTGCCAGAATCCATGCAAATGAAGAGCTATGACAATGAGAAGGAAAAATTCCTAGTTTTTCTCTTTTTGGGAACTTCCAGAGGTTGCATTACTCCCCCTTCATCTCAGCTATTTCTTAGTCAGTGTGCTCAGGATCACATGGATTTCTGCCAGGTAAATACAGATTTTTCTGAGCTGTATTCTGCTCTGTCGGCAATCATTTTAGCTCTAAAAGGCCAGGGCTTAGCATGGGGCTCGGATGACACACACATTCAGCTTCCAGCTCCTTTATTTTTTAAATGGCTTCAGTTACTCCCTCTCTGCTGTCTTTTGCAAACCAGTCATAGGGTTTAGATGTATTCTGCAGAACTTGTGCTAAACCAAACAAGGCAAACCTAAGAAAGGCTTAATTAAAACAACAGAAATCTCACACTCACTGACTCTATTGCTGGAGCCCTTTTTGCCTGTAAACAAAAAATTCAAATGACTGATTTTCCCCCCTCAGTTTCATAAGTGGTTACTAAGCTTCTGCAGTTGCTACATTCCTTAAAAAGTTGTTATTTCTTTTTTGGTCACGCACTGGGGGACTCCATTGTTTTCAGTGGTGCCTATTGAGTTAGGTCCATCGACAGCAGAACTCATTCTGGGTCATTAAGTTTGGAGGCACAGTAGTATAATTTGGTGACTTTATTCTATTTCTTAGCGGAGACTTGTATTAAAGTCACGCACACACAAAACCAGAATAACCATCCTTATCCCTTCCCCCAAACTCTGAGAGCATTAAAGGACCCAGCCAGGCAGCCTCAGGTAAAACGTTAAGAATTTGCTGGCTGAACAAGAGTTGCTATTCCAATGCTACAGCAGAATATTAAAAAAGAATAAAAATTAAAAAAAAAAAAAAATTCGGGGAGCTGTGTTTAGACACATATCAGGCAGAAGTAGCAAAACAACATTGCTGTCTTACGTTACTAATGATTCTAGTACTGTACTGTTCTAGCATTGACAATTTAACAAGGTTCCTTGGAATAACTGGCTGTGTTTAAGAGAAGATTCACACAAATGATTCATGATCTGGAAAATATACTATACCATGAGAAAATGAAGAAGGCAGCCAGTTAGTTACTGAAAAAAAGGTAGGAACAAAGTCTAAAATTATCTACAGAGGGAGAATACCAGGTACGCCTTGTGTTTTAATCTAGCACACAAAGGCATAATGAGACCCAGTGCCTGGGAACTGAAGTCAAACAAGTTCAAGCTATATAAAATTCACACTGAGAACCACGGAACAGACTGCCACAGAAGCAATTCTCCATCATTTAAAGATTCCACTTTGAGATTTGATGTCTTTCTAAAAGGTACACTCTAGATCCAACAGCATGTGGTTAAACTAGATGCAGATATCCCACAGGAAATACAATGCACCAAGCACACTGGCATTCTTTCTGGGTTCAGCCTGTAAACTGTGTGGTCTTTGGAAGTTGCTCTCTATTCCTGTGCTATGCCTGTTATTCACAGACTCAGTCACTTCACCATAGGGTCTCCATTTCCCACTTAGAAGTAGTTCTTCTAGGAGGGCACGTCTTCTTAGTAGTAGGGCACGTTTCTGGCTCTTTGGTCCTGACATTGAGGGAACCTTACATACCTTTTGACTGCACTTTACCTGCTATGGGAACATTTCCATCTCCACAGCTCTTAACCTGGCATTTTTTTTCCAGCACTAAATTCACATAAAAATGCACATTTCATATATGAATCCTCATCCCTCATTATCAAGGTTAGCAGTGTGCCAAGGTGATGGGAAAGAGGAAAGGAATGGGACGTCTCTCCAGAGTAGTAACAAGCTAGACTTTCTCAGTCTGAGGCCATCAAATCTAGTTGTTTGAGTAGAAGATCTTTCTGCCTGTGGCGCTCTGCTCAGGTTGGTTAGTCAACAGTATTTACTGAGTTGCTGGCTGCAGTATTTGTATCTCTAATTAAGCAATGGAAGCTTTTATTAAAATGGAGATGTTAGAATTCGTCCCTCAAGTGTGCATCTTTAGATACTCAGTTCTAGAAGACTTTATAGGTCTGATCTTGCACCTTCTAGTTTTGTAGTACTGTTATTTCACTGGCTATGGCAGTCACTCCTGACTGACAATCAAACAAGAACAGAACTGGACCTGGAGACGATATGATTAATGAATTACTCTCAGTTTCACTGGATCAATTAGATCAGCATGTTAGAATGATTTCATGCCCTTCATGTATTTTTGATGGCGGGGATGGTCAGCAGAAAAAGTGCTGTAAATCTGAAAAGTGAGCCCTAATTAGAGTTTTGAGAATGCCGTAGCACTGGACAGTGTGCAAGTATGTGCACTTTCCTGAGAGTTTTTGTTTAGTTTTTTATGCTGCTAAGTTGAATTATAGAGTGATGGGACCTCGGTGGAGGCAACCTTTACCTCTGCATAGATACATTTGATAAGTTCTATACTGAGGTTTCTAGGCATTTTTCAGAGGGCAGTTTAATGCAACAGTAAGAACCAACAGGAAAACTGGGTCATACCAAAGGTTCATTAACCTCATTATGTATCTTATCCAAGAAAAAAGGTAAAATAATCCAGGTGAGATTTCAGTGCTGGATCTGACTGCCATTGTGCTGCTTCCTTGCTGGCTCACAGTGAAGGAAGCGTGTACCTGCTACCATCTGCAAAGAACAGGATCTGATAGTGTAAAATGTGGAGGAAAAAAAGGTAGCGTAAAGTACAGAAAAAGGTCTGTTGGAGAGAGTTCAAGAGAGAGAAGGAAGAGATCAGAGCTCTGGAAAACATGATTTATGAGAAAAAACAAATAATGAGGGCTGTGTAACACTGGCAAGAGACGACTGAGTGGAGACAGCCTTCAAAGACATAAAAGGTTGCTATGGAGGGCAAGAGAACGGACTCTTCTCCATGTCCAGTTTGGACAGGACAATATGTAACGGACCAAATTGTGCTAAGGGGGCTTTAAATTAGACATTAAGAAAAAATTTCTAAGTCAAGTGGAACAACTGAATAGGTTGATGGGAATGCTGGGGAGTTGCTGGAGGCTGTAAAGGACAGATTGGCCAAACACCCCCTTAAGTTTGTGAGATTGGATTATGCTGTAAGGACACAGGATAGAGTAAATCACCTTCTGAAGACTCTTTCAGCCCTGTTTTCTGTGATTGCATAATCTGTGTATCAGAGTAAAGGGCTTCTCATGATTAGAATGACACTTATGTATATCTTTCTTCACTGGAATATCTAGCTTCATGTAATCACTGAGATAACCTAATTCTCATGAGTTGTGTGGAAAGCGCAGACCCAGTTTACAGAAGGATGTAGAAGGCAGCGTTGCTAAATAAAAGTAGGGAGTACTCCATATACATCCTAATCCATAGCAACTGCCCACTGTCATCACTGGAAGATTCACAGAGGGCTTTTAGCAGGAGCTAAACTTCTAATTGTTGTTTATTCAATGTTCATGTAAGCCAGCACCATTCAGTGAGAACATTTTCCCTTTTTGTAGCAGCCCTTGTACTCTTGAATCTTTCTGCATCATGCTATCTCCGTTGTTCTTCCCTGTGCATTTACTTCTTTACAGCAGTTTCCACAATAGGCTCATTCTTACCCTGTCCCACAGTCTGCTAAAAAAAACCCACAGCAGAACAGGTAATGATGAGGGTGGCATGGTTATCACCAGAATCTGACTTTCTGAAGAGACTGATACAGTCAAGATGTTCAGTCCTCCCAGTTGTTGTCTGAAGCTGCCCCGTTTTGGATAGACACCTGAACTAGTTATATGTAAGTCATAGAGGAGAGTTTTTTTTCTTACTGTGTTACATGGCATATAGATATTTATTGCACCAATGACTCATATGTTTGACACTGTCCTTCAGTAGACTGTTCTTACTGATGATAACATTAAGGTGTATGTTTAACATGCACTGCATATATCTACAATCCCAAGACTGCAGTTACAGATAACTGCTATTCTCAGACTTGTGTAAAGTTAGGGAGAAGTGCACTCTGTTGCGGAGAGCCTGCAAGAGGCCCATTCACTGGCAGTGAGTGCAGAAGGGTAAATTCTACTTAAATAGAATTAGTCCCAAACATAGTTCTGGTAAAATAGAAAACGACATTGGAAATCACTTGGTGTTAAATATATTTCAAATCAAGCCTTGAAATAATGCCAAAATCCTGGCAGAAAGAAATGTCAAACAATGAAAACAGCAAATGAAAAGTAGCAGGGGTAGGCTGTTGCTCTTTTCAGCATATATTGGGGAAACTGTTTGTTTGTCTTGAATTTTCTTTCTGGCAGTGTTAATTCTAAGTTGCAAAGAAGCCATTACTGTATTAGGTATCAAGTGTTAAATTGTCAAGGAGACAGTGTAGGTGAAATGGTTGCCTGTTTGTGGTAGCAATTTGAGTTTTCATTGTAAAAAAATATTTTACGCAAGAGCACAAAGAGGTTGATAGGGCATGTAGGTTACTTGGTAAATGTGAGAGATCTGCAGTGTGTCTAGATGGAGGTTGTGTATGTGAAGATGTCTCCTTTTTAATAAGAAAATGAAGAAACCAATGCAAGTTGCGTTAGGAGAATGTGTAGTCTTCAGCAATCAAATGCCTTTTCATAAAGAATGAGGAAAAAATGCCTGGAAGAAGATCCTATAACGAGTGATCTTGGAGTGAAGATATCAGTAGAGAGGAGAGACTCATGAAGCCTCCCATAGGAAAGCAGCTTAATTTGCACTTTTTGGAGGGCCAGCAAATGGAAGGCAACCCATAGCTGGAAGCTGATGTGCAGTGCAGGTTTACTAGCTCCCCTCCATTGTCTTCCCTTTACATGTTGGAGCATTCCCATCACATTGCAATGTGGAAAGTTCTTTCTAGACTCCCAGTGCATTTTGATTCCTATTATGAGTCACTTTCTGTCTCCTTTGACTATGAGTAGACTGGTTTCGAAATATATGCATCAGAATTAGGTCCTTAAGACTAGATGTTGTGCATCCACATCCCACCAGACCGTTTCCTCCATCTAGCTTGCATTGAAAAGAACAAAATGCTTTTTAGTTACCAGCTTCCCCCTTTGTCTGAAGTTTACTGTTTCTGCATAACACTCTGTGATCTGCAGTGATTCTGTCTTTGTAGCAGTTAGCTTCTGCAGCTTTTACTGACTTGGTGACACTTCCAGGTTTCTAAATCTTTGAGCCCAACATCTTGATGGAAATAATTTTTGTTGTGCTCTGTTGGGTGGTGGATTTTTTTTCCTTTTTAATGTATATGGTGTACTGCTGAGCCAGGCAGACATAAAATTTCTTCTTGGGATGTAGAGACATACATGTTTACACAAGACACATGCAAGGTACCATATGGCAAAACCCCAGCTTTCATTCCCTGCACATCCTTGTGTTTCAAATGTTTGGGAGAGCATATACCCCTGCAGAGTCTTTACATGGTCTGCTGGCTAGAACTTCCATGGAAAAGAGAGACTAAATGGACTAAGTAAAATATAGGGGAGTGGAGATCTGGGAGTTTAAATGTTCAGGGTTTAATAAGTAAATAGGAAAGCAATAACGCACATGCAGTTCGTAGTAGGCATGCTCTGGCTATTAGTGAATTAAATGACTTAGAGGAAAAACCCAAAAGGAATAGATTTTCTCAAACAGTGCATGTATGGAAAGATTCTGTCTTCTCAATGGGGTCATATAATCGATGATGAAAGCATGTTTACAATAGGAACAATTCAAGTACCCATGTGTGAACTTCTGTCTTGAAAGAGTCACTCTGGAGTTCTTTTAACCTACAGGCCCCGTCTAACTACAGGCTGCTGTGAAAACCCTGGTGGTGTCCATTTAGAGCAACAAAAAAGACAAACCAAAGGGGACAAGGGCAGGTGAGTGTGTACATAACCCTAAACAGTGCAGAGTTGTCTTATACTTTACACCAGTATGCACAATGGCATTTATTTGGGGTGTGTGGATTGATTCATCCTGGTTCAGGTGGTCTCTGGGAGCACAGGTTGTTGATCAACCTCATGTGCGAGAGCAGGGATTTTAAACCAGACAGACTGACAGCAGCTTCTGTGTGTTATATGTGTTGCTCACATTGAAAAATACAGTTGTCTGGTACCCAGATAGTGTGACGGACTTCAGCTAGTGTTAAAACTTGTGCATCTAAATAGTACAATGCATTTGGTAGGCCTGGCTTTGTACAGTGTGGCAGCAGTCTTGCATCTATGGCATCCTAGAACGTGTACTGGAAGGTGAGGCACAGGTTGGAGAGGGTTAAAGATGGCAGTGGAAGAGAGGGGTTTCAAACCGAGCTTAGAAATAAGAGGGAAATGGAGATGAGTGGAGAAGTGGGAAAAGAGAATGGGGCCAATGGCTGTATTTGTGTCTCCTTTGAACATGTTTACTCATAAGGTGGCAGAGGCACCCCTATTCTCCTGTGTTTGGCAGGGCAAGGAGAGTCATAATGATATATCCTGCCTACCAGAAATGCTGAGAATTAAACCTATTCAAAACACGGTCTTCTTAAAAAAAAGAAAAAGAAATACATCAAATTTCATTACGTTGAGCTTATATTCTCCAAGTGCCCATTAGGAGGGTTTTAGGATTTCCTTTTAATTAAAATAATGTTTGTTGAGCTTAATATTTTCCTAAAACATTTATTTTAATGTCTTTTCCCCCTGTTACTAAAATCCAAGCAGTGAGGAAGGATAACTGACCACAAAAAAGGCCAGATGTGCTGAGAACAATATTTTTCAGATTGCCTGGCAACACGCAAAAGGTGATTCCAAGCCGAGGAGACTCTGTAACAATGAACGTAATGACAAGACCTGTGTTTCATCAGGCTGCAAAAGGTTTTGTCCTGATTGTCACAAAAGAGGGCAATGGTCATTTTCAGTCTGCTCTCATCTCTGTTTGGGGGCATAATTTAGAGGTCTGAGATCCAAATAGGAAGCCAAGAATGTTGAGTTTCAAACCTGAGTGTAGTGAAGGACTCCTTGTGATAGTAGGCCGTTATTTTATTTCTCTGACAATCTATTCACTGTTGCCTAAAATGGTTATATTCTTACACATCTAGAGCCTAACTCAGAACATCAACTAAGGCTGTGAAGTCACTGGAACCTCAGCACATGGCATGTGTTTTCCTGAATCTCGGCCATACTCGCTAACTTCAAAAAGTCTTGTGAAGGTCTCTGCTGGAAATCTAAACTACATAACACTGCAAGCCATTTTAGCAGTGAAATATGTAGTATATTGTTACTGAGTTCTTTGCCTGCCTGGTGGACTCCAAGATTACCTTTAAAATATCATGAAAAAGTCAAATATGGGAGCCATATCTATCCACATGCTCAAAGGTGAAAAGGTTACAGATCTCTAAACTGCTGAAATGTTTTCAAATTGTTTTAAGTTAGACTAATATAAAATTAACCATGCTTCTTTATTCAGTAATGCCAACCCTACTCATTCACTCTTTTAAAATACTGTGTGTAGTCTGCAAAAAGAAATTCCACAGAACAGAAATAAAATGCAATCCAAATAACTTGTTCTAAAAATAAATTGAACATGAAATAACAAATATAGGTGCAGCCAACACTTAGGGTCCAGAATTTACTAGAAAGACACACATGGGTTATATTTATCTTTCACAAGTTTTTAAGATTGATACTCGACAATTTATTTCACTAGCTGGGCAAGAGTTTTCTTAGCCCTTCTGTCTTCACTCATACATCAGTGTGAAAGTAAAGAAATAAGTATTTCTGTTATAGAATTTTATAGGATGGTTCAAAAAAACTTGGAGGAAAGAGATCCTTCTTTTTTATTCTAATCTTATTGAATGCTGTTGGTTTTAACCCTAATTTTTTATACATTCATATCACCTGTATCTATTTTCAAATAGGCAGAGGATCTGCCACCTCTGTTTTGATACACAAATGTAGGACAATTTGGGTCTTCACTTGACTCTCACTATACAGTATGGTCTGCTCTGTAGTAAAGAATCTTTTGGCTGTCACTTACTGTGTTTTTCTTAAGATAGCGTACAAGCATTATAAAAAAAATGAAGCCAAGTCTCTACCAGCTGTATGAAACAGGCCTTAAAATATGAACTGATACAGAGATCTAGGGTGAACCTGGGATGTGGTGTGAGCTGCTTTGTTCATCTTTGAGATACGAACTCTTGAATGCAGCAGTGAAAATTTAGTGCTGTTATTGTTAACCACTTCAGTCCTCAGGTAAGGACAAACAACAGCAAAAGAGACTCGGAGATCTCTTGTCTCAATGCTTTGGAGAAAGAATTGTTGCCTTCCTTTGCCAGTCTAAATGAACCAAAGGAGCTGTGTGTGACAAGTGGTCATACTGAAAGTCAATATGTTTGATCCCATGGGCTGCCCAATGGGCTTAAAGAACTGCACAATTATATCCGAACATTTTTAGTAACTTTTCCATGTCACGTTGACTTTGTTTGATAGTCACTATCTGTGTAGTTGTTTCCTCAGCATGATGTTCAGATCCTGCTTTTACTACCTGTGTATCACAGAAGACTCAGATAATTAATGGAACAAGGAAGGAATTCTGCACCTTAATGCACTGCTCTGGGGCTGTTCTGCTGTAAGGGTTTTCTTGCCACCTTCTACCCTAGGAAAGAAACCTAGTGGTGCACAGTATTGATATCACACAGAGATGAAATCAAAACACAGAGGGAATTTCCAAAAACATACAGAGTAAAACTTAGCTTGTAATAAAAAGATAGAGTTTTCAAAGCTTTGTGAGCGTACACATTTACCTACATAAAGAGTCATGGTCGGACAATCTGGGACCACATCATGTTTGTGTGATTTAAAAAAGGTAGTCCTTCATAGTCAAATGTTATTGGAAGTCTTGTACTGAATTAGAAATTATTGCAAAGATCTCTTAAAGTGCAGAACTTTCCTCTTTCAAGTGGTGAGAAGCCCAAATGTCTAGAGGTTTGTTGTGTACCAGATGGTGCAAATGACTGCAAAGAGGTCAAGAAAAGATCTGAACATCCCCTCTTTTGGGTCTCCAGGCCAAGATCTGGAAGTCCGTGTTTAGGATATCTTGTTATGAGCTGGAAGATCTAAGTGAAAATAACAATATTACATTTGGGTAAAGTCTGCTTAAGGCTGTAATGTCATACATGGCTAATCACACCAGCCTACTTCTAGAGTGGTTTTCCTTCTCTTAAGGAAAAACATTATTATTCTATCATGGACGCACCATAATAGAAAAATTTAGACCCAAACTCATATCCCTTCTAATAGTGGTTCACTGAAACTAAAGGAGAAACCATATTTTTTCATAAGGCATAGGAAATCTGTCTTCACGATCACACAGTCAGACTTGACTTGTAGGAGGTATAAGAACAACTGTAGTATCTATTTTCCTGCCTTGATGCTACTTTTCTGTCCCTCAGGCTTGGTGTTGTAGGATTAAGACAAGCCCTCCCATTCACCATAGAGAATGGCATGACAGGCATAAAAAACTTTGGGAAGTTGATTTTGTTGTTGTTGAAAATGTTGAAAATGCTGTATGTTCATGAATCATTTTGAAGATTCTGTGTTTTGAAGCTTTCAGTTCATTCATTAGAGCCTTCAAGCATAGTGCTGTGCATCTCTCTTGATGCTCTTAAATTATTGACTGTATAGGAGTTGTGGCAGTCACTCCAGCCATACAGTAATGGAGATTATTCAGCGCTAGTTATGTGAAATGGGTTGCTGAGTATGGGTACAGTGTCTTCACTATGATGCATGGCTTTGCTGTGTTGGCACCTTTTGAGTTAATAATTTTCTCTCAGTGGAGGGCTTTGATGGCCTCTTCCAGCGTGGATGATTTTCACTTGTTTGAGAAAATCTGGTACTGTTTGGTCTTTCACTCATCTCACGTGACTCATCCAGCTGCCAGTAACAGCGTTCCATTTCTCAGTGTTGTCGTGGTAAATTTTGGACATCGCATCCAAACAAAACCAAGAATGGCAAATTTTTTTTAAAAAAGAAGTAATTAAAGAGAATGAAGCAGTAAGAAAAAAAAGCAAATGACCTAGTTTGGTCTTCGCCGCAAAACCCACAATGCTCTGGGGATATCTAAGTATGTTAGGCAAATATTTCAAATCTATCTCTATTTTGAATGTGAGTCATTTCAATTATACATCGTTTCATTTATTTGTTCATTGGCCTTAATTAGGTAAACTCCAAAGCACTGCAACATGTGTTTATTGTTGAATAATTACCCTTTTGGTAAGTTCTTGCTCTTATCTTCTTAGCCTTAATAACTAATTTTATCAGTAAGAGTGAAGCCTTCTTGAATGGTAAACAAGATGTTCCCCAGGGAAGAAAGAGAGCTATTGCCCTTTAGTAGGGTTGCTTTAAATGTTGATCTTATTGTTACACAGGCAGGTTTCCCTTTGTGTGAGGAGATGTTCTGTTTTCCTCTAGGAGAATTTACCCCTAGCAAGAAACGTAGGGCTGACTCTGCAGATCCTGACCAGTGTGAGACATCCTTCCTGAGGTGTGCAGCCTCATCACAATCAATGGGACTGATTCTCACATGACTTAATCTGGCATAAATCAAGAAAAAACTCCCCCAAAGTCAGTTACCCCAGAATGAAAGAAGCAAGATATCCAAAATTGAACTAACTTGATTACTCATATGGAAGGAATTGCCCGATTGCAGCCTTTGCACACTGCTCTATCAACCTCTTCCGTTCCCTTCATAAGCATTTAAATGTAAAGATATAAATCAGAACTGCAGGACAGAAAAAGAGAAAGACAAAAGTTACCTTGATGGATTCCACTTCCATGAGATCCTTCTGAAAACCATTCTGCTTTTATTAGATTTACTCTCTGTAAATTAGGATTAGTTTTTTTATATGGATTTATGAAATAGCTACGGTTCTACTGAAAGCAGGGTGAACCCTCTGGTATAAGGCAGGGAGTATGTGCTCTTTTCATCTGTTATTGGTAAGTTACAGTATGTAGGTTAAAGGCCCCTTGGTACCAGTGAAAGAAGAGATCTAGTTCCAGACATGGAAAATGCTTAAATCTTGTGTATGCCAGCCAGTGATATTAATATTGTATAAAACAGCCAGTTGTCAAAGGGCCAGATTCTGTTCTCAGTTACACTGGTGTAAACCAGACTTTCCTTCCTTTTTTTCAGAGGCAATGAATTTGCTTTCACGTGTGCTTGAACAGTTGAATGTAGACTCTGGTTGTCTGTGTTCAGAGACAATCTCTCGGTTCTTGTTTTAGCTGCTGCAACAGAAAAAAGAAGTGAGCCGCTGGTGTTGTTCCTTGTCCGTCATCATTCCAACTCCCATGTGGTGGGCACATTTCAGAGGGCTTTGATCCAAGTGCGACTTCAGTCAAGGCACTGTTGTGCAAGAATTTTTTAGCTCTTGTTAATAAATCTGTAAGGTACTTTGTGAAGGCAAATGTACGGTGGATTGGCTGAAACACATAATTTCACGTATTTAGCATAAGTGTTCTGTTCCTTTGCAGGGAGAAAATTTATTTTCTGATTTGACAGCTATAAGAGAAGATAATAATTCTTGACAGCACAGGGATAATGTTCATGTTATTCTAGGAAATCTCCATCTTCACACAAATAGGTATCAGTGTGTGCTACAGTTGGTATTGCTGAACTTTGGTGGAAGCTTCAAGTTTCTGTGTTTTGATAACATGATAAAATTGATAAAATGCATATTTAGAAAGCCCTAATGAATTTCAGACTTGTATCATTTGGGGAATGAAAGAAAGAAAGTGTTTTTATTACAAGTCCAATATAAATCTTAAACATTTTAAAAGAATCCACAGTATTTTGGAATATATTCCAGGTAATGTTGCTGATGGAAGAAGTGAGGAACTGTGAATTGGGTATTTTAAGTATGACTGATTTACCAAATTCTCTCGGTGGTGTGGCCTTTAAACGTGTGTAGAACTTATTTCACCAGTGTTCAACAGTGTATTTAGATACCCTTTAAATGTGATTTGTGTACCCAAATTAACAACCTGAAGTGAGTTAAATTATGATGAGATGAAGCAAGAATAGGAATGGAATAAAGCCCGATGGAGCTGTGGACTCCAGAGGATATAATGATAATTTATGTCGTGATTACAAGCAGAGCAGAGCTAATGTCACAAACACCCACTATAAGCTGAAAGGCATCCAAAGTGATCTTCTTAAATGCCTCAGTCCAAAACCATGGAATACAACTGACTGCCCTGCGCAGGCCAAAAGGTGCTACATTTCTGTACAGTCTCTGTATTAGTCTCTTCAGATTCAGAACAATCACAGAGTATCAGTGAATTCAGGTCTCTGAATATAAATCTGAAATAACTAGAACATGTATATTAATTACCATGAAGAAGGCTAATGGCCCATTTTGTATAGTTTAAATACAAATTGGTTTCTCTTTAAAATCTCATGTATCATTCCTAAAAATCTTATCTGGACTTTTTGTTTATATAAAATAATGCTGGCCTACACTTCCTAAGACTTATCACATGCCCTGGTATTGTGATGGAGCCGGGTAGGAAAAACCCTGTATTGTTTTTCCAATTTTAGAGATTCTGACTTCTTAAAAAACTAAAAATCAAATAAATAAATGGTCAAGAAATGTAATGTATCAGCCAAACACTGAAAATTTTTCACTGGAAACAGGGAATTCTATTCTGGAAATGTCACAATAATGCCTCACGAGACTTGTAATTTGGGTGTCACATGTACCCACTCTTTTCTATGGTCTGGATGCTTGCCTGGACTACGTCTTCATCTGCCATGGTCTTCCCTATTACAGTGGTGCCGCGGAGCATGATGGGGAGGCTGTGGAGCCCAGCCAGTGGAGGAGAATGGACTTTTGTGCTGTGATCCTTTTCACAATTTCTCCAGTTACCAGAGACTTTTTCTGCCGTCCCCAGTCACCTGTTTCTTCTCATTTATACTCACCAAAAACCTGAATGTGATTCTCATCGCTTTCAAAGCATTCATTGACTGTAATTGTAGAGGACCACAGCAGCTCAGGCTCTCCCACTTGCCTTTGTTTAGCTATAGGGATAGCAGCTGTCCATAAGAGGAAATGGGGGTTCATGTATGTTAAGGGTACCTTTGCTCTGAGGAGCTGTGGTGAAGCAGTAACTGACTAAAATGAGCACAATCTTTGATTGGAACTTCATAAATGATGTAACAAAACTGCAGTGATTGCAAAACTTCATGAGTACAATTTTACTTACCCTTATATCATGAAAACATCATTAACTAGATACTGTGATATCTGCATAGTTATGTAATATTATACCTATTTAATATAGGTGTGAAACTCAGTGCAGGCGGAGTGATGAATTGATTGAGAGCAGCCCTGCAGAGAATGACTTGGGGATACTGGTGGATGAAAAATTGGATATAGGCTGGCAATGTGTGCTTGCGGCCCAGAAAGCCAATAGTATTCTGGGCTGCATAAAAAGAAGCGTGGCCAGCAGGTCGAGGGAGGTGATTCTCCCCCTCTACTCCACACTCGTGAGACCCCACCTGGAGTACTGCGTCCAGCTCTGGGGCCCCCAGTACAAGAAGGACTTGGACCTGTTAGAGCGCGTCCAGAGGAGGGCCACGAAAATAGTCAGAGGACTGGAACACCTCTCCTATGAAGAAAGGCTGAGAGTGTTGGGGTTTTTCAGCCTGGAGAAGAGAAGGCTCCAGGGAGACCTTATTGCGGCCTTTCAGTATGTAAAGGGGGCTTATAAGAAAGATGGAAAAAGACCAGTTCCAAACCATTCTATGAGCAGGTATCAATATATACCTGCTCTGGATAACACCACAAATTACAGTGTTGAAATGGTAGAGGTTGTGCTGTCAACGGTAGGTCCAATGTGGGTTTCAGTAGAAGAAAGACCAGACCTGAGAACAGTGTAAAGTAGGTTATTTGTGATGAGGATGTTTGTAAGTCCTATGGCTACTCAGAGGGATTCATTTCGCTCAACTGCAGCTGTCTAAAAGTCAGGTACTCAAGTTGCTTGTTTAAGAGCCTTCTATAGTCAAGGTGGAGAGGAAACATGTCCTGAAGTTGCATGAGCTCATCTTAGACACCCATTTTGAGATGGCTGAATGACATAGACGTTGTCTGGGTAAAACTCGTAGACAACAAAACTATGGTGAGATGAATCATGCCTTGTAACACCTTAGTAAATGACAAACCTTGATGCTTGTGAGAATCAGTGATTTGCATGAAACTGAGCACAGGCTTTATCTTTTCTGTCACTTTGACTGCAGAATTCCTTTTCTTCCTCAGTGCGCAACACACAGTGCCTCCGTAGAGAATGGACTAACTACAGTGGAGTCTAGCTCTGTAGTACACATCACCACGAGCATTGGGTACAAAGGTGAAGGAGTTACTTTCTGGACTCCGTATGAAATCTACAGAAATATGCTTGGCATTAGTATCTGACACCATTACATTTTGTCTCAATGAAAAAAACAGATTAGAGGGAGATATGGTATTTTAAAAGCATGATGCATATACAGTAGTGAAAATGATGGTAAATGGCTATTGTGACTTCTTTAGCTAGCCTCTGAAGGCTATATTTCTTACAAATACTTTTATACATGCTTATCTGTGAGTATTTGGTTAGCTCACTAGAGCTAAAAAGCCCAGCTAATATGCTTTAAAGTAAATGTAATTGCTAGCATTTGACGAATGCAATCTAAATTCTCAGTTCCTCCTTTGTCCTCTCTTTTTAGCTAGATTATCATTTGTGGTTATAGATATATTTCTGAAGAATATTGCTATAGCTCTAGTCTGTTTTTTCAAGTCTGGTAAAATGTAATATTCACCAGAGCAGAATATATTATTATTAGCATTAGCATTTATAATAATAGCTTACTTGGAAAATACAGTTAAATGTATACACTGAAACAAAATTAGTTTCATTTTTTCACACTGTTGACCTGACAGTAAAGTAGAAACATGCCCATCTAAAGTCATAATCATGGAGATAATTGTCTGCAAAGAAAAACTTGACTTACGTCACTGTTTTCAGAGAGCTCCTCTCCCTGAAAAGAAAGGGACTCTGAAACATCCCTCTCCAAAATCTAACACAGGCAAGACTCTACCATAAAAATACACAGAAGGAAGGCAAGCTATCAGACTGGTTTTTTGAGTTAGATTATGAAGTGTAAAATAGCCACAAAACTTAAAAAGAGAAATAAACAACCGTAATTCACAGATCCAAATTACTTTGGAATAAATTTTTGCTTCCTTGTGAAACCTTTCATTTCCACTGCTATGTCATTTACAAGAATTTTACAAGGAGATCCAAAATAAGCATACAAAATATGCAAATGAGCATACAAAGTAATGAGCATAGAGGGTTCTTAGTCAAAGGCTTATGATTTTTTTCTTTTTTTGACAGTGAACGGTGGCTACAATCATTGTAATTTGACCTCTGAGAAGAAGAACATGATGGACATGGAGATGACAAGTAGCTCAGTACCTGTCTGCCGACAAGGTCTATTCATCCATACAGGAAACCCACTTATGCGAGACCACCCACTGTCCTGTGAGAGACTGCTTCATGTTGGTCAGCTGAACTTGACACATTCGGATATAAGGTATCACTGGAAGTTTTATTGGTTGAGGTACTTTGCTCTTCTGGAGTGCTTCATTGTTGGAACTATTTCCCAATAGCATCCGTGGGTGCTACATTTGGAAGAGTATTCTTGGCTTTTACTTCATTTGGGAAGTCCTTTGGATGCTCATTTAACCGCACTGCTCATTTACAGGTTTGCACTGCGGGGACATGCACACGTGCACAGACAACTGTCCAAGGCAGTGCCAGGAGGAGTCACTGTAAATGCAGCCACAGCCCCCTGCTTTGAAGTTTAAATACAGCTTCTCTGGGGGGGGACTCTTCCAGCATGCTCAAAAGTCAATGAGAGTTTTGCCAGGGGCTTAAGTAGGGTCAGACTTGCCTCCTCTGTACCTCCACTCTCCACCCCAATGCCATGTTGTTTCCAAATTGCAGCCTGGAAGGCAGGGATGATACTTACTCCCAAACCAATGTCTCCCATATGGCAATTTGGCATGCCACCATCAAACCTACAGGAAGCCAATGCCACTTTTATTTCTACAGCATTTCCTTTAATGAAGTATTTTCAATGTTCCCATACAGCCACATCCTTGGTATTTGCTTTTAAGGCTGTAATGTGAAAATTTGGTCTCTGGTTTTGATATATACACTGTAGTTGGATATGCTATGAACAGAATCTCTATTTAAACATTTGCTATAAATTAATTATATGAAAACACAGAACTCCATTATTTTTTTGTTGTTGTTACAAATTTAACATTACCAGATTTTAAACAAATACCCTAAACAGACATCCATTGTGAATAGAAGCCTGCTACAAATTAAAATCTGTCCATCTATTTTAATTACACTGCTTTTTGGCAGGGGATATAATACGGAATAATCTTGACCTTTTTGAAGAGCTGTAGAAAAGAAAAACCTCAATAAAGTTGCAGCCTTTATCTTAGATACTTGGAATAATTGGCACTCTGTGCATGGAACTATCAAGCCCAAATTTCCATAGTCACAGCAAGAGGAAATAATGGCCTATAGCTTGGTCTTGGAAATCTGACTGTTTCTGATTTTATTGTACGTATTTATGTCTTGTTTCCCCTTTTCCATTTACTGGTAGGGTAAGAACATCTGTGTTTCCAGGAGGAGGAGGCACAGCAATACAGCAAGCTAGTGGAAAGAGCTGTTTGTTTGTTTGAAAAGGACAAACAATATCGATGCCACATAACAAAATATTCTGCTATCGCTACAAAGATTTGTAGATGCTGTTGCAGCTGGGTGTAAGTCTGCTCCCTCCTAGCTTCTTTATGGCTCAATGTGGGACTGGCAGTTATCAAACTTTTTTTATTCTGTCAGTGAGGACAATTATGAAACAAAGATAATTAGGGCAGGAGCAAACAAAAGGAGGAAGAGAGTACTCTGCTTAGATCTTTTTGAACCTTTTTGTAAAATCTATAATGAGGAAATGACAGATACCTGCATACTAGGGATCACGGTACCCATCTTCAGAAATATGAACCGCTTCCAGCCCCCATTTGGAAGAGGATTCCCAGAACAACATAAAGGATTGTCTGCTGCATAACATGAGAAAGCAGCAGGTGATAGGCCTGATTCTCTCCCCTTTGCTTTGTAGCATGGTCTAAAGCTTTGAGGCTCTGCTGCTTCTAAGCAACAGTTTGGAAATGCTTGGAGAATATCTTGAAGGACCCTTCCATTGCTTTATGGGTTTTTTGTGTGTCCCACTGGTCATGCTCTGCTTGTATGTTCACCTGGCTAATACTACTTTTGTCTGCATGGGATTTGTAAGGTAAAGCCAATGCCCAGCTCTGCTCTATGCACCTCAGAGACACAGTGTCTCATTTTATCACTGTGCTACACACGAGACACATGGTACAGAGCCAAAACCTTGGCATGTGAGAGAAGGTGGACAGCAGTTGGGACAATTTTTGTTCATGGTGTTTGTGATACTAAAGGTTCTAGACAAGCAAGTAACAGAAAACATGGTCTTTCCCTGAAGATCTGAAAACAGGAGAACATAACTGACGTGGGGGTGAATGCCCATCAGGTTTCGGTGAAGTCAATGGGAGCCAGGGCTGCTCTGTGTCTCTCCAGATTTCAGCCTTCATTAGATGAGAAGAATCAAAATAGATGAGAGAAACAGGGCTGGAATGGACAGATATCTGAGCACACAGAAGTCAGGGCAAACTCTATTTGGTTGTTCTGTCCAGCTCTAGTGACCAGCACAGAAATAAAGGGAGATACAAATTCAAACAACCTCTCTGGATTGAGCTTTGAACCATTCTGCATTTCTAGGATATGCAATGTCCAAGGAAAACCCAAACAAACCGGAGAGCACCTCCCCTAGCAATCCAAAATCTCCCTCAGGATTTGGGGTTATGATTGGCTTTGTCCTTTTTTCCCTCAATGCACTGAAACTTGTTATCCCCTTCAGCTTCTCCCTGAATCACTTTCTCTCGGAAACTATTCTAGGGATGACTGCCTTAATCCAAGAATCACAATCCCTCTTCTTCCTGGCCCCTTTTCCCCACTCAGTTAATAGCTTTTAAGTTGTGCAATGTAATTGCTGCTACATGCTATCTGTGAATGCAATGTGTGGGCGACTGGAAAAGTCCTAATACCTTCTTTACCACAATTGGAGTCAGCACACAGCTAATGTTGGCCTTTTGTCAAATAATCCATTATCAGACACAGCAAACCCGCCCACACTGCGCTCAGTGCTCGGCATATAAAACCCGGGGAAGACATCAGAGCAGTCAGATAGTTTTGCAAAGGGTCCCTGGATGTGCAGCAGAACAATCCCCTCCAGCTTCTTAAAACTGTCAGTTATCACTGATTGCACATTTACAGTGGCAATTGAAGGCGTGTATGTTTTGTAAATAATCTGGAGATTTCAGATACAGTTGTCTCTTCCTTTGAGCGTGGTTGGGAGCTGCAGTACTTCTGGCATGGTGCTACTGGCCTCATGCTCTGGCTCCAATTACCACGTAAGGGAGTCTTTTTGGAAACACTGCCTTAGTATCTTCTGAGAGGCTGCTGTTACTCTTCGAAGGCCTTACACTCAGCTTTCATGTGCTTAAGCAGCAATTCTGTTGCCTCAGACTGTCCATCCCTGTGAAGAGAGGTTTGTGGGGTGTATTCTCCTGCTGACCCCACTCCCTTCCAGGGTTGCTCATCTGGAAGCCCCCCAGAGCTGCTCATGCTGATCCGTGTGTCCCCACAGTGCTCTTTACACTGTCTTGCTATCCTTTGTCCCTCTTGCTCTCCTCTTGGCTGTTTGTTTCATATGCATTTATATTTTGCTACTGACCAGAGCTTATGAAATCTTTACGGACAGCGCTGCCTGTGTGTACCAGGCCTGGAATCTGATCCCTGGCTGTAACAGCAAGATGCCATTACAGGAGCAAATAGTCAATGGGTATAAGAGGAGCCACCCAGCGAGTTGGATGCCAGACACTTTGTCTCTCTCTCATATCGCTTTTGTTTCTGTGCCCCCAGGACTGGGAGGAACGAGCACAGCTTTCCCTAGAACAGTGATGGCAAAATTCTACCAGGAATACAGAAAGTTTGCATTAATGCAACCTTGACATTAAGTACCCCAACACTCAAACATTGGGAAATTGAAAGAATGCCAGATTCTCCCAGCAGAGTTAACTAACACAGGGTATATAATGTATTTAAATATACAGTGCTACAGAGGAAACTGTAGCTCCAGAAAAGACTTGCTTCTGATGTGCACAAGCAGCCTGTGCTTATCATTATGTAGGCAAAGCATGGATAAGACACGGCTGTGGCAATGGGAAGCATGAATTCAGTGCCTTCATCTCATTTGCTTTTGAAATAAGGTATGCCAGCTTACCTTTTGGTTCAAAACTCCCTTCTTTTATGTGTCTCATATTCTGCATTGCAGCATCACAGCAATACAGTCCTGACTCTGAGTATGATCTTGTGCTGGAAATGCAGATCGATGTTGCTGGGAGTTTGGGGAACCTAATATTTCTCGGGACAGCAATGTTTGTATCCATCCTGCAGGTACTCTGTACTGACTCCAGCTTGAACTCCTCACATGGATTTCTGGCAAGATGGGAGCTTTATATAAAGCTTAATAATATGACACCAATTATCACAGGCTGAACGTAAGGCTTGGGTTAGCTTTATATGATGTAAGAAATGTGTTGTGTTTACTTTAGCCTGAGGCTTTGGGACCACTGAACTATGATACAAATGGAATTATTTAGAAGAGTTCTTGTACAGAAGAAGCTAAGTAATAGGAAATATTGTGCCTGGCATGGTATGCTGTAAAACCTTTCTCAGAATGAGTGTAAACCAGTACACTTTCTACTGAGCAATGAAGCTACAAGCAAGCAGGGCAGGGTTTCCCAAATACGTGCAATAAAAGGTTTTTACATATGCTTATGCCATATATTTTACAGACATATGGTTCTGTAAATGTTAAAAAATAAGGTATGAATACTCTTGGGGGTTTTGGGGTTTTTTTGTTGGGTGTTTTTGTTTGTTTTTTTTTTTTTTTTTT
>NW_008796165.1:9588544-9637394 GCF_000699145.1 Aptenodytes forsteri | reverse complement strand
GTTTGTTTTTTTTTTTTAAATTTACCATCTGCAAAACCAGGTGCTTTAAGTTTACCCTGAGACCAACTGTGGAAACCTAAAGGGAGAAATTATAAGTAATGGATTATGGAAACCTCTAAAATTTTTAAATGTAGTCTTTTTAAACTTCTGGTGGCAAATGCAAGATCTGATTGTTCTGTAGCAATGAATGGTGGGGAATTTCACTTCTCTCATGACCTTAAAGGTTTTTTTATATCAAGCCCTACTGGCTGCAAACTGTTGGAGCTTAGAAACCTGTCACTAGTGAATGCAGTGTTGACAGTTGTGTGTCTTAGACAGGTGTCATTTTTTGACAACCTTAATTTCATGGGAAGGAAGTCTTTTTGAAGCTTTTTGTTGTTTTGTTTTTTCTAATTGGTAGTTCTTTGAGAGCTGTTACCAAGGAAATGTTAGAAGTCGTCCCAGCTTCCTGTCTTAATGTTAGTGGCAGATTAACGGAAATAATAGCGATAAAATCATCTGTCATAAAATAAATGCAGTTTATTCAGCAGCTTCGCAGTTTAATGTATGTATATGTCCCAAATACCTTATGCATATGTGTTTCATGCTTTAAAATGTGTCAGATTTATCTTAGCTGCAGTGTCACACACAAGTTGCCAAATGGCCAGGTTTTCTTCAACTTTTGTGGTGCTAGCATCAAAAAAGTATAAAATTCATTTAAGTGGAACATGTCAGCATAAGAGCCATGGAGCACCTCTCTGGAGGTTTATTAGTTCAGGTACAGCTTTCCTGCACACAGATGTACTGTTTCCTCTTCTCAGTCTGGCACGTCACTGCATGATGAAGCCATAGGTTAAACCCTACTATGCTTTAGGGATATGTAAGGAACACCCACTGGTCCTAAGAAAAGACACAGTTGGGTCATCCACAGTAAACGCTTATAGCTGAGATAAAGTGTTTTATTTTAAGGCATAAACCAATTGCTAACCGCTTGGAAGAAAATGTTAGCAGGAAATGTTTCCTAAATGCAGTGTTTTTCTGAAATGTCTATGTGGGGTTCCTCAAGGTTCTACTTCCTGAGTGGTTGGATTCAGCACACATCAAAAAAGATTAAAAATCACTTCTGCAGAACAATCTTCTTTTGATTTGCACACCCATGTAGACTTTAATAGGAAAAAATGGAAATGGGAATGCATAGACTGCCAGTTTAAATCTACCGGTTGTGAACTTTTCTTAGTTATCTTTTGTAGACCTCTTAGAAGTAAATACTCAGCTTGATCTCTCATCGACTCTGGACCACTGGTTGAAAGCAAGCCGTTCTTTCTTTGTATTCCTTTTTTCCCCACTGATCTTGCTCCTTTTTTAATTTAGTGAAGGAAAGCGTCTCTCTGACATGTAAGCAAAGCTCAGCTAGCCTTTTTTGATTCGTGTGAACAAGAATGCCAAGGCATTTTCCCAGTGTGCTCTGAGGAAAATGCCGATATTTGAATAATTCAAAAATGCCCAAAGCTCTGAAACTTCATTCTCAGCTATTGTTTTGCCCAATCTATTATGCATTGAAAACCTAGATTGTGATTGATGAACTGGCCGTAGCAGTGGAGGGGAGATTGTCTGTTCCGTGTGTAAGCCAGTGTGTAAAATTAATCCTGTGTAAAACGATGCTGCCTTTACAAGGGTTGTAGAGGAAGCATTGCAGATTTTTTTGGTGTAATTGCTGCATTAGACAGGCAACATTCAGCAGAGAGCAAGTGCTTCCATTTTCCAGGGCTTAACAAGTGTTGTCTTGTACAAAAATCATAAATCCTGTGGTAGTTAGTGATGCTTAATGAAAACTGTATTACAGGTCACCCAGGTTTCAAGACTCGGTAGATTCTGCTGCTCCATGCCTGAATGGAAGTAACCCGGCTCAGCACATTAAACAAGAATGCCCAAGTGATTATAATGCCCGGGTGTCTGAAGCTTCCACACATAGGAGGATTACGGAGGGGATGGAGCTGAGAGCCTCCGGTAGTCTGCATCCTGAAATAGACGTAATGAATAATAGCTTTACAAATTCACTTTCATCCTACTTGTTTAATAATGAACATAGCTCCTCCCTGGGTCCTTTGTCACTTGGCACCCCTCAGCACTCGGCCAGGCTGCAAACAAGCAACCTGAAGAAGAGATGCATCTCTGTTGTGCCGTCTTCAGCTGAAGGAATTGATATTACAGCTATCATCCGCACATCACAGACGTCACTGGTCACCTGTGTGAATGGACTGCGAACTAATTCAGCTGGCATTTCCTCTCATCCTGTGGAGATCAGTCATCACAGTGCTCAAAAATGCTCTCGGCCCCAGTCTTGCTCTCAGCCTGGAAACCCTTGCAGTATTCCCTCCCCTCCAGCATGTCTTGTACCTATTTCCGCTGAATGTGACAGAGGTGACTGTGAGCAGATACAAATGCAGCAAGTTGAGGAGAATGGAAGCCTCAGCCTTATGATGAATGGTACTAGCATTCCTCATCAAAACACCTCACACAGCACCCAGAAGGTGAGTTTCTTAAAACAAGAACCAGCTGACGATTATTCCTCCACTGCTGATCTTTTTCGACATCATCAGGGGCTGCCTCCCCCTTACCATCTACACCAGCAACCAAGCCAAACTCAAGGGACACTGCCTCACTTACATGCCTCTATGTCTCCGAAGTCCCTTCAGCCCAGCGACGGGGATGAACAGGACCTCAGCAATGGCAAACAGGTCTGTCGGTGGATTGACTGCAGTGCCACTTACGACCAACAAGACGAACTGGTCAGACACATCGAAAAGACTCACATTGACCAGCGGAAAGGAGAGGACTTCACTTGCTTTTGGGCAGGCTGTGTCCGCCGATATAAACCCTTCAATGCTCGTTACAAACTGCTGATTCATATGAGGGTTCATTCTGGAGAAAAACCAAACAAGTGCATGGTAAGTCTGGAATATATTTGTTTGAATAGAAACATACTACTCTGCTCTCTTTCTTGCTCTCTGTTCAATCTTATTCCAATATAATTGTGCTTTCCTGTAACTTAGTCTGCAGCAGGCTAAAGGGGAATTGGAGAAAACCTTAATCTAGAAGGAAATGTTTGAGTAAGAAATACTGTAGTTCTTGGAAAAGGGATTCAGTTTCCTTATATGAGAGCTTAACTTTTAATACAGTGCTTTATTTTTTTTTTTAATATTCATTAAAGCATTAATAAAGTGATGATCAAAGCACGCAGCAGTCATTTAACGTAAAACAAGTCACTGAGCCTCGGGTGACATTTTTAATCAAGAAACATAAAACACATCTAATGAAATTCTTCTCATTCCTTCAGCTGAACAATAACCCATAGAGTTGAGAGTGCAAAAGTTTCAAATGGTAGTTTAGAAAAGAAAAAAATCTTGTTAATGATTCTAAACAGTTAAAAGAATAAAAGGAATATCTTTCATTGCATTTTCAAAGGTTGTTAGGGGCTTTTTTAATTTGCAAAACAGAGCTTTAAAAATAAGTAAAAACCATTGTTCTCTTCTGATCAAGAAGATGTAAACAACATCAGTGTTCCAAAAAGACGATCTTGGGAATAACACCATCTCTGCATCTGCCCACCATGATGACAATATGGCCAAACTAAAATAAAAGTTAATGACTTCCATTAAGCTTTCCACATGTTTGAAACAACAATGATACAAGACCCTGACTGAAACAGATGAAGCAAAACAAGTTTGACATGAGCTTCCAAATTGGGCCATGAATTTTGGAAAGTCTTATTTGTAACACCCACATGCACACGCGTGTGCACATACACACAGGCACACACACAAATAAGTACAAACAAAAGGAATGGTTATGGCAGCAGGTTGTGGTTCTTGATAGGCAGAATTTTCGACTGTATGTCTATTTTATTGTTTTGATCAGAGAATGATATAATGGAAAATGCTTGTAAGGAAGTTAGATCAAGACAAACTTTTCCATGGCAAGCTGTAGCTTTCTATGGAGGAATAGGAAAGAATGTTTATATAAAAAGCTTACTTTTTTCATTTGTTCAAGAAAAAACTTGCTGGCCTGCAATGGTTGTGGAAGGGAGAAGGAAGAAAACAACAGTATTCAAAATGTTTTACAGAGAAAAATTTTCTGTGTAAGTGGTCATCCTGATTATCTTTTTACTTCCATTGGATAAACGAAAAACATTATCTTAATGTCTGCACTGTTCAGTGGGTATTCCCTAAAATAATACTGGAAGCAATGCAGATATTTAGAGAACACAATCAAGTTGTCCAAGATAAAATGGAAACGCTCTAAGACTTACCTGTTTTTTTCCTTTGAGAGAAAGAACTGACTTGCTCGTTTCCCGAAGTAGCTCGATCACAATTTGTAAAAGTACAAAGGATTTTAACTTCCTATGAATATCTTTTTTTTTTTGTCATAAATCATCAAAGGATACTGCAAGTTAGTTGCCTCTTTCCAAACAAAAGTGTAAGCAAGCTGTGAAAGCATACTTACAGATGTTATTTTAGCCTACTTTTTGTTTCTAGTGTTTTTATCATCTGGAAAGAGATCAGTCTTCTCTCCACTGTTATCTCACACTTTTTAAAAGAAATACTTAAAATGTGAAACCCTGATTAGCTTTACTATGATGCTGAAAGGTTCAGTAGACTCCATGGGTGAGGGAACTTTTGTCTTTTTCTGCAAAATGTATATTTGACAGGTATTGTATAGCAGATTTCTAATGTTACATTCCCATTCCTACAGGAAACTGGATAAACCAGAGATGTTAAATCATGTAATATCTTAGCAAATGCTAAAAATTTCCTCCTTTCAATTATGTTCCTCTGCACTAAAGAACCAGCTTTTGATAACATCTCAAGGTTTAACATTGTGAATAGGTTGGAAAAACCTTTGCATCTGATGTTGCAGACAGCCTTCATGGCACATGTATATAGCCTTGGCATGTAAGTACATAAAGATCTGTTTTATTTGAGCAGATATTGTAGTTGTTCCCATACATGGAATGGCCCAATCAGAATTAGGAGCTTTACATTGCACAACTTGCAGTTAACTCTTCGGTTCCCAGAATAAGACCCTTCCACTGTCAGCAGAGGTATCCATGTATTAAATGTTACAACCTGGAATCCCATGTGGAGTAAAGCTGGATCCAAGTGAGCACATGAAAAACATGTCGTCTTTGCAAATTCAGTTTTCTACCCTGGAAAGACCTTGATCTATCAGGGACAAGATCCAAAGCTGCAACACGGCTCCTTAAATTTATTAATATCAAGTGGGGATTATTTGCCCAGCGAATTCCATTCCACTTTAAACAAGGGTTGCTGTGCAGTGTTTCATTGTGCGGTGATGTCATGTCATTTTAAATGATGGCTTTTCTTTTGATGTGGTAATAATTGTGCTGTTATTCCTGCAAATTAAGAGGGCAATTCATACTCTGTCTGTAGAGGTCTGAGATTTTTGTTTCGTTTTTGCTGTAGCCCTGTTAAAGTAACTTTACATCTCTTGGTATTTGTAGTGGAGATTTTCTTTCGCTGTTCACAATTACCCATTGTACTTTCTTTTTAAGCCCTTGATTTTGTTCCTCTCTGTAAGATTACTGGCTGACTAGGTATTGAACTGCTCAGGAGAAGCTAACAGCAAGCAGCACCCCACCCTCATGCATAAAAGTACTTTTCCATGTAAAATTATTAATTTCTTATGACAGGCTTTGCTACTATGTACTGTAATAGACAAAGGAATTTTGGAATTCAAGCTACTTGAGAACAGGAAATACATGAGACATTTTGATTGAAAAGTAAATGGTTCACTAAAACTGCAGTTAATCCTTTCATTATCTTTCCAACAGCAGTTTCCACAATACTTTCATGAGGTAAGCTTCCTTCAGTCCAACTGTAACACTCATCATTACAGCTGGTTTAAATTTAGCTAGCCTGCTTCTTTCTTTACTACAGACAGTCGGCAGGCAAAACAGTTTCTGGTGTAGAGAACTACTGATGTTTCGGGTCCATATTCTGCTCGCTGTGTTTCATTGCCAAAATCGGTACTATGAGTATTCTGTTTTCATATTCTGTTAAATATTCTAATTAAGCGGTGCCTTCTCGTCATTGTGTCCCTCAGTTTGGTTTTTCCTTGGGCTCTGCAAGTAGTCTAAAGGAAACTACCTAATCTCTTTGCAATATCCTGTTATGTTTCATACTTAACTCATGTTATTTTAGTTTTATTAAATTTGGGGTTCATCTGCATTATAATCAAAAATATATCCAACAAAAATAATGATGCAATGCCTTTAAGACTTTAACTTCTGAAGATTAATTTCATGCTTTTTTAGATTTGATGTCCCAGACAATTGGAATTTTGATTGTCTGAGACAGCAAAAATTAGCAAGCTTAAATGTTTCTTATTTAAAAAAAAAAAAAAAAAAGTTTCTCATAGCTGCATCTTTTGCTGTCTTTCAGTTCTTCCAGTACTTTGGTGGGTAGAACCCTGCTGATCTCCAGATATTGCATCCTCAGTTTAAGCCCCTGCTTGCAAATGTAAATATAGAGCTGCTCATTTAGTTGTCTAGAATTGTTTGATTTGGACAAATCCATACTTGGCTTATTAGTTTACCCTCTTGCACTCTTGTGACTTCATAAAGAGCAGAAAATTAAGTTCCCATCGCTGCATGCATATTTGCTCAGGGAATCTATGTTGCAGGCCTCCACAGACATGATCAAGGTTAAATATATTTATCTTTATGTAATTTCTACATATGCAATTAGTGTTTATAGAAATTGGGTATCATAACGTATGTGATATCCATGAAAGGAACTGGACAGTGATAATAGCCATTGTTAATGTCTCTAGTTCATGTATTTCGAAGAAACAAATGCCTCCTGAGTATGTTCTAGACCTGTCACATCATGTTCTTGCCTAGATAGTTAGGACTTTGAAGCACAATCTTTTCTTCTTGTATGTATGCAACATATTCAGTTTGGGAATAGTCCTGATGCAATGATTTGGGTGCTGTATTGTACACAGTAAAATTCAGCTCTTGTGCTTGTCAGTTCTTTTGAATTCCTAAGGGTGAGACACTATAGGTACTGCATTAAACATGGGGAAATTGAGACATAGAGAAGATAAGAAACTTGCCTAAAGGCATCTTTAGGCAATTCCAGCATTCCAGCACAGATCTTGTGTTCAAATCGCTACATCACACAAACTAACCATTCGCAATTTACCTATGAAACAGATTTTTGTACAGATTACATAAAAGATAGTGGTCCTGCTGAACTTCCTGTTATTTTTACTGTACATCTCTGACGCAGGTGGTTTGACTTGTCATCATGAAGGCTCGGCTACATTTGTAACACTTCATGGGCAGCAACTTGGTTATTATGGTTACAGGCGAAAGGGGCCTATTGAGCAGATCAGTATTATTGCTTCTGCTGCTAAGGAAACCAATGCGGAATTTCTGTTCACAGTAGATAGCAAGTATTATGCTGTTTGCGGTCAGTGGGGAGCATGTGTCTAGCAATGCATGGTGAGTAATAAGATCTCTACAGGCTACGTCTACAGATGTGTCTAAGAGACAATCCTGCATCTCCAGGGAAAATAGGTCTGTGTGCACCAGCTTATATGCTTTTGAGTTACTTCACCTAAACAATGTTTCCATGCCTGACTCGAGGGAATGTTGTGGAAGTCTGGAAAGTATTTTCAGCTTTTGGAGTGGAGGGTGTCATGCACTGATGCCAAAGGAGTGCTTTAAAAAAACAACAATAATATTAGCCTCACTTTCTTTCCTTTGAAGTCAATAGTAGGAAACATCCATTCTATGAAAGCTGCCTCACCAGAGATCTCTCTTTTTATTAGGTTCCTGATGGCATTTCCCGATACTGTCAAGGAACTGCAGCATTAAAAACACTCCAATGAGAGGAGTAGACAGCAATTCGGTGGTTTTGTGAAAATACAATGTTTGTTTGTTTACAAAAACCACTACAGATTACATGACAGTACAAATGGGTTTAAGCATGCACCAGCACTGGAGGGCAGGCTGGCAAATGTCTTGCTGTGTCAACTCATGTCCAATGGCAGTTGGTGAATTTGAACTCTTGTCTGTCCACAGGAGAGCTCCACACTAGCAGATCTTGCAGAGCAAAAGCTGTAGAAATTATTGGGCCCAGATTCCGCTGTAGGTAGGGTTGTCCCATGTTTCAGTGCAGCAGGACAGAAATGCAAATCTGCAGTTCTTAGTGCAGGCAGAAAGTACAGCACAATGGTATGACACAATGGTATGGTGCCTTTAGGGGCTTGACACCTGCCCTTTTGAGCTGAGCTGCAGAGGGAGTAGCTGCCACTGTTTTGCCTGAGGGACTATCAGTTTCCTGATGTGGCCCTGGGATTGCTGACCTTCAGGACATTCTGTGAGGTGCATCTGCTTTATCAGGTTGATAGAAAAAGGTGTAGGATGCTGGACCAGATGGACTTCTGCTCTGACCGAGCAGGGCTGGCTGCCTTTTTTGTTCTTTTCCAGCAGTTTGATATGGGTTAGGTCTGGCTGGCATGCTCTTAGTTTTTTTTGTTTGCATAAATATAAATAAATACAAATGAAGTAAATTCCAACTGTTGCTGCCAGCACCCAGAATGGTTTTCAAGCTCAGTTGCGTGCCTTAAAAATGTTATACAGGACATTGAAGAAACATGATAAATGGAATATGGTAGGTAGAGGTACAGTACGGAACTTCCATGGAGGGGGCTTTCAAGTACATACTTTTTTGTCCTACAATTCAATTCAATTCCACAAGGTTTTATTTCATTTGACTTGATAAATTATTAAGTAATTTGGGACCTGGACATAATTATATTCATTTTCACAAGGTTTTATTTCATTTGACTTGATAAATTATTAAGTAATTTGGGACCTGGTTAAAACATAATTATCCTGAAGTTTTCCTGGCATATTTATACAGAGCGGGTCACTGTGTGTAGTTATTGCTATTCATTCAGTCTTCTAAGTAGGAAACAAAGTGGGATAGTAATATCACCACAACATAGTGGGTACTCACCCTATGAAACTCCCTGCCATAGGATATAACGTAATTAATTACCACTATTATGGTTCTCACAGTGTTGGATAATTTCCAGTAATAATACTTAATATCTACTGAAGGTAAGGTGATAGGATGAAGCAGATAGTGGTTTAGAGAACAGATAGGCTTGTGGCACAAGGATGGATATTCATTTCCATGTTCCACATTAGAAATTTTACTAGGTACTCCATGCCAGTTTTTTCAAACCAGTAGTAGTATCATTGTAAAACAGAGATTTGGAAAGAAAACCATTAGTGAATCTGGGTCACATTCAATTTGGAAAACAAAGTGATGGGGGGACAGGGAACAGGACTGGAGGATTTTGTTACTATTGACATTTTCTAAACAGTGTACTATTTTGGAAATAATGAAATGTTTCTGTATTTTAACCCATCTTTTTTGACTTTCCCTTTCAGAATGAAAAAGTGTTAAACAAAGATGCTCTTCTTGGTTGTTTAAAAGCTCTCCCCATTTGATTTATTCAGTGGTTTTATTTTGTTAGTGCAGTCCCCCAAACAATTATATTTCAGCTCATCCTGGACTGATTTCTCTTCATTCTTCAGTGTTTTGATTTGGCTACTGAAATACATATTTTTTACCACAATTCCAGTTGTGATATGATTTGAGTAGAAGGAAAATGATCCACGTTCCTGCAAAGCAGAAGATATTTGTCAGATTCCTAAACACTCTAAGCTTTTGAAGAATACCTACTAGTGGTCTGATTGACAGAGAACATCTTAAAGGAAGGAAACATTTTTGTATTAGAAATGGTTCTCCACAGTGACTACGCTGCTTGGCACCGTTGTGGCACACGGAAGAGGTAGTTGTATCAGAATTCCTCTACCCCAAGCAAAGTCATTCATGTTCTTTTTCAAATAATATAGGCTAAAGTATGCCCAGCTTAGAAAAGTGAAATTTATTAGTTGTGACCTACGATGTCTGGCTGCCAGACAAACTTCTAGGCACATCTCCCAGGTCTTTTTGGAAAATTTCTGCTAGGCTCCTTTCCCTTCCCTTTGCCCAGTTTGCACACAAAAATGACATCTCGATACCATGTTTTTATCTTTATCCTCTTGTCCCACAAAACTCAGTAAGTAGTGATTCTTTCTCATTTTAAGACACTCAGAATTATTTCCAGCTCTGCTGTGGCCTGGCTCTGGATGATACTCCACATGTAGATTTATTCAAACTCCAGTCTCAGCACAGACCTATAAACGTCTCATGGGGCATCACCTTTTGAAGATATCTTGCAAGCAGCCTCTTAACTCCCAATTCATTCCAGGTGCACCACAAGATCACTTTCTTTGCCATGCAGATCAATGAATTCTATCAAATAATCACATCTGAAGATGCAAAAAGGGAAAGGCTTTCCAGCCTCTAAGCACTGGGTTTGCAATAGCTCTTAAGGATTTCTGTAGCTCACCATTTCCCATGTAGCAAAAGTGTGACAACGTTTCTTTCTCACTATGCATCCTGTCTGGGAGTGAATCATCCATCAGTTTCACTGTATGAATCTGCACAGTAGTAAAGATCAAGTGATACACCCTCAACTAGTCAGATGCATTCTCCATTCTAGTCATAAGTTTTACAGAGCAGTAAATATAATTGTGAACTACCTGCTTCCTGTAAGAATGTCTTAATACACCTCAAGAGTACCTCAAAGATGTGTCCAGCAGTCGGGTCCTAAAACTATTAATTCTGCAGGGTCCAGCATCATTTTGGCAGGGTGAGTTGTCTCCAGAAGATCTGGGAAACAAGGTTGCATTCAGTGGTTTGAAGGCAGCCTGCAGTTATCTAATATCTAGGAGCAGTGGGAGAAGATTTTTCTCCCCTGAAATTTCATTTAAAAAAAAAAATTTGCATCTGAATATTATTAATCATGTCATTTAGAAAGTGGAGAGCTTGAAAGTTCTAAAATTTTAAACAAAGTCTTTGTGATTGTGTTCTTGAGGTTAAGTGCTTGGCTTTATTTTATTTCTATGTATGTGTTCTGTGGGGATTATTAAAAATGGCATGGAATTGTTCTGAACTCTCAGTGATTTAGCCTTTCTTAACAGTGATTAACCTCAAGAAGGAAAAATAGTTTGAATCACCTGGCAGAAGGCTTGGTCAAATTAAAAAGCAGTAAAATTAAATATTTTTTAAAAACTATGCCAATGATATACCCATTAATGTTTCTTATTAGGCCAATACATTTTAATACTCTGTATTAGTGAAACATATGTCATTTAATAAAAATGTTAATCTGCATTTGCAGGCAGCACAGAGGCTGTATAGTATAGTCTCAGGGGAGAAAGAGGAATTTAGTGCACATTAAAAACTTTATACAGTCATTTATGCAGTTCGATCTCAGTTCTAAATGTGATGCATTTGTTTGTTACTTCGGGGCAAACCAGCAACAGCTAGCCTTTAACAATCAGATGAGAAATAAAAAGCCATCGTTCCACAGTGCAGGGTGTTTATATTGGCTTGGGCTTCACAATGGGCCAGATTCTGAAACCTTCACTCACTTGTTTAGCAAGTAGTCCAGTGGGCCTAGTAAAAAAATAATGTGCTATTTAAACTAAATATATCAAAACTTGACCTTCTGGCATCCGACAATTCACACTGAGCAAGATTTTCAAAAGCAGGCCCTGGTTTTGGATAGCTTTATTTTGGAGGTGCCCTGCTCTAATAGGGGACCTCTGAAGTTGGAGTCCACTTTCTCTCAAACCAGATAGTGTGTAATTGAGTTACTGAAATTTCATGAGCACTTCTGGAAATTTCGACCTTAGATCTCCATTTCCTCACAAGTACAATGAAATAAATCTCTCTGGAGTACAGTGAGGGTGAATAATCACAGTGAGGTAGTGAGGCCAATAACATAACGCATCCATAATGCTCTCTTGCATCTCTAATGGTTCCTTCTGCTGAGAATCTCAAAGCTCTTTCAGGCTTCTGCCTGCCTACAGCATTTCCTGTGTGGTGAAAACTCTTGTGCCCAAGTTCCAGATACAGTTGAATTAAGGCAAATTACTCTGCTACTTTCTGTCCCTGTTTACGCTGGTGTAATTGTAAAGAAACCCTGAATTTACACCAGGATACGTGAGCCCAGAATGGCTCAGCCACAAAGTACCAAAAGTCACACATTAAGTGCCTGGCAGAAGAGGCAAGAAAAAGACCACCTTCTTCCCAAAGTGTTTTCTCTTCCACCTATTTCTTAAAGTCGGTGCGAGACTATGCACCTTTGCTGACCATAAAGTTCCTTCTACTTCAGAGCATTATTCACATGAGTAAGGGTATGCAAGACAACGATTTTATCTGGCTCTACAATGGCTTTCAAAGAAAATGTTGCCATTATAGAGTATTCAGCGCCCTGTATTCTGTCTCAAGGACACCTGTATTTTCTGTGTTTGGGTAAGTCAAAAGGGGCTTCATTTCAAATAGCTGTGCATTTACATCACAGACATTTGTCATTGCCTGACTTTTCTATTTACATCCCTGGGCTGATTGTGGACTCAAGGAACAACATGAGTTTTATTTCAAAGTCTGCTTTTGTTGTCTATAGCAGTGTCTTCCATCGATCTTCTTTTATTGTTGTGTACAGATAACATGTGTGAAGAGGTTCTACACTCAGGTACAGTGTAGCTGCAGTGTTAAATAATTGATCTTGATCTTTCTTTTGAAACTGCATCCAAGGCTTTTAAAAGTGGGAAATGGAAAAAGCATGTTCTCATAATCCAGCTCAGTAAAGTTTGCACAACTGCTCTTTGTTTCATCATCCCTACAATAAATCTTTCATTTTTGCCAATTGAGAATGCCTACTAAATCTGCAAATGATTACTTCCCTGAATTGTGTCGGGATTCTTGCAATACATTTTTCTTACATGGGTAATGATAAAATAAGAGTCCATCAAAAATATTTTATTGCCTGGCAGAGAGCCTTTTATGAAATGGTTTTGATTCAAGGAGATTCTTCCAAGTGTTTTAGAACTGTTGCTTACAACTTTCCTTTAACCCTTGCATGGAGGGCTGCCAGGCCCTGGGAATGTCAGAAATAACGTTAGTCAATCAGCGGCTGGTAGAATGCAGGACCTGGGTATCAATTTAACCTGCAGCCCTTGGACTCAGACTGAGAGCATGCTGCTTCAACATGTACTTGTAAAGGGTATTGTGTTACTATTAGATTAGAAAGCTGATGAATGTCAGACTGGTGGGAACCTTGTAAAACTAATCTGCTGTGTCCATGTTGATATGATTTCACTCTGTTTCAGTGAGAGAGTGAGGAAGATGGAGTATTACAAAAAGGAAAACACAAGGCAAAACTGGTAGGGCCATCTGGGTCACTGAGCCTCTGCGATCCCAGGTATCATGTCACCTTACAATAATCCCTTCAGTACACCCAGAGGCATAGAACACCTTTATGTCTGTGCCTTTGAGAAGGGTGTATCGGCAACACTATGACTTGTAAGTCAGGATCTTTCAAAGTCACGTGAAACAAATCCTGCCCTTTTTTCCCTTGATTTCAAAATGGGTACAACTACGTTTGTTTGCCTTTGCGCAGGAACTGGCCAGCTATAGGAATTGCTTTGCTTTCCCTTATAAAGAGATACAGTTTCAACCTGGTTCCCCATAGGTCTTGAGCACACTGTCTCCATGTAAAACAAGGCCCAGGGGGCTACTCCTGGAATGGCACAAGTCGTGATGCCTGAAAACACATTCTAGTACTGCAGGGAGAAGAGATCTGGCAAGAGATCTACCTTGTGATACTTGCTTGCACTCACAGAAAAACAGCAGTAGACCTGACTCAGTGTGGGGTGCTCTCAACAAAACCACATCTAATGCTTGACATGTTGCCCACTTGCCTTCATGCAATAAACTGTCTCCTCAGACAAGACATGGGGACAGCAGAAAAAAGCAAATTATGTGAAAATATTTAAAAGTATCACAGTTATTCACAGACTTTTATCTTCCTGCATATTCTCAAACATAATGACATTTTTAATTGCATGGTCGTGGTGATCTCAGAGCTCACTGTTTACAATGCTTTGGTCTAACTAAACATTTTTAGCTTGTGCTTTGTCTTCAAGGCCAAGGAGTGAAAAGATGACAACAAACACAAAGAAACCAGATATATGCACCAGATGCACAGAGCACACTAGCTTAGTCAGTGTAAGTCTTTTAGCCAGGTAGATGCTAAATAGCATGCTTCAGATTGGCAAACCTCCTCTTGTGTATATCTTACTTCTGGGCTGAAATGATATGCCAAAGTTATCTCAGATGATCATTAAGCATTTTTGTTCAGATTTTGGAAGGAGGCAGTCAGAAATACTTTCAGGTGTGAAGAGACTTTACTGAATTTAGAGGGAGGGGTATCAGAGGTACACAGTGAACATCACAGGAAAGGCCAGGTGAGGGATTCTGTATCATCTCTCCTCACAGATGGATATTGAAAAGCAGCAAATTTAGGACTTTTTAAAGGAAAGGCTTTTTAACACTGAGCAAAGTTGAAGGGATCAGAGTGGAAGGAACCTTTGTGAAGCACAGGTGTTCTTAACTGTGGACTGTGATATCCCTAACCTTCCATCAGTACCTCTCAGGCAACTTGTAGCTGGGCCACTAGAATGACAGCACGTTTAAAACATGAATATTTGTAACTGCATTACTTCATTTCTAGTGCTGTAAAAATACCATTCACATAATGGGGTAATGGCCTGCAAGTTCTCATGATTTCAACTGTTTTGGAGTTACAGGAGTTCTGTTCCTTTATGGCAAGCATCCATTTCTCATTTTAACATCTTTGGCATTCGCCTAAAGGATGGGAAATTAAAAAATGATTAAGGGGACAGAGAGACAGTCTTTTAAGGAAAGATTGAAGGAATTAAACAAGGACTGGGGTGGGGAGAACAAGGAAAGGGAGGGATTGTTTATAAGAGAATAAGTAGGGGTGATCAGGCGAGATCAAGCAAAGGAAAATTTAAAGCTAATCTTTCAGCAAAAGTTTCCTAAAAATGAGGTGTATTTTAGAGTGGAATAATTTCATAGTGGAAATAAAAGATGCCCAACTGTATGAATAATATAAGCTAGACTGTCTGAAAAACTGGAAAATGTATTGTAGAGAATCATTTTGAATGTAAACTTATTCCTCATTTCTGCCATTCTGTGAAAATTGATTGCATCATTAGGCATAAGATAAGGAACTGCATTAGCAGGCACAGGAGTACAGTTTAAGCCTTCAAGTGTCTGCACTCTCAAGATATTATTTGTATATTTTGTTCTCCTAATGTTGCTATGAGTTAGTGGGGATAGTCACCGTGCAGAGAGATGGTGCTCAGCATCCCCCAAGATGTGGGCCCCACTGTCCTTCCAGGCAAGACTCTCAGACCACTTCACAAATGGATGCTTGCTTTGCGCGCTGGCAAGTATGAAATCAGGGATGACTGGCTAGAGCAGTCAGTTTGCCAAGAAAGATACCTTTTGTTTTGCTTTGCCCTTACCAGATTTGACCTTTAATAGAACAAAAAGTTTCTCCTCACCATGAATGAAAGCTTTGCTAGGGATTCCAGTGAGTGCTAATGTACCACGTAGACCATTGTGCCAGAAATAACTGTGCCATGACATATGGATATTTTATTTCTGCTGTGAAATTGGGCAGATAAAGACTGTTGAATAGAGCAGCTTCACCTGCAGATTCCTGGTCCAACTTCCTCAAAATTCAGGCAATGAAATTCAAGCTTTGGATCAAGCTTGTTTTGCGTGCATTGATCTGTGTCCCAAAGCCCCAGGGACTGGTCTGTGTTTGGCTGGGGAAGGGTGCAGGACACAGCTGTACTGGGGATGTGGGAGCTGCACAGGTATGGGATCACAATCAGTTGATGCTAAGGAAAACCTGGGGAGAGGGAAAGAAGCCAGCTCCTTTCTAGAAATCTCTTCTGCTAAATCTGTACCTGAGCTTATGTTTCTCAATTTTTTGGTATCTTTGAGCATGATAGATATGGCAGAAAAGGAGGATAATGAAAAGCATGATAATGCTGCCTTCCTGGTTTATGTTTGGCATGGATTGAGATTCCTTGCAAAGGTGTTTGCTGATCAGGGAGTACAGAGCACACCAGCTCTCTATTTGCTCTTAGTATTTGCACGAGCCATTTTGAATGAGTTGTTCCCTTTAGCAGGTGAAAGCACCCCCATTAAGAATTTGTCTAATGGTTACAGGTGGACAACAGAGGACTACCTTTGTGTAACACCAGCGGTGCAAACTTAGATGGTAGATTAAGCTTGTTTTGAATTTTTCAGTGTGTCAGATATAGACTCTGATACATGTAAATTGTTTTAGGAAAATCTGTGTTGGAACACATCTCTGAATGGCAAGAGAAAGAAATGGGTATTGTAGTCATCCCAGATACTTTCAATTTCGATTGTTTATAGCAACGCTGACAGAAACTAACACTATACACAAAACTGGTTTTGAAACTGCCCTTTTTTCAGAGTTAATGACCCACAGGCTAATGGAAATTTGCCAGTTTTTACCAGCTGGGATCTGGCCTGATTTTGCTGGGAAAGAAAACTGCAAGGCAGAGAAACCATTTAGATTTTTGAAAGTCTGTGATGGTTGTCTTTTCTCATTATATAGGCTTTGCTTTTTTGTATGTTGTGTTTATAATTGATCTGTACTTAGCAGAAGGGCTTGCTTTGTCCAAGGACAGCATACCCTGATCACCCAGGAATTCCCTTTGATAACTGCATTTAGATCCACTTCTGTGAAAACCCAAACCCATCCCAGTCAGTGTGAAAGGACTTCTATTAAATCATGGCTTTGACGATCCACTGACACATCTCAGCTGCTCTAGCTCCATCCAGTAGAGGGTAGTCATATGCATTTTATGATATACTAGTTAATTTATTGCACTCGGGTCTTTCCAAGGCATTACTTGGGGACTTCTCACATGATAGGCATGGCCAATTTGGCTCACATAATTAACATGGGAAAGGCAGACTCTATACCTGAGTGCATTTCTTTGTAAAATCCACAAAAGAGAGGGAGTGAGTCATTTATACTAATTATATATATAAAAAAATAATCCCTAAAGGCAAGACTATATAACATGCATTATGTTCAGGCAAGTATGGGATCATTAGTGTCATTCATGATAATTTGATTTACCCCCATGGCTTTCAAACAATACATGCTTGTAGCCTTGTGAATTGGTGTGCGTTAAGAATTGCATGGCAGCCCTACATTTTTAGAAGGAAAGCTCTTAGGTCTTACTATGATGAAGGCTCTTTTGTTGTAAAAGTTTCTTTACTAAGATAGATGTTACTTCAGTTCACACTAAACAAATTGACTCTGGAGTTTTCAGTCTCAGTTTGCCAGAGACAAATTGTGAAAGCATCTAATTGTAGCCTAAACAAAACCATATTTTCCTTAAAAACATGGCAGCATATCATTCTAAATCTATGGTGCTTTGCCCAGGAACCATTTCAAGCAAAAAAACCTGTGTGGAAAATAGCCACCTTAGACAAAACAAACTATCAAACCTGTATATTAAATTGAGTGCTTTTGATTGCAATGTTGCACTGAAAATGTTGTCATTGTTTCAACTCTCTGTCCCTCCATGCAGTCAAAGACACCAGTGTATACTTAAGAAAATGGTAAATATAGAATACTGGCAAATGTGGCTTATATACAGTTACTAGTAAACAACCGTAGCCGGACTGTCTAATTTCCAGGACTGATTGCAGCCAATTTTAACTTAGAATATGAAAGATGAAGAACAGAGAGCCTTTAAATCCTGATTCCCAGTTCTTTACAACATTTATCAGTGAACAGTGGCTTTATTCATGACCTGAGTCTGGTTCTGATAAATTTTGATAAATGTTTCATAATGTTATTATAGAAATTATAGACACATCATTTAGCTATCAAGTTGTTGGGCTTATGTGAGGGGAAGAGAGGTTGAGAGCAAAGGGGCTGATTATTCTGCTAAATATGTAGAAATATTTGCTGATGAGAAGGCAGCTCTGCTGTTGGATGTGCTGGAGCAGCCATAAAGTGGCCATTGCAACTCCCAGGTGGGATTGTAGCTAATGCTGCTCTCCCACCCTCCCATCTGCACTTTGCTTTGGCCTGTCCTCTCTTGAGCAGCCAATGACCATGCAAAGCTGTGAGGGAGAGACACCTCTGCTTCCCCATGGTGTCCCCCCAGCTGTGGTCTCTCCAGGCAAAGCAGGGTCTCAGTCCTTTGTGCACCTGCATGGAGCTTTCCCAGCTGCAAACTTTAAGCCTCTGCCAATTCCTAAAGGCAAATTTCAGCTGCACTGAAAGCAGGGGCAAAATTCCCATTGACCGCAAACAAGCAGGAGTACAGCCAAGGCCGGAATAATACAAGCTTAATAATCAAGCCCCGTTCACAAGATGTTGAGTGCTTCTGCTGCAGAGGTGGATGACTTTCCCTGGGCTTTGCTGTACTGCACACAGCTCCATTGTACAGTACCTATGAGTGCTGCTGTCCGTAAGTTGCTCCACGTGTTTGAAAACAGGATGATTCAGTTTGGTGATTCAGTCTGGGAGGCTTTGAAGTTTTTAGCTCAGGTTTAGGGAAAATATGCAACATGAATCATCCAGGAACTTTGTCTTCTCAGTGAATTCTATGGTAGTTGCACATTACAGCAATGTTTAGGGCAAAACAGTATAAGACATTGAGGCCTTTTGTTACAGCCAGTCATATCTCACTGAAAGCCAAGTATTTGTCAAATTAAGCAGACAGCTCATGCCTGGCTGTCTTTTGGGGATTGGGGGGGGAGCAGGAAGGGGGCATGTCTGTCTTGAATGTATCAATGTGCAGTGCTGAAAGGATAAGAAAGGGAGACAACTCCTTTATTCTTTCTTCCTTTATAAATCTGGCCCTCTCTGTTTCATGGTGGATGCAGAATTTTAACTTTACCGCACAATGATTGTTTTAATTTTTGGTCTTGGGGTATCCAGGAAACAAAAAATTAAGATAAGAATTAGTGGGAAAAGGACCATTCATTATTTATTAGCGCAGTGTATCAGTTAATTCAGGAATTAATAAAATTGACAGCTCATAGTGGTGCTTAGGCCAATGTGTTAGTTGTATCCCCTTCAGCATGCTCCTGATGGTATCAAAGTTAGGCCTGCAAGGTGGCCACAGCACCATGAGCAAGTGAGCATCCATGAGGGGCAGTCTCACCCCTGTGCTGGTGTGGGGAGACCTTGTCAACTGCCAAGGTCAGCAGAAGGTTCAAATACCCCTTTTTAACCCATCTTTTGTAATGGTCACTCTCTGGAGGGAGCTGGTTGAGAACAGGAAAGGACCTATGAAGAGCATTTGCATTTATAGAAGCTTAAAGGTTTCTCAGACTCTGTGGTAGTGAGATGCAGACTTGGAAATACCAGAGACGGGGTAGACAGGGCTGGTGTTTGGCACAGGAGAGGTGCTGAACGTGTTTGGGTTCAGGACACAAGCTCTATTTCCCCTTCAGGAAGGCAAAAGGTAGTTGTGTGGGAGTCCTGTGGCTCAGCCGCAGTCCCTGCATGTGTTTTGTTTGGATGTTTCTGATCTCATTACCTCTTTGGTTGGCACTTTGGGTTTTAGCAGCAGTGTCCTATGCAGTAGTTATTTTGGAGCTTGGCTTCCTTTGTTTGTCACAGGTCTATTAATTAATAATAATGGACTGCAAAATCCTAGCTCTTTTTTTGAGTTATCAAAATAAATGCAGTCTTTATGACCAGTTTTAGTCATACGTGGGCTATATGATCTGTGCTATTTAAATATTTGCTCATCGCACTACTTTCCTGCTGCCTTATTAAGCCTTCTAGAGCACTGGCTCCAATAAGGAATTAAGTTCACTTTGAAGGGAGAGAGTTTCTCCTTTACTTCCAAAGCTACTCATGATGTATTTGGAAAGATAAATAGAAAGAGAACGCACACAAAATGTGAAGAACGTGTATACAAGTTAACAGTCTCACAACATGGAAAATAAGAAAATCAGAGGTTACATCATGTAATTGTAAGAATACATTATTTTGTTTTCAAAACTGTTATTCAACAGCGGAATGAATCCTTGAGTCATTTAGTGTTTGAACTTCCAAAATGGCTTGTGGTTGTTCCATCGTTCTTCTCACACAATCCCCACAGACACAAAAGTTAGAGGCAGTGATTAATCTTTCTATATTAATGGCCTGATCCAGCATTTACTGATGTCAAGAGAAAGCTCCTCATATACTTCAACAGACTTTGGAGCAGGCCGGTGATTTTTAAATGTTATGCATAAGCAGCAAATGAGAAGCAAGTTAGGAAAATCTTTCCAAGTCCTGTAGACCCAGTTTAAGAAACTGCTGTATTCTGTTGTAAGACTATCTAGAAACTTTAAAATATACTTGCAAATACACAAACACATGGCTTATAATTAATTGTGATCACTTCCTACCTTTGATCTTTTGTTTTACTTAACATCACTTGTGTGCATATGTGTGTTTGTGAGAGCAAATAACTTAATCCTAATTGTCTGAAGATATACATATAGACATATAACAAAATGTTTTGCTTATATAATGCCATAAATGAGCATAGTGTTTGTGTGTAAATTATATTTATATATAAATTTCCTACAGTATATATGGCCAATATAAATAAATTCTTGTCATGGTAGTGGTTTTTATCTATATATTTGCCTTATAAACTAGCAGGTAATAATTTAATTCAGAAGGTCCTTCCAAAAATGCAATTAATGTCTTTTGTTATAGTTTCCCTGGGTTTAATAATCCCCTCTTCCAGATTTATATTGGTTTCTGGAAAGTAATGCTTATTAGAGTGTTTTTCCAAATTGGCCACAATAATCCACTGAAATCTGCCAGCTGAATCATTGCTATGCTTGTGAAATTGCCAGGATCGCCTGACAGTTATTACTGGGGTAGAAAGGGAGGGGGAAAGGGAATGAAAGTTTCATAATATGTCACTGTTATTGATACCTTGGCTATGGGTCTTAGATTTGGATTGAAATGTTTACTGAATTCTATATGAAAGATGGAATGCCTGGTGGTAGATTGGCAGCGCTGCTAATGGAGACAAAATTTAGTAATTTCATTAGGCAACTGTATTTTATTCTGGGCATATTTTAAACTATATATATATGTGCATGCATGTGTGTATATACATATATGTAAGTATATACATATATGTATGTGTGTGTGCATACTCCTTCTGCCCCCTTCCCCCAGCCTGGTTCTTGGAGAAGGAAAGCGTATATATATATATCCTGAACCAGGGTCACGCTTTACATACAAAATCCCACCACCTGTGCAAAACATGTTACCAAGTCACAGTTAAGTCATTCACCTGCTGCCAGGCACATTGAACATCTTAATGTGCTCATTCTCTTCTATATACTGGAGATGAATGTAGGAGGCAGGGAGTGAGTAGCCATACGTCCAATATGTATCATTTTCTCCTGTACTTCTGAGATAACTGTAAGGAGCTGATTTTGCAGCGTCTGAATTAACCTTTCATGTGAACTGCTGCAGAACTGGGCCCTAACCCTCATTTTGAGAGGTATTTACATCCCTAGCAGTTGCTGACAATGGGATGCCGGATCCTACTGCCTGACTGAGAAGGTATATAAAAGAATAGCAGGGCTATGGCCTGCCAGGGCTATGCCAGAGGGAGAAAGACAAAATGCCTCCCCCCTTATGAGCCCTGGCACCACTGCTGGGACAGACCCCATCTGGGGATGAGTGCTGCAGGCTCTGGGTGTCTGGGATAAATATTGTGTCCAACAGCCATGGAGACACTGCTCGGGGCAGCGCCTACCCCTAGTGAGCATTTATGCGCAGGATTTATATTCTGCTGGTGTAAATAAGCTTTTGTTAAAATAATCCATCTGACTAATGGGCAGGATGGGAGGTGTAAGAAAGAGTAGCATGCTGCTGCACAGGCAGCTGGGCGGTACTGCATAAATATACATAGACAAGCTTATGTGGAATAAATGGCATACACTGGGGGTGCAGGGCTGTCATTGCTCTGCTCAGGTGTAGCAGATCCAAAGTCTTCCTGATACAAAGCATAAAAGCCATTCTGGTTTGGATTTTTCTATTTGTGTTGTTGCAGCTACAGCAGCTTTATTATGAAAGTTTTGCCTTTTTTTGTAGATTATGAGCTGAGATTGTGGATGCCCACTTCAGTACAGCCAGAAAAATAAGATTCTGAAACATTCTTTCACTCCACAATACGTGGTTAAAATTATTTCCATCTCAGCAGATGTTGATATGCAAAATGATGCTTTAAAGCAATAAACTTACCCTAAATTTTCCTTGTGATGAAGGTAAGTTTCCCTTAAGTACCAGCCAGTGCAAAAGGCACGTTGCTTTCAAAGTATCTTTCTGATCGTTTCTGTCACCTGGCACTGCATATCGGGTCAGCTCGAGTGCTTTACAGTTTGAGGGAGCAGCCACACAGACATGCTTCCCCCTTACATACATTGTGATCTGTCTGTGGCAAGTCTAAGTGACAGGCAACATGTGAAGAATCAGCAGTGCTGTTTACATTTGAACACCCAATACTGAAGTTAGCGCAAGCCAACTGGACTGCAGAAACAGTCATCTTCAATTTTTATAGCCTTATAATTTGTAAGACAATTTTTATTGCTCTGATTGGAACAGAGATGATATTTGTAATGCCTGTTTATGCCATTTCAAACTTGAACATAAATCTCATTTTTTAAGGGGATTTTGTGGTTTTCTTGGCTTTATGGATTTTTTTTATCCTCCTTTTATGCATTCTGCTAAATTAAACCAAAATAAACCCAAGGAAAAAAGTGATTCTTTAAAACAAATTTATTATTTTATCCCTTCTTTGGACAGGAATTTTCATCGGGAGACAAGGATAGAACATTCTATTCAGCCTTCGCCTGCTGATTTACCCTGCTGTCGTTATAAAAGCCATAATGATGTCCAATAACTAGTAACAGGAACTGTAAGGAAAAGCTTTGTAATACAACGCCGCTCCCCTTTTTCTCCAACAGCTTTGTTGGTGGTCCAGACGTAATTCCAAAACGTGTTAGACGGTTCTCAGAGAGAAGCATGCAGCTTCTTTTGTTTTAAGAGAAGTCGAGGCCTAAGATGGCATCATGTAGGCTTCTGCCATGGCTCTGAGGTGCAGTGGGGCTTACTGTAGAAAGCTGCAGATTAAGAAATGATAGCTGTTATTTTTTCTACAAATCAGACCTTGGATTCTGGTGGGGTAGCTTAGAGGGGATGCTTCTAACCCTGCTATGGGATTCTGCCTTAAGTGGAAGGGGTAACATTTAGGATTAGAGAATGTATACATAGCAGTATGTGCTTGCAAGTCTGATTAATTGCTAAAAGAAACCAAAGATACTTGATAAACCCATCAGTGGTTTACTGTGAATATGTGTTGATGCCAGCAATTGTGTTTGACATGTATAAGTACTTTTAAAAGGTAGCAAGTACTATCCAGCTGCATATCTGATATTAAAATATGAGTTTGTTATTGCAAGGTAGTAAGAATCAGTTGTCACTTGAAATTGAACTTGACAGTATCATTCAAAAGGTCCCATTCTGAATATTGCTGTGATAGTAGAGCACAGTGGCACCAAAGAATAAGCCTTTGCCAGCAGCTACCACAGAGCAGCAGGTGAGATGTGACTGCTTTTTCCTATGTTTATACATAGAAAATGACTGTGGTAACCCTGTGGTATCTGCTAGCAAATACTGACTTGTTAATGTTTCCCAATATAAGCACTTGATGTTTTACCAGCATTACCAAAGCTGCTTTTTTAAAAAATTTTTTTTTAAGCCCATTATTTTCAGCTGTTCATTATTACGGTAGTATGTTGTTTATGGAGGTTATTTCCGTATGGGTACCCGGAGTTGTGTGTTGTATGAGGGGAAAACTGGTTTTTTTGCCTATGTAAGAGTGTGTCGCCTATATAAGAGTGTGTGTATAGCACTTGGGTTTGGTTTGGGGTTTTTTTCAGATTAAGATTTCTCCCACTGCAAAAAGGGATGTTGGCATACAGACTTGACCACAAGTGAATTGCACTTGTTAAATGTTTAGATGAACAAGTGACATTTTCAATAAAAGAAATCTTACGTGGAAAATTTAGGCAAAAATGTTTATGCAAAAGAAGTCTTTTGTCCCTGGCTCCCTATTCTAAGGACCTCTAGCAAAGCGTCTGTGACTGCTTTGGTGCAAGTAAGATCAGAATCTAGCCTCTTCGTGACTGATATCCTTTGATTGACTAGAAAATGCAAAAGACACATGCAGCATCAAGTTGTTTTAGCAACTAATATTTGACAATTTTAAAAAGTTTTCTTTTAGGCTGAGTTTTATGTAAAGCTGTTTACATTAAAGTGACATCCAATTAAAGCATATCATGTAACCCACATCACAGTTCAGCACACATTTTCTGTTTTAACTGACATATGGCCCCATTTATGAAAATAAAAATCATGTTTTGATGATATGTTCACATAATTTATGTGGAAAAGCAGAGGGAGAGAAGCAGGGAGAGGGAATGCTTTTACTGTGTAATATTATTATTTTCTGTGATTCATTAAATGTCTTACCCATGTGCACAGGCAAATCCCTCCTCCCACAATTCCTGCCCAGCCCCCCCCCCCCCGCCCCAACACTTTGTACAGTATCATCCCATACCATAGGTATTTTTAATGTAAGGGATTCTTTAGTATTCTGTAGAGGAGATGATAAATTAGTTAACTTAAAAAAAAGTCTATGGACAGCAGAGCTAATTAAGCCCATTTTCCTTTGGTTGTCTCAAGGCTGAGTGCCTCTGAGGGTTCTCTGATGTCTAGGAAAAGATAGTCTCCTATTGAGGTCTTTTCTTCAGTCTTTCCCCTACTCAGCTGCCAATTTTAATAAAAACTAGTAGGAACTTAAGGTCTTTGCAACCAGCAATCCTTTGTCAAATTTGCCTGGAATTTTCTCTCTATACAGAAAAGTCTTTCTCTCTTGCACACCTAAGTGTTTCTGGACAACTTAAAGTGGAAAGGCAGGTTGCTTTCGTTAGGGTAACCTATTGCTAAGGAAAATGGTTCTTCTTATAAAGTGGCCATGAATCAGAGACATGTCAGCCCTAACTTGGGTATCTCAATCCATGTACCCACGCTCTGAGCCTCACTGACACTGACTCTGCAAAAAAGAATAAGGCTCTAAGCTAATTTTAATCTACTTCAGGCAGGATCATGGCAAAGCATTATTTAAAACTGTATCTTTGCATTTGTCCCTTTAAACAATTGCATTTAACCCCTCAGGCCTTAAATTTTTTTATGTAGCAGCACATCAGTGGAAGAAAAGGCTCTGCTAGCTGACAAAATCACCATCTGCAGATGAATCAGCCAGTAAGTGTGCAGTGAAGCCAAATTAATTCCTGGCTTTCCCACATATATTGGAAGGTAGAATTTACTTTAAAATGTAAGCAACATAACTACAGTGAATCCTTTGTTTATCCGCTGTTTCGGGACCAAACATTGGGGATTATTGTTTAAATGGTAACTGTTGCACATCAGAGTGCAAGACGTTGATGGTAGTTGGATTGTATAAATCAGTATGCCATCTTCTCCTTGCCAAGGTAAACTAGACTGTACACCTGGAGACTGGTTATTTATAGAATGAGACTGACAAATGAAACCTTTAGCCTGTACAATTTTGGCCAGTAGATGTTTGGCCACTGTCACAGATAGGAATTGAGTCATGTCCTCTGTGAGTGGACTCTTTAATGTGTACTACAAAAAGCTCCAAAGAGACATCACCCAGATATTAAATTTGGACTATCCTGTTTCTTAGTACATGTGACTGTGAAGCCTCACCAACATTTCTTATTTGTTGGAGCAGGAACAGAGCCTTGTCAGTTGTAAGGTATTATACTGTAATCACCCTCCATTTTCTGCTCTCTAATGATTTTTTAGAGTCATCATTCTTGACATAAGTTAATGCAAAAAGGAAAAAAACCCACTTCCTCATTTGCTTCTAACAATGGAAAAACCTAATAAACTTACCATTTACTGTCCATTGGGATCTAAACTGCTGATGATAATATTAAATCCTGAGAAATGTAAAAGTTCCAATCAAACATGGCAACCTCTGGCAGGACTTTCTTTTTCTAATGAAGTATGTGCATTATGTATAGTTGGATGGTGATCCTAATCAGGGTACTGAGATCTGTGCACTCTGGTTTTGATCATTATTACCAAGATTAAATAGGTGTAGAGCCAAGATGTTTCAGTGTAATAACCTAGGAGTTGAGGAGGAGGGAGGAGAGGGTGAGGAATTAATTATTGCTTGGATAAATGGGGTTAGCAGTTACTGAATGTAACAGAGACTTACTTTCCTGAAGTCAATGATCATTTAAACAATGGGGCTCATGAATGAAGAATGTCTGTCAATTCAAAAAGTAGAAACAGTATCATGAGTGAAGGAGAAGGCCAAAATCAGGCCCTCTGACCCTGAAATAGTTTTCAGTTTGCAGATTTCTAAAAAACGGTTGAGTAGAATTGCAGACTCTTAGATAGCAAATGTATGTCCACTAGTAATCAACTTTTTGTAATTACGTTTTACAGCAGTCTTGCAGATAGCTAACCTTAACACTTTGGAGACCACAGATGGAAACCCGCGGTCTTTTTCTTTCTTAGATGGCTGTAAGTTTGTGCGTAGGAGTTACTCAGCAGTAGGCAAAATAATTATTTTCCAGCTTTTAGGAACACAGAAATCCATTACATATGCTCATAAGCTTCACTTTCACCAAGATCATTAAATCCAAATAGAAATTCCCTCCTCAGTGCAGAATTGTGCTGTTTCCCATCAACTCATCACCTCACAGAGGCATTCAGGTTCCCTGAGTAGGTAGAGTAAAGCTGGAATTGTGACGTCTGCTTCTGTTCTGTAATTTGATTCCTAGAGTTTTGGCAGTTTCTTTAAGGAAAATAATTTTACAGGGTTGGGGGTTGTTGGCTTTTTTGTTTTGGTTTGGTTTTAATTAAAAAAGTCTGAAGCTTTCATCAGAGAAATTTCTGTATCCATCCAAAGGAGAAAAAAAGCCCGCAAAACTACCCTAAAAAATTGTTCTAATAAAAATTAAGGAACAATTAGAAGGAACAGAGGTTAATCTTCTTAAGATTCTGGCTTACTCTGATGTAGAAGTTAACAAAAGCTAATGGGAATGTCATGTGTTACTTGGGGATAGTCTAAAACATGCGCATACAACATGCACATGGGAAATCTAATAGTTGGCTTTAAAGCACTCTTAGCAGACTGTTTTACTTTATTTCCAAAGCAGAGTTAATGGTCAGTGCTCTCAGGATATCCTGCGCAAAAGAGACTCTCTTCTAAGTTCCTGCTATTTTTTCTGCTCTTTTGTGTTGCAGGGTTGCTCACCGATTTCACCTGACCTGGTCTTGAAGCAATTCTTTTGATAATTTAACTGGAACCTAGCCTCACTGCTGTGGTCAGGTGGCCAATAAGAAAAGGAACATGTTCATCCTGACAGGGAAGATATTGTAATTTCTGTGCCCCCAAAAAACTGTTAAGAAACAACCAGTGAATCAAGTGTCAGAGAGCGCTAAGGAGAGAGAGGACAGATTTTTACTTGAAAACAAAGTATTTCAAGTGTCTGAAATACACGGTCAGCTTGAGTCAAGAGAGAAATGGTGTCTAAGGAAGAGCACTTTTTTTTCAGAGTTGTGAAGTGCTCAGCACCTTTAAAAACAGACTACTTTTAAAGGTATTTAAATACGGATTTAGGTGAAAAAATTGGCCCAGTTGCAGTTGAAATTAATGATTCACTGCAAGCAATGTTAAACAGAAACATCAGGATTTTCAGAATAGCAGAACAAAAATAAAAACATAAAATGCAGTTCCCTGAAAGTTTAAAAAAATGCATTGCAGGTGAAGTTTGGATGATGCAGTCTGTGGCTGTCTAAGCATGTTTTTTAGTACAACAAATTCTGCTCTCTGTAGAAAGGTTATTTGCCAGGTTTAGTAAATCTTTCCTCTGCTGCTGAGATGAGAGTTTCTCAGAGAGCATGTCCGGCTGCCCATCTGATTTAAGTTGGCTACAGATTACCTTCCAGTGAGGTTTGAACTACGTATGCTTGCATCCCATTTCTATGTGCCCAGTCCATCCTGGGTTTCTGGGGGTTATGAAGGGCACATGTTGTGCTCAACTTCATAAAAATGTGTTCTTGCTTGAAGTTGGTGAATTCTCTAGTGAAGACTCTAATTAAGAACTAAAGTTATCCAGAAGAGGATGAGTCATGTATTCCTGTCTAATCTACATGTCCGCATCTGACTTTGTCCCCTTTTTCTCTTCTTTTACAACCACACACTAATGATTTAGTCTAAGGCCTCTGCCACACCTGCCCTGTTAAAAATTTCCAGTTGGCATTTTACTCCAGGTCTCAAAGGATTTGTTTCCTGTTCCAGAACAATTCCCAGTTCTTCTGGTCAATGGGAAACACCTGACAACCTGAAACTGAGGAAAATCTCCACAAGAGAGCTTTTCCCACACTGTAGTACTTCAGCCAGTCATTCTGGGAGAGAAACGGTATTGTCATGGTATCTTTGGTTATCAGGAGGATAATAAAAGGCTGATTTTGAATAGTAAAGGCTTGAGCCTGAACAAGGTGGTAAAATCGACACAGAGAAACTAATGTTTAGTCTCTCTGCTTGGCAGTGCAGTTTGATTTTTGTCATTCATCTCTGACCATCCTAGATACATAGGTTTTGGATACAGCTGCGCTACTGTTTGGTGGTGGCAAGAAGGCTACAAGCCAGCTTCCATGGCCAATGCGCCTGGAGCACTATGTTTTTAATCATACATTCTGAGTCATCTACACTGCAAGACTGAACCTGGGTTAACCCTGTGGTGGATGGAGAAGATTGTGGTTGAACTTGTGACAGAAATAGTTTTCAGGTCCTGCATTAACAAATAGGTACAAGCCAAGTGGAGCTTGCAGTGTTCTGCTCCCATGCAGACAAGTCTTGTTTGTCAGAGGCATTCACAGTTGTGATTTGAGGTTAGTGAATTTATGGGAAAGGAATTAAGGTGGTCATAAAACAGGACTTAACCGTACTTACTCATCTGCAACAGTGCAAGCACGCTGCTTCTGTTTTTTCTTCTGGAATCAAGTTCAGTGAACTCACTTTAATAACCTGGCCAGGATGAAAGGTTAAATACATATACCCTGCAGAGCTGCTGAACTTCAAGACCTTGGGGACTTTTTCAGCCTAGTTGGGATCCATAGGCTATCCGAGACTATTAAAGACCTCTTCTGCTCCAACTGGCTGTTAAGACACCAAAATTACTAGGTGACCTGGTGAAATGTACCACAACCATTCCCTGAAGAAGAGGTGGAAACATGCTGAACAGATTAAAAAGCTTGTCTGACAGTGAGTCCTTGCTGAATGGTATATCAAAAAGTGAATACAGCTTTTAAATCTGGAACACATGGCCTCTGTCTTGATGCTATGCAGGCTGACATTTGAACAGCATCAACATGGCTGAGTTTACATTACATTTTTTTAATAAATATATATAATACATAGAAAATCAAAAGGAAAAATCAAAAGGATTTCCAGAGATTTGTAGTACATTATTGTCTTCACAACAGACTTTAAAAATAGGCATGAATTTCCTTTCAGTGGGGAAAGAATGAAAGATAGACTTTAGACTTGGCATTGTTGATCTTCCTGGGCCACATTCCATGTTCCAAGGGGCCCAGGTTTTTAAGTTGCCTCCTTTTCATGCCTTTTAACACACAAGGCTTTTCACTCTGTCCATCGTTGAGATAAGCAGCATATCTTTAAGGCCATGATGAACAACCAGTGTGTTAACATCCTTACCTGAATAATGAACCACCTTCCCTGCGCCTTGGCTGCAGGATGGGGGTATGCGGCCTGGCCCCTATGTGCTCAGCAGGCCGATCCCATGAGGATCATAGCTTCTGTTGAATGTTCTCTGCTCCCACGGACTCTGATAGGAAGTTGAGGCTTTTGGCACTTTCCGTCAGGCCAGCAGAGTTCATGAAGGATCGTATCCAATGAGCATATTGATTTCCGTTGGTGTTTGTTGCCCAGCTCCCTGCTCAGTGGTGAGTGCCATCTCCGCTGCCACAGGTGCGGTAAGAGTGGATCAAGGCATGCAGAGGAAGAGCCATTTGGAAAAAATAATTTTAAAAATAGCCTTGCATAACAGCTCTGGATTCAGGACCTTAACAACTTCATAAAAGCTTGTTGCTGTTGTAAAACTGTAATACACAAGTTCGTTCCACATAAGAACATGGCTGTAAGTTTTTTAGCTCCAGATGCCAAAGAGTGAGCCCAGCCTGTTTAAAATGTGTTAAGCTGCAACATGCTACATAAGTTAATACCAGCTTTCTACTTTTTACCTTTTCTGCTTGGGGCTGTGCCGGTGCCAGTCACTTACATAACCCCTTTACCTTGATTCACTGTAGGAGATGAGGCTGCCAAGCCAGATATTTACCTTGGGAACACACATTCTTATCCTGTAACATTTCATCAGCCACAGCTAAAGAAAAGATTTATGGACTTTCTAACACTAAGATTATTTAAGTCACTTGTTAGCCAAAAATAATGTAGAGACATACAGTGCTTGTTTCAAAAAAGTTTGTAATTATGAGCCCATACTTTGCTCTGATTTACAATGTAAGGTTGGTATCCAATTAGCAATAATAGTGTTCTTTTAACTAAAACATATATCCTTCCAAAATTATGCAGACTTTCCAATTACTGTGCTATGATGAAATTATAGCTAGAGACTCATAAAGTTGTGCATAGTTTATAAATGCAATATATTCTTAACTATCTTGCCGTACAGTATATACTAGCAGGGCTCATATGTTCTCTGTGTTATGGAGGCTTGTTAAAAAGCACGTATAAGGTTATTGAAAAAGTATGTCAAATAATATTTATGTACTTACTACCATTGTGATAGGCTGTTAGTGTTCATTCTGATTAACACTTCTGGTCAGATACAGCGTGATCATGTGACTCAATCTCTAAAATTCAAGAAACAGTTTAGAAACTTCTCTTCAAAGCACCTGGAAATTTAAACCCTTGATTTCTTTTTTACCTTGTCATTATGATATCCCCTTTATTTTGCATAAAATGAGAAAAGCTTTTGCTCATTTTTAAAAGCAAATTTGTATAAAAATGAATTGCAGTGCCTCACCAGCTCATATCCAACATCTTCCTCTTGCTTTTCTTGTAGCCAAAGAGAGAGCTCCAGCCATTTTCACTGGTGTGGGAGCAGACTGATAATCAGAAATTATTAAATGTTGTCATATAGTTAAAATCAACACTAAGAGAACCGGCTTCTGAAGTGCAGAACAACCTTTTACTGCTGTCTGGCCAGTGGGAGAGGTCAGAGGGGAGCTCCTTACTCTGCTCATAGCAATTCCTTTCCAGCCGTGATGTTCTGGCACTTTTGCAGAGGGTTATTGATGAGAAAACCGTGTCTTTTACAGGAACGGGTGAATGACTAAGGCCTGTTCCACACTGTGAAAGTGTTGGTAACACTTAATAAGATGACTAAGCAGACTGTTCCAGAGCTTTTGCAATTTATTTTTTATTATTATTATTATTATTTATTACTCAGAGTTTGCTGAGGACTGTTAGTCCCAGAAGGAAACTCCTATTCAGCTTGCAGAAAAATGCAGGGGAAAATGGCATGGATAAAGAGACTAACAGGAGAGTGTATGCATTGTATTATCTGTGAGAAGTATGACCTGTATGTATGTTGGCTTGCATTATTAGACTAGTTTGGGTTTGCTATTACTGTTCATTAAAACTGATTTCAACTTTGCCAAAAACCTTGTGAGCTCTTTGACGTGAGAGTGGACAAGGAGTGGATTCAGTGGGTATGACTCAGGCTGTGGTCATCCTCAGTCATCCTGTGACCTGTCCTGTCTCACCCTCCTCTTCCCCAGCCTCTTAGCAGGGCCTGGTGTGGGACATGCTCTGTGTCAGATCTTGGGAAAGAGGCATTTAGCCCTGGGGGATGGAAAAGAAGAAAACGGATTGTTAGGTGGTGACAATGCCTAGCCCTTTATGGTATCTTCCCTACCCCCAAAGAAAGGAGGAAGAACAGGCTACCCTGTCACCACCATAGTGAAAGCCCCCTGCCCTGGGGCAGCTATGTGGCTTTACGGTGTAACATGTAATAAGAGATTAGAATTAAAAGAAAAACTGAGTGACCTATGAATCTCCTGCGAGCTTGCTCTGTCTTTAAGTTTGTCCTTATTTTTACAATTCTTCTAGCCTAATAAACGAGGCATCTTCTTTAGTGTGAGCCATTTAGGGGGATAGTTTGGGTTCTTCAAGTTTTGAGGCTGTTTTAATTTTTCAGGCTATTCATTGTCTGCATTTGCTTTGTTTCATTTGGTTTGGTTTTCCTTCAAGCTCTCAGTTCTATATAATATAAAAGTACTCAGAGCCATATAAATTATGGCCCAAGATGCCTCAGGGGACTTGGTAGTGAGTTACGGCACTGTGTCTGCCTACAGTGTCTCAGCTGCTCCGATTTACTGGTCCAAGTGGAAGGAGGCTCAGAATCATTACAGCTTCAGGAGAGCTTGATGGCTGATGGCAATCGGTGCATTCAGTCAATAAATCTGACCTCTGTAGACAGGGATTCATGCTGCCAGACTGCTCTGGCACACCCACTTGAGGTGTGGGGCTGATGGACATGGAAAACTTGATTGCAACATTGCAGGGTAACCTTAAGAATCATCCATTTTCTTGGCCCTGTTCCAAAGGCTTGCCTTGGCCCTTGGGGCAGCTGCCTCCAGAACCATCCTGTGAACTTTCTGGAATTGGCAGCCGAAGTCCCAGTTGTTCCCAGTGCCACCCACTGCTCAGCCCCCTTCCCGACCACCCTGGAATTTGTCTCTGACTCTCTCTGCAGTTTTGGCTCTACCAAGAAAAGGGACTAAATTGAGAAGAACATGCTTGGGTCATGTCTGCTCTACCATCAGCTGGCCTCATCTTGCCAATTTAAGTTCTCCAATATACTAGAATCAGGACAGTGTAAGCAGGATGGAGGAGAGGCAGAATATTAAGTACCAGGGGAGCAGTCAGGACAGGGCAAAGGCAAATTTACGGTAGGTGGGGTTCAGGCTGCACAATGATAGATGTCCAACAGCTGTGGAAAAAAACCCAAACGGATAAAAGAAAGATTTATGTGAAGATGGTGTGTGCAAACTGGGGCATCAGAACTGCACTGATTCCCATTCAACTCTCTTGAAAACCTCAACCAAACAAGACAGCCCCTCACTTCAAAGGGCTTATGTCAGCTGAGGAGCCGTGCTCCATGGCCTGTGTCTGGAGAAACTGCAAAGGCTTAGAAAACATGCTAGCAGCTGGTAACGTGTCTGTAGCTAACAGTATGGAAGCACTTTTAAATTCGTGTGTTGCAAATATTTACACATTAAGTCATGGCAATTAGGAATAATTAGAGTGGAATGTACCTTGTATTCACAGAGCCAAGAACTAGGCCCATGTCATAAACACTGAGTTTATTTCTGTTCAAACTGGACAGGGTAGGACGCAGAGTCTTTAGTGCCTTCCCATGGCTGTGCCCAGCGCCGGCACACAGTACTGTGGTACAGGTGGTGGTGGGAATCCACGTTGGGGGTTTAAAGTACCAATGCAGATTTGGGTCTTGAGCTATGTAGTGCATCCCCTCGACCCCTCCCTATGGCTATTTAATTGCTATATAATTTTTTTTATCTTATAAAATAATTCATAGAGTAATATTGAATATTCCCTACCAGCTACCCAGGAGCAAGATTTGTCTTCTCACAGGAATACATAGTAAGAAGCCTTTCCACCAACACTATTCCTCCCAGCCTTCCTAGAAGAAGAAGAACTGTTACACGTAAAAGTCAGTCTTTGTCTAGAATAACAGTTTCTCATTGGGAAGTGGAAGGGATTTATCTACTGGCTAGCAAAGGGCCCAGAGAATTAGAGTGACTAGTTCTAGACCAGCTTTGCTAGTGAGATTATAAGTGGCCACGAGTAAGGCACTTAAACTGTTCTGTTGTGGGAAACATATCCTCGATACCTATTTGGTATGTTTTGAAATTGGATTGCAGTGTGAGTAGGAGATGCCACTTAAGGCAAATCTAATTTGTAGAAGCTGTTGACGTTTCTAGCAGCCAGGAGTAATGATGGGCTTCTTTTGCTTTGCCTGTACCACAGCAGTATTGTTATTTCATAGTGTTGTGAGGCATTATTATTCATAATTGGTCATAAATGTGGTGATTAAAAATGACAGAGCACATAAACTGCTTTTTAATACTTTGTATTTATACCAAGCTAATTATTAATTATGTAACTTCCCAACATATTATTACTTCACCTTAATTGGTGTCTGGCAGTGTGTTAATCAGTCCTCTGCCACGCCACTTCAGTGCTCTCTTTAATTGCCATTGGCTTTCTACCATGTTTGCTATTAGCACATGCTTGGTGATCTCTTTGCTTTTGGGGCCCAGGGGGACAGGATGTTGTTGAGTAGGTTGACATGATGTGTTTTGTGGACAGTCTCAGCATTTGTGGGAAGCTCTGTGCCAGTACAGCAATTGTGAAGATCACCAAACAGGGTGCGAAGAAGTAGAGACATGTCATATCCTCATCTGCACCAGAACTGACTCAGCAACACTGCAAATACTAAACTAGATCAGCCTAACCCGTGCTGTGGAAGCTCTGTATTACATTGCTCACTGGAGGAATGATGGCCTGGGGCTCTGCAGCTGTGCCTAAAGGGTGACATTTAACAACATGATAATCAAAATCAACTGTGTCTTAATACTGTAAAGTACTTTTCTGGCTTGAGGAACATATTGCCAACTCTTCTTAATGTTAGGTGTGTTTTGAAGTTGGACAGCGATGTGAGTAGGCTGTGTAGTTTTAAAGTGAATCCAGTCTTTAGAGATAGTTGAAATCTCCAGCTACCATGAAATATGTTGTCACTTCAATTACAGTTGCAAGTACCTCTCTCTTATTTGTTTCCTGTAATACCAGACAGACTAGGTAAATATATATCTTTTTTAATGAAGCACGATATAGTTTTTAAATGGTTTATATCAAGTTGTTTCCAGTTTCTTATAAACTCCTGATTTCTAAATATCCCATTATTTGTTCCATATGTTTCACTGAAGTCATTGTTACCAGTACAGCAGAAAATACATAAATAATCTGGTAATTAAAGATAAGTTTGTGATTTTTCTTAAGTTACTGTCAATCAAATATCATTAGTATAAACTGAAATCAAAGCAGAGCCAAAATCTGTAATTAAATCATGGAGGATGTACTGAGACAATGAGAAAATAGGGAGTGCTCTTGTAGGCTGTATTGCGTACAACTGTCATTGTGTTTGTTAGCAGAGAGACCACAGAAGTCTTGAAGGAGGTAGTTTTATATGACAGTAACTATGCTTTTGTCAAACAGGTTTCCAAGTAGAGACATGACAGTTGGTATTAATCCATTAATTGTGTTTGGTTTTCACTTAAGCTAAATATTCCATGCTGTATGAGGGAATAAAACCAGCTCATTGTGGTGACATAATAGGAGAAGTAAAAAATGATTGTGGAAGATGCTCCCAAATTACTGTTGAACCTGATGAGAACACGGCGATGTTATACAAAGTCTCCGTTCTGTGAAAAAGGAGGTCACAGAATGGAGCTGGCAAAAGAGTCAAGTTATGCTTCATGAAAAACTTCAGCATTTCCTGACCAAAAAATGTCCTGATTGCCCAATGCAAAATACAGCTTTTTTCATTTTGTCTCCCCTTAGTCCCTTTTCAGTAATGAAAAAAGGAAAAGGATAAGGAGCAGATAGTAAGAAGAAAAATATGGAAGAGGAAAACGGGAAGGGAAAACAGCACAGTATACTTAAAAGTTTGTGGGAATCCTTTTAGAAACATTTAGAAAAATCTAAAATATATGAACATTTTCAGATTTGGAAAAATGTCATTTTAAGTCAGAGATGGAAAAAGAAAAAGCAGAATGCTCCAGGTCCTAAAAATCTCAGTTCTTACAATGAATGCAAGATATCACTGAGGAGAATTATTTATGTGACCACTGTTCCTTTTTTTTTTCCATTAGATAGGGTTTTTTCAGACTTTGAAGGTGTCTTCATTAATAGTGCATAGCTTTGTCTGATGTATTTTCCACCTATCTCTGTGTCAATACATCAACTAATAAACCGCATGGTGCTTCTGAATCAGATCAGCAGTTCCAGCTGCCTTTAAACCTGCACATTTGCTCCTCATCAACCTGTGTTGTTGTCCTTGTGACCATCTTCGATTTTCATCGGTTTAGAGGTGTGTTTTCAAGACATGCTATATAAGTAGAGATTATCCTGATGAAGTCAATTGCATTACTTTTGGTCTGTGGCTAGAAACCCAAGTTTCCCTTTCCCAGTTTTCAGGGGAAATTCGTGATGACAAGGTTCTCCATTCAACTCAGGTGAAAATCCTATCGGGCAAATTTAGTGTATTCCCATTATAGCTTTTATATTGACAAGTTCATGAAACAGCCAATTTAACTACATAATGAACACTCATCTGTTATTTGGTTATTCTCTGTTATGCTTTTCTTCTTTCTGGAATTCTCTTTCTCTTCTGAATCTCCACTTCTGTTCATAGACCCTTGCTCTGAAAATGCTAGTCCAAAATTAGCCCTATAGACAGTCACTGATGCATGAAATAGAAGTACATTTCCTCTGCCAAGGTAGAAAGTGAGAGGCCAACAGTAGGCTTTAGCTTCACAGGGTAAACCACAAATCTGAGAGGGACATGTTCCCTAAGGATAAGCCACAGAAATCAGAGCGTAGAGCAGGGTGCATGGCACGACAGATAACACATTGTGTTTCAGTGCCAAGAGCAGCATCCAGCAATGGAGATGGAAGATACAGCAGTTTCAGAGATGACTGCTGATTTCACAGTTGCTCTGGGAAGCCGTATCGATGTTGAAGAGGAGGAAGAGATGAAGCTAGACTTCACCAGGCAAGAACAAGCAGCGTATGTTAAGGCTGCTGCAGTGATGGCTCTTCCAGTGTTTCTGTTGTAAGCTCCATTTTTCAGGGGTTTATAACTTACTCATAAAAATTTACTGCAAGCTATAATTTGGCACACAGCGTTCCAGCCTGAGAGCATACTGCTTTTCTTATTTAAACTACATTTGGTTTATTGACGGGCCTGTTTTCAGATTGCAAGAGAGTGATGAGTGAAATAGAAATCTAATTGTTTTAGAAATTTTTTTTTCTTTTTTAATACTCTCTAGCCCCAAAACAGCTTTAAACATCTATTGGTGCCTTTGAGTATTACAAAGAATTAAAACTAGTTAAGAAATTAATATTTAAATAGTGGCTACTGTGCATATTGAGTAATTATACTTAGGGCATATAGTGTCTTTCAGCCTGAATAATCCCAGTGCAGCTTTCCAGCCTTCTAGATACAGAAACACAGCTGAAACAGAGATACCAAGCAGGATGAAGTGAAGCAGTTAATGTAGACCTGTATAGCAGGTCTGATTGTGATTTGGGCCAGGCCATTCAATTTAATGCATCTGCTCTTGCAAAAGACACCAGAGATGTTGTAGATCAGATTTTCAGGTACTGCCTTTCTCTCCTGGAGAATACAGGTAGGAATGAAAGCAATTTTGCAGTTACAGTTTAAGCCATTGCTGTATTAAAGGTTCTGATTTCAAAGCTCAGTCATGGATACATGGTTCATTGACTAGAGCTAGTGCTACAGGCAAGGCATTCAGGCTTTGCAGATCACGATCGTGGTGTTTGAGTATCTGTGAACACTGGAAGGCTAATTCTGATCAGTTAGCCAAGCTGCTAGTTAGCCCCTGCCCACCTGCCAACATCCTGCCCTTCCCTGTCACCCTTTTGCTCACAGGCTGACATCCCTTGCACAGTTCTTAACCCAGCCTTTCAAATGCCATGGAAGAAATGTTGAAATTGCAAAGCAAAGCACTCGGAAATTGAAAAAGATCTCTGTGCAAGCTCTATCCCATGCTCCTATGCACGTGTAATTCTGCAGGTTGGAATTGCATGCACCAAGCTTTTGGATTCTAGTCTTATGGTGAAAGTATCACAGAAAATACCTGTATTTATTTTGTGCAAATCAGTTCACATTTTTTAACCAGCTTTACTTAATCCTATTAAGTAAAAATATGCTAAATATATGTCCAGCTTTGCAGATGATCCTTGCTAATGTTTGAGAACTTGGGCCTGAGCAGGTTGGTGTTGCACATACAGAAGAATACTTTCCTGCTGTGTCTGAGCACACTTTTTGGATCTAAGCACAAGAAAATATTTTGGGGTGGTTAGTTTGTTTTTCAGTATCTAAGCCAATGTGAAGCAGTATCTTTCTTGACAAAATACACTTCTGAAAACATACTTGGAATGCTTTTGTAATATCTTGCATCCATATTGTGATAATGTCAAGGAGGAGGGATGATTGGCATTTTATGAACTCAACTGCTGGGACCTCCGAGGCATTTCACTGGACCTGTTGAAAATCTGGTTGTATCTTTACCTTTCATAATGGAGATACTGCGCTGAGGCTCACTAGATAAGTCCTATTTCAGACTTGAATTCTTTGTGTGGAATGTCACAAAATTGAAGCACTGTAGCAAGGTGTCAGATCTAACTCTTCCTCCTTGCACCCAGAAAAACGAATTTTACGATCTCAAAAGGTGTTATTACTATCATAGGGTATTTGTAATCTCATGAAGCTTAAAACTGCACTTCTTGTACCTCCCACCCTGACTGATCTCACCCTTTTGAGAATTGTCTTGGCTAAATCAAGATTCCTAGTGCACCCTTGGGGATACGACTTGGAATACTTCTTTAAAGAAAAAGTTTGGCTATATAGGTACATACCAAAAAGACCAAGCAAAGGAACTGTTAGACTGTGTGTGGTCACAATACTTCAGCAAATCAAGTGGACAAATTACTCTACTGCCATATCTGTTTCTCTTGGCAGAATGCTGACAGTCTTCTGGCATCCCATTGCAACTGTCCTCCACTGTTTGTGATCAGACCTCACCCTGCAGATTGTGTGTGTGTGTGTGTGTAGGGATTCGCCATGCTAATTTGTATAGCTAACATTAGAGAGGCTCTTCTTGAAAGGTAATAAATTACAGATGCTGTAGTCTCTATAAATGTATTTGGGAATGATCAGCGCATTGCTATTTCTTCCACTCAGGGACAGCTACTGCAGGGAGATTATATGGACTGATCCCTTAGCACTGATGCACTGGAGAGAAGATGAAAGTTGGTTATGACTTAGGACTGTGGGAGGGAGGAGCAGCATGGAGGGAGAGAGGAGGGGTGCAGGTCCTGATACGGCCCTGCTCCTCCTTCCCCAGCCTCCTGTGTGACCTGCCCCTCTGGGGAAGGGAGTCTGAAACCCTGCTGGCACCAGGAAGGAGCGAGGGGCTGCTGCTCTCTGGTCCCTTCCTGCACCAGCGGTGTCCCCATGTCTCACAGCCTTGCTGCCTTCACACCTAGGGCTGGCAGCAGGCACTGGCCAAGAAACTATTTTCCTGGAGGGGCAACTGCTGGGAAGGGCAAATGTCCATGTTCCTTCTGTGGGTGCAAGAGGCCTGGAGAGCTCACACGGCTGCTGCGTCACTGCTGCTGCACAAGGGCCTTTTGGGGCAGCACAACTACTGGGGTGAGGGAGACATGGCACAGAGGCAAATCAGCCCAGTACACTTGGTTTTGCCTGTCTTACTGAGGAGTGTCTGTTCCTGCTTCTGTGGCTGCTGTCATGAAAAATCAGAAATGTTCTCAGTGACCTCACTGTGCTCTGTGCTGTTTCTGTGCCATCTCCCAGCTCCTCCGGTCTCTTTGGGAGAAAGCTGCTCGAGGAGGGAGGGTCAAGCAGCACTGGACAGGCAGAGAAAAGCAGAGAAGTAAGACAGAATGGGCATTGTGTGGCTGGGGCTGTCATTGCCAAAGGGTTGAGGGAGTGTAGAGGGATAGTGAATGAGGGTGATGAGAAATTATTGTTTTAAAATCAAAGAAATTAGATGGCACACAATTCTGCTAACATACAGTTGAGATTGCCCAGTGGCTAAACTTACACCTTTGAGATTTAAAACATCAGGAATTCTGGTGCCAATTATCCCTAGTTCATTCCTCTAAGATAACACAGGAGAGGACAGGGATGTGTAGAAGTTACTCAGTAGTACTGATCTCTATCTAGCCACAGGAGAGACTTAACTGCAGATTTACATGCTAGTCTCAGCTGTTTAACACCCCATCCCCATTATTTTATTAACATACAGAACAAAACTAGAAACTTGCCAGCCCAAAGCTCAGTTAAGCTGGAGCTGAAGTTACCTGCTGACAACTTCTCTGTTCTCTTCTGGAATATCCAGTTCAGGTAAGCACAAGCAACTGGAAACCATGGAAGAAAAGAGTTAATGTAAGCCGGAATGAGAAAATACATGGTTCACACAGACTCCAGTGCAGCCTCAGCTGTCTCGCAGGAGCTGGCAAAAGCCACTGGGCATTGTCTGCCTGCCTTCTCACTGCCTTCACCACCCTAGGAACAGCTGACAAGCTGAGAAGGTCAGACCCCACAGTCAAGGGAGGATGTTTGAAGTTACCTTTGCCAGCCCCTCATATTCTCCCCACCCAGCGCAGCAGTGGAAAGAAGGTGTCAGCTGCAGGTGTATGCAGGGCTTGCCTTATTTCAGTACTGAGCTGTGTAAGCAGTGATATCCTGGCCTCTTCTTATCCCAGATGGTCAGCAGGGGGGCAATGTGTGGATGTTACCCTGTGTATATAAACCAGCTGCTTAAAACAGTCCTGTGGGTATAGGCAAAGTGTTTGAGAAATTATGGTAAGGTGATAGGGTTCATTTTTACCGGCAGACCTTAGCCTTTGTATATGTGGCAAGTATAGGTGACTTTTGTTCATTGCAGCTCATCTAACTTACATTTGCTCTAAGAGAAAAGCACACATTCTGCACAGGTGCTGAGTGCAACTTCCAGTGTTATGGGCCATTACATAGAGAGGGCAGAGATAGGATGGTGTTGCTGAGCACTTTTTTCTGGTTTTCAGAGTATGAATTATGACCCTCTACGTTTTTTTTTCCTCTTGGCTTTTGGAAATTTGGCTTTGCTCTTTAGGTGATGCTGAGAAGAAAGCACTAAAAGATTTTGTCAGCAAATACTAGGGGCACACAGAATGCTGTTTATCTGCAAAGATTTATGTTGAGATAATCAGATGCTCTCTCTCCCTCTGTGTTACTGTATGGAATGATAAACATTATCAGGACATATTTTTTTTTAATTTAGCAGACATCTCTCATCTGCACCTAGTAGAGGATGTGATGCCTAATGTCTGTGTACCTGTGAAAATGTAAGCTCTTGAAAATGAATGGAAATTGTAATAGTAATAATCACTTGTATTTGTACAGAGTCTTATTTCAACAAGTCTGAGATTGCTTCACCAAAGCACAGGTCAGGCTGCTTGTCTGTGGAACACTGTTTGCAGGGCATGGAGACTTCTGGCAGTTTAGGGTAGGAAAAGAGAGATCATACAGAGCTGAGCAAGGATAAGAACATTACAGCAGCCTGCAGTTTTACTGTATAAATGGTATTTACTTAAGAGGTTGGGAAGTGATTCTCTATGCTTTTGATTAGTGCCCTGCAACCTTGGCTGGGCTAGTCCATTGCCACTTCAAACACAGTTTCACAGTGCATGGGCTTTCAGCAGCAAACGTGGTTTAAAAGGTTCTCCCCTGGATCTTCATTCATGCACCAGGGTTTGAATGTTGCTGTCCCTTCTTTCCATTATTTGTGTTTATGGGATGTGCAGTTTGAACTGAATAGATCCTGATTAAGAGAATTAATGTTCTCAGTTTTTGACGCTGTCAAAATCATTGGTCTGGTTCACAGTATGGCTCTGCAAACACTTGTCTTGGCTGAACTGAGGGCATGCAAAACAAAGTAGGAATGAGCAGAAAAGAGTAGAAAACAGTGGCAAGAATTCCTTAAGTTGGTGCTGGTAGCAAAGTGCCTGCTTTGTGATACTGGGCCTTGAGTTAAAGTAAGATGACACATGATGAACACACCTACAGTGGATTTTGGTCATACTTTGTATATGTGACAAATACAGGTGACTTCTGTTCAGTGCAGCTCATCCAAGTTACATTTACTCTAATAGAAAACTACACATTCAGCACAAGTGCTGAGTGTGACTTCCAGTGTTATGGACATCGCAGAGAGTGGGCAAAGATAGGATGGCTTTGCTGCGTACTGAAGTACAAACAGCGTTGTTTGATAAAATGCAATATTGTTTACCTAGTGCTCTAAAGTTTCTCCCTCTAGAAGTGAAATGGAAAGAGGCCTTTATTTAGTACATTTTCTTCTTCCTTGAATTGTGATGGTTAAAATAAATTATTGTATGCCACTAAATCTAGCGATCATAGAACAGTGTTGGGGTACAGCTACGTATTTTGATGCTATCTCAAATAACCAGCCTGATGTTCAATATTTAATTAAAAGCAGAAAACTTGATACAACTGAAAGACAGGAATCTGAAGCCCTAGGAATGGTGGCCAGCCTGATACTTCTAACATACTAATTGATAAATCTTGCTTTACAGCTGCATCTGGGACCAGTCTTTTGATGTCCTTTATCTCTTTAATTCCTTTTGTACGGAACAAAACAAATTGGAAATGAAAAACACTGGTTTATTGTATTTGTCTAAGGACATGCTAATTGAAAATGATTGCTTCATACTGTGCTGGATTCAAAAATATTTACATCTCTCTTTCTCTCTTTTACACATAAATCCATTAAATACTTGTGTTGAAATAGGAATTACTAGGTCAGAGGGAAGTGAGATAAGTAAACCAGAGACAGACACTTAAGAGGTATCCATACAATGGGCCAAATTCCTATGCCAGCTCCCAGATTGTTTGGCATAGACATGATTGCCAGAATCTACATTTTCATTAAAAGCAAAACAAAACAAAGTTTTGAGCTTTTAGGCCCACAAAGATAATCTGGAAAACATGCAAGAAAATACTACATTTTCATTAAAAGCAAAACAAAACAAAGTTTTGAGCTTTTAGGCCCACAAAGATAATCTGGAAAACATGAACAAGAAAATAAAATTAAAAAAAAAAAAAATCTTAGATTTTCTTAAGCACGCTTAAAGCTACTAAAACAGAAGTGTGGTGTGGTTTTAGGTTAATGTGGAAGAGGATTCGATGGAAGAATTGCTTGTACTCTCCTCAACCAGTTCAGTTTCCTTCTCAAATGAACTTGTGGTAGAGAAAAAGGGGACATATGAAAAACCTTAATAAGGAGATTTTAAAAAAATCTGATTTTTTGAATAATTATAAAATCATTATCCAAATTTTGGACTAAAATCTAAAGGGGTTTTGTTCAGGTTCTATCACCTGAAAACCTTAGTAGAAAGACCTTCAGATTACTTAGGGTTTAGGGTTTTTTTGGGGGGGAGGGTTGATACCAGATGAAATGTGTATCATGTATGTTGCATGCTGGTAGTGTCAATTTGAAGGATTAAGGTAAAATAAAAGAGCAGTTAATATTATAAATGAACCAGTGTACTACATCACAGAGAGTGTATGGCCCTTGTGTTATAAGAGCACACACTTTTCCAGTTAGGAGCGCTGTGTGCACAAACAGAGTATAAAGTCTCATACACAACAGTAGATCAAAGAATAGCAGTAACTGTATGTTTCAATTGAGAACTGTTTCTGACAGATCACAGATGCATAGCAATAAGCTCCTTCATGGCTAAATTGCCAGTTACTGAGCAGTGGCCAACAGCAAAACATGGGTCATAATGACTTTTCTTTACTATGCAGAATTACATGTTTTTATCTTGTTTGTCATCACCATTATTATATTGCCATTTACATTCTATATCACCTACCCAGCATTGGAAGGGCATGAAATTTGGCCAGTATTATGTTGTGCCTAGGGTTTAGAATTTACCAATTTTTTGCAACTTCTCAGCTGGCATTAAAAGCAACAAAAATTAAAGTTTTGACTTACTGTGGTCCCTCACTCCAGATCTCCTATCCTCCCATGAATGTTAGCATGCATTTGGAGCTAGTCTGTTGTGTTTGGCATGAAAACTTTTTGGTTTTGTTTGTTAGTTGTCACTTTAAGATATTAGATGAAGTGCCAGTGGGTTTGCATCTGGGGCAGCTGTGGCAACTTTTTACTAAGAGTCTAACCCCACAACTTAAGGGGAGAAAGACAGAATATCCCAGACGAAGTGGTGAGAGCCTGGCTTTGTTGGCATAGTGTGTGGACCAGTGGTCTTTGCATTTTTTACAGAGCTATTCCTGCGCTGGGCTAATTGTCAGTGGGTTTACACACAGAAGAGAAGAGAGCAGTCCTGTGAGTTGGCACCCAATTCATCCTTGTCTGTCTGAGATGGGAGAGCTGAGTAACTTGACTGTTTGAACAAGAAAGGATTCACAAAACTTGTTTTGCTAAAAAAAAAAGTGACTTTTCAGAGCAACATGCAAATGGATACAATAATTACATGCTTTTGGTAAAAGCAAAATCATTTCTTCCTACTATTAAACTTGGCAGCACACTCACTCTGAGCTGTTCCTTCTTCATCACTGTGAAGAAAGTTCTCTTGGTCAAATCAGACCAGCAGCTACAGCTGCTTGATGCTGCCATTGAGCACTTGTCTGCCTTTGAGGTCCATGGGGTGAGCTGGCTCACCTTGCAGCCGATTGTCAGTCCATTCTGAAAAAAATAGTTCAGGTGGCGGAAAGAGGAACGTGGTGGTTGTGCACAAGGAGCAGATATTTGGAGTAAGATGCTGCCGTTTCCAGCCTGTGGTTTTTCAGAGAGGACCTGTTGCTGATGGCTCTCCAGAAAGAGGTCAGCATTCTGCATGTCATACCTGTCTGAGGTATCTGTGCTGGTGGAATTGCAGAATAGCTCTGAAGTGGTCTTGGGGAGAATGGCTTTCTGTTCTCATTTGCCCCTGGAGTGTTGTTTTTGATTCTCTGGAGAAGTGAAGCTCTCGACCAAAGACTTGTTCTTTGCACTCTGGTCAGTTTTTTACATACTGTGGGACCATGCCATTCAATGCCTTGTAGGAGAGAAAGATGGGATCCAAATTGCAAGGATGGTTCAAATTCATACAGCGATCCTGAGAAGAGAGCAGAGGGCAGGATAATGCCATAGCAGGCTAGATGGATAGCCTGTAATGCTCAAATGCATTGCATTTTTGTGGTTCAGTTTAAGAAGTCACAGCTGAGGTCATGACTGGCCCATCAGGTTGGCACAGTGTCTCCAAGGCAACTAGAGATAATACAAAATATTCCTCACAGATGCTGCTGTGGGAAAGTATCCTTTCAGCCATGACTACATGAATATACTTTTCCCTTTCTTTTCTCTGCCCTATGCCAAGAATGTTTTATATGCTGAGAAAACTGATTTTAATGCAGGGGGAAAGGACTCTAAGAAATGGTTGCAAGCTTAATTAAGGCTTGAACCCACTGATCTGATTCATTTGCCTTGCAGTGTGACGATTCAGCTGATTTGCAGAGAAGGCCAGCCTAGGGGAGAAGATGATTTTACCCAGTGCTCTTAGAGGTTCTCCTCAGTTGGCCAGATCTTTTCTGTGCCCTGATGAAGGGTCATTTCCTATTGTCATTGACATTGTTTGCCAAAGTTTGGTGCATGTGGCTTTTAAGGGTGAGTGCACAAATGTGTCTGTGGTAATCTGCTGGCGTAATCCTTTGTGGCTGAGTCTGTCCTCCATGCTGTTGTTGTGCCAGGGCTTGCTTTAACTCAGAGAGCCTGCGGGCTGTACTCTTATGTTTAAGAGCTGTGATTTTGTCATGGTAAGTTTTGAGGGAAAATCATGTGTTAGTCATGGTAAAAAATGTCAATGGAGAACCAAACAAAATAACAAAAAATTGGGGTATGTTTTGTGCTGCCTGACATGGGGTATTTAGGTACATGGACTTGGTTGATCCTGAGCAGAACTAGGTTCACATGTCAAAGTCAGTAACATGTTATTCATTGTAAACAGGATTCAGAGGCAGAAGGAGTATCCTGTACCCTTTTTATAATTTCTTTCATCCCCATCCTGGGCTCTAATTTTAAAATCTTTTCTGTTCAGTGGGCACAATCTGCCACACGGTTTGCTCAGTATTTGTTCTGCTTCCCCTGTCTTGCTTTTCTTTGCTGCTCTGTTTTTCTTGGTGACCTCACAGTGAAAGCAAGATAGTGATTGCAGTTGACTCTGTTGAGACCTGACTGGTCCGTCTCCTTGCTTGAAATCATTAGATTTTATCTCCCCACACCCTGTCTTTCCCAGCCCTCCAACCCAATCAAGCTTTGGTCTTGCCCTCCTAGAGGTCTTCATTCTCTTTTTCGCTTCTTTTCCAAACATTTTCTCCACCAAACTGAGTTCAAATTTTGTCCTGCCACCAGCTGTTCAACTGGGTGGTGCCACAGAATTCACAGTGGCGTCCTGTTGGCCTGGTTGTCTGTTAGGCCTAATGTTACCTTTTAAGCCTTACCTCCTCAGGATCTCTCCTAATTTTATTGTTCTCTAGGATCTCTTAATGGTCAGTAAGGAGGAATGTGGTGGCAGCATATCCCAGCTGTCTTGGACAGCTGTCTGAGAATGAGGGGGCTCAGTCACCTTCTGGAAGGCCTCTTTGCCTCAGTGTTTATGAGGAGGTTGTCAGTGACTGAGACAACTAGCTGTTTCTTGTCTAAATGTGGTTAAGGGGCATCCTCCCAGAATGGCTAGTTACCATGACTTTGTGGAGTCTGTGATCTTTAAAACGTTAAAGCTGTCTCCCACCAACAGTGGGTAAGAAACCCAATAGTATAACAGGTACCTAGTGTTACAACAGGTGACAGTGGCCAGCAGCAAAAGCTTCACAACAGGTATGAAAACTGGAATAGACAGATGTGACACCTTTCCACCACATAGTACTGATCTAAACGTTAAGAGAGTGGTGGTAAGCCCAGAAGCAGGAGGCTTAGTATCCTTTCCATACTGTTTGCTTGAACTTTGGCAGCTCTGAATAGTGTTGCTACGCATGCATCGGTCCAAAAGTTTTCTGAATTTCACTTTCTCTCCACACCAGTTCCCCGCAGCAACAAACTCTGAAATCTCCCATGTTTTGTGAATAAGTATTTCCTTTCCTCAGTTTTAAATATGCCATCTTTTAATTTCATTGCATGCCCTTTTGTTCTTCCTGTGCAAGACAGAAGAAAAGATCCCATTATATTTTCTCTTAGACCTTTATTTTAGAGGCTGTTCAAGAAGTCACCTTTTCTCTCCTTTTTAAAAATAGTAGTCCAGCTTTTTCAAAGTCAGTATTTTCATTTACCCTGCTGCATTTGGCTAAAGAAGCCTCACAGAAGTTAACCCTGCACCTCAAATGTATAGAAACCCTTAGGCTGTCCCTTGGTGAGTCTGGGTAGCTCTTTTACTTGCCTGACTTGGTTGGAAAATGTCTGGAGATTGATGAGGTGGATTATTTGGCTGCGTACAGATACTGGCTCCATGAGGATTAGGAAAAGGCATTCTAATGGTGAAGAGCCATTGTGAACTTCTCTTTAGGAGTCCTTCACTCTGGCTATGCTTTTACGGCAGATAAGCCTAGGTCACATAGCTAAAGAAGTATTTTTGAACACCCCTAGGCCCCCTGCCTCAGCAAGGGGTAGCATTTGTGCTACCTTGAACCCAAGTCTTCTGTGTTACTGTAACAGACTGCCAGCCAGTAGCTCAAGGCTCGGCTTTTAAGGCAGTCTTCTATAAAGATTTTCTGCTGAAGGGGGCAATATAGTTTCCCCCACAGTTCAAGAGAGTTGTTTAATGCATGCATGCATCAGTAGTTGTGTGTGTGGTCACACGTACAAGGGCTCTGTAACCTGTTACGCTAGTCATTATTTGGAAGAAGCACAACTGTATGTGAAGTCCCTGTTTCAGCATATGCAAAAGGCTGATACTAGTGAGTGGTTTCAGAGATAGATTTCTCAGGCCAGGAATGTTTTGAAGACATTCAATGCAGAGAGAACGGTCCTGTTGATGTCATATCATGTAATTGGTGAGGTCATGTATATAAAAACCATGAGAACAGGAAAGACTAGTAGGCCCACCACTCATGCCCCTTTTATTTTTCTTGCATATGTTTTCCAACTGCATATTCGCCTGTTTGCTCTTTAGCTTCTCTGTAATTAGGGGCTAATTAAAAAGGCACCAGCCTCCAAGATGAAATTTAAAGAGTTCTTGTTTCATGTGCTCACGCTTGGCAGTGGGAGAAGAACACAGAAGGATCACAAGGAGGAACGTGAGGTTTTCTTCTCCACACAAAACATTGATCCAGAATTGTTTGGACGGAAAGAAGGGCTGCATCTCTCCATTCCACGGGCCCTGCCATTTCCAGAATTGCAACCAGTGGGAGAGGAGTTGGAGTAGGAGGGATCCACAAAATCTCCTCCCTGCTCCCAAGGGTAAAAAGTGAATGGAGTTACATCCAGTTGGCAGCCGGTCACGAGCGGTGTTCCCCAGGGCTCAGTTTTGGGGCCGGTCTTGTTTAATATCTTTATCGATGATCTGGATGAGGGGATCGAGTGCACCCTCAGTAAGTTTGCAGATGACACCAAGTTGGGCGGGAGCGTTGATCTGCTCGAGGGTAGGAAGGCTCTGCAGAGGGACCTGGACAGGCTGGATCGATGGGCCCAG
>NW_008796165.1:9498030-9587996 GCF_000699145.1 Aptenodytes forsteri | reverse complement strand
CCTGCAAGGAGGTTGTAGCGAGGTGGGTGTCGGTCTCTTCTCCCAAGTAACTAGCGATAGGACGAGAGGAAATGGCCTCAAGTTGCGCCAGGGGAGGTTTAGATTGGATGTAAGGAAAAATGTCTTTACTGAAAGAGTGGTTAAACATTGGAACAGGCTGCCCAGGGAAGTGGTTGAGTCCCCATCCCTGGAGGTATTTAAAAGACGAGTAGATGAGGCACTTAGGGACATGGTTTAGTGGGTGGTGGTGTTGGGTCGACGGTTGGACTCGATGATCTTAGAGGTCTTTTCCAACCTCAATGATTCTATGATTCTATGATTCTAAGTAAAAAAGAAAGTAGAGCAGTGTTAGGCAGACGCTGTCTTTACATGCCTCCTCTGTTCGATGGAAAGCATACCCATTCCACCCCAGAGGATGGCTGTGGCAACAGTCATCTCCTTGGGTCTATGGCATGCCTGTGCACTATGTAGTGCCCATTCAGGAAGCTTGACACTACCCTTGCTCTGGCCTGCTCCACAGCTGGAAGCTCGCTAGCCCAGCTGTGGTGGCCTGAGTCTGAATTAATGATCTGTCCTGAAAGGCAGAAGTGAGCTCATGCCACTCGTTGTTCAGGCTAGTGTAGATATGCCACAAAGACCCCCTTGCCCGTTAGAGTTCCCTTCGTAGAGCAGCATGGAAATTTGATACAGATTTGATATCTTTTCTTTAGTCTCTGGCTACAATTCTTTGTGGTCAGTCTGGAGAGAGTTTTACATCCAAAGAAGGGCTTTGGTGCTGAGAGCCTGGCTCTCTTTTTCAACTGTATTAGTTGGTCTAATAAAAGGTACTATTTCTCCCTGCAAAACTTTCCTCACTGTTATTAAAATATGTGTTTGTTTGCATATGGAAAGTTGAGGTTGTTTTGGACATTCTTCTGGGGAAGGAGAAAAGGACACGGCATTTAAAAAAAATGATGGTAGCTTTTGGAAAAGTTCTAATCATTCATTAAATGCCAAAGTTTATTCTCCTTTTCAAAGAATGCATTGTGGTCACATAGATCACCATGAAATCAAAGCAAGTTTACTCCAGAACTCATCTCTTAAACAGAAAAATAAACTGACCATCTTTTTTTTTTTTCTGTTACGAGGTGACTGGAGAAGAAATAGAAGAGGAAAGGACATGTCTTTAAAAAGACATACTGTAGATTAATTCAGAGTTCCCAGCCTTTATTTACATAGAGTATCGCTTGCAAAAGCATAATGGAAGTGTTTATCAAAATTCTGTGTGAGTAAATGATGGGCCAAACCGGACCAAAATTTTGGAGTAAGAAGTCATCTGTGAGGTTCTGATGCAAAGGTGCTGGTAGAATTGGAATAAAAACAACAGAATCTTTTCAGTGTTAAAATAGAGACATGGAAAGAAAGTTCTCTCCAGAATAATCACAAAGAACTGTAGCCTAAGACCAATGAAAATTAGCCTTTCCTGTGCAGCTGTATGAAGAGCAAGACTGAGACTATTCTTGCCTGTAGAGTGCACACTCAGTGCAAAGATCTCAAGGTGCTTTAGAGAATTAAAACCCAATGAATTAAGGCTCAATACAATCCAGAGAGACACAAATTAATTTATATCCCTGTTTTGTAGATGATTAATGAGTCAGAGAGAGGACAAGTGTTTAAAGTCTTGCTTTCAATTTGGAAATGCAGTATTGTATATACTCAGACTGGAGGCTGTACATTGCCTATGCCCTTGAAATAACCTTATTCATCTGCACCTGGAAGTTGTTCTCAATCCACAAAACCCAGTGGGGCTATTTAAAGCCAATTCACAGGTGTCTGAAATTTTACATATAGAGGTGTGAGACTATTTAAAACATACATGCAGGTGTTTACATTGCAAAGTGCAGGAGCAAGTCTGTGCACATCCAATTTAGGTTTCATGTTGAAAGATGGGGCTACCTTAAAGGAAGTCCAGAACAGGTGACAAGGTTGGCATGTTCCCAAATATGTCAGAAAGGAGATAAACCATACTATAAAGAGCTTATTTTTATGCTATATAAAGTAAATGGTAGTTGCTTGTTTGATGGTTTTTTTTTTTTTTCAAACATCTAGGAAAATATTTCAAAGCATAAAGGTGCATTAGCAAACTACCTGAAGATGATTATGTGTCTGGCATTCTCTCCAGTGTTATGGTTATTGATCTTCTGCCGGAAGGCCTGATTCTCCAGAGCACTGCTCCTGGCTCAGTGGCTTTACACCAGTGACTGATGAGTTCAGGATGCTTTGAAAGCATCTCATGAGGCTCTTGGTGTTGTACAGTCTCTGCTCAGTCGGCATTTCAATACAGTCAGAAAGCACAAAGGACTAAACTGTGGACAGGAGATGAAGTGATTTGCTTAGGGTCACCCAGTCCCAGAACTTAGTAAAACACCACATCTCCCACAGCCGAGCACTGTGTCACATCCATTGCGCTGCACTGTCTTTCCAGTTCAGCACTTCCTGGACACCCGGCTGTCTCTGTTCACACTGTTGGGCTGCTGGCAGATCAGAAGTGATCCCTTAGGTAGATCTCAAAGGCAGACAGGAGCAGTCCTGGTAGGCATGGCACCAGTTGCAAGCATGGCTCCTTGAACCAGGTATGAGTTGTTCAAAAGTGTACTAGGGATGCTAATGGCTTCTGGCTACAGAGTTTTTCAGAAATATTATTGCTAGTAGCTGTTTTGTCTAGTTGGAGATGGACAGTTTTATAAGCCAGTAACTTCTGGAAAGCTGTGTGGAGCAGAGCACTGAAATAGGGCATCTAAAAAGACGTCCAGGAGAAAAGTTACTTCTCCCCTGAAGATTGTGGTCTTGTCAAGTGCCGAGCCTGGCACCCTGAGGAAGCAGAAGCACTTTTTTTTCCTGTTTCAGAACCAAAGTGGACAGGCCAGATACCCAGTTGTAGCAAGCCCAAGGCTGAAGGCAGCTGCCTTTCCCCTCAAGTGACACAGAGGACCCAGTTGTGGAGGACAGTGATTATAGGGAGTTACAGCCCTATACACCTCCTTTATCCTGTTTAATCTCTCTCTAGGAAGTGAGAGAAAGAGCAGTACAAATGCTTGATTGTCTTCCGAGTTTGCACACGGAAGAGATAGCAGCAGGGACAGAAGCTTTCTTTGGGTTTGGAAATAGGTTTGCAATAGCGTCCTGCACAGCCTCTGTCCCTGAAATAAATGGGGCAGGTCCCACCAAGAGCAGAGTCTTCTCTTCCTCACCTCAGTAGGAACTGGGAGAGCTTCCCGGTTGGCCATATCAGACATTGTGTGAATTGAGTAGCTTCAGCAGCAGCAGCCAGGAGGAGCTCAGCATATTTTAAGAGGGGTCCCACAAGGGCTTGAAGCCATCCAGCACCTTCAACACATCAACCCTGGATGCCCTCCAGAGCCAAAAAGTGTGGAGTCAGCATGCAAGTGTAAAAATGAAACATATTCAGGCCCTGGAAGGTTTGGCTTGGGTGTGGTCCGAGTTCTGCCTATAGTTTTGGGTCATTTCCTCTTGTTTTACCTAAGCTGCTTTGGCCCATGCTTGGCCTTGGACTCCTCATTCCGAACCTCCAATGCAGGACTTGCAGCACATTTCAAGATATGACTGTTCTGCCTGGTGCTGTTTGCATAGATAGTATCTGGGAGTGTCAGGGCTCCAAGAACAGTGATAGGAGGCATAAACAACTTTAAAAGCAAAATAAACTCTTGCTATCAGAGTCACAAGGCGAGCTGTCCAACACAACATTGGTCTCTGATTTTATATTTAATTTTAGAAGCTGAAACTAAATGTTTTAATTTTATATTATTCTCAACATAATGCTAATTTGCTCCAGATGTCCACTCAGAGCTGAACACTGCCATTTTGCATAGAAAGCATGTGCGTCAGTGATTTATTCCAAATAGCTTCTATTTTACTGCATTTCATTTTATTCTCAATGAGTACTTAACAACATGTTTCTCTTTAAGACTCTTACTTAATCATATGGATATAATTTCTTCAATTTACGTTTTCAGTTCTTTAGTGTGGTGGCCACAGGGTGTTTCTTAACCTAGGAAGATTAAATGCACATGTTGAAAGCTGCTTATATTTGATTTTGAGGCACTTTCATTTCAAAGTCCTTCACGTAAGGTACAGAAGTGATTGTGGTTTCCTGCTAGGTTATGGGATGGAGGTACAACTCTAAGGAAAACCTTGCAGGTACCTTCTAAATGTTGGATAATCATGCATGACAATAACATAATTTCATTTCTTTCAAAACTGTGGTCTACTGAGAGTGTTTAAGACTTTTTTATTGGGGTTCAGGAAAAAAAGAGATTTAATTTTCTTGTCATTCCTGGGCTACAGTTCAACATTTCAATTTAAAACCTATTTCCGTTGAGTTCCATTTCCAGTTTTCCCTCAAAATATTATCTTAGAAAATGTCTTTTATTCAGTTTATTTATTTATTTATTTAGTAGCATATTAAAAATTATGTGAGACAGCTCAATGTGAAACCTTTGTTATTTGAGCCTGGCTCATTCAGCCATTCCTGTACATGGGCTGCTATTGGTCAAGTATGTCAGGAATGTCCTTTGGCAGCGTCCTCCTCGGGAGCTACGTCATGTGTGTAAAGCAGCTCGTATGAACAAGTCGGCATGGATATGAGGCTGATCTGAACCTAGGAAGCAAAGTCCAGGAAAGATTCTTACTCTTCTTTCATTTTAAAGCTGACCCTGCATATGTAGTTTGTAGTAAGATAGCATGCTTTGGCAGTGGTTGTACAGTCTAAGTGTAACACACCAGTTTCCTCAGATACCAAAACCTGCTCTTCTTCCCTTTTAAAAATAATTTCATCCATATAATCCCTTTTCTTCTTAGGCTTTTAGATGGCAACCTATAACCACAGAATCTAAATTTCGTGACGTCGCATCATTTGCAAGGCTGGTTATTCCCACCTGAAATGGTGTTCATCTGTATTCACTTACATTTTCTTGTTGCATTTTTTTTTAATCTTGGCTTTTCATTTTTCAGAACTAACCTTGCTGTTATTCCACAATTGTATTAGTTTATTACACTGAATTGTTGACACAGCTGGTAGGGAGCTAAGTGCTGTGGTTTCACACAATAAAATTTCAGACAATATGTGTAGCACTTCTTTTTCATACATATCATTTGAAAGCCATATGATTCACCAATATGTGTTATTGTTATCCACCCATGTGGGATACAATCTATTTTAAATTAGTGAAGTGACTTGCTAAACTCCCTGTAAACAATAAGACTGTGGGAAAACATTAAGTGCTATTCAGAAAAGAACATTGCTATACTGCCTTTTATCCAAAGGATCCCACAGTGCTATAGAGACTGAAGGGACCTGGCACTGCTGCCACGCCGTCTGCTCTTCAGCAGAGAGCTCATCTTCACAATAGACTTTAGAAGGCAACTCTGCCAGTTAAAACTGGAGCAGGGTTTGGTGAAGATCATAACTACCCACACTAGTTCAGTGTGCTAGGATGTAGTAAGTCATCGTGAGTGAAAAGTAGTAATGGACTTTGGGGTGTTTGTTAGCAAAATCTTGATTTAACATCTCCTTTGGAGGCTTAGGCACAGAATCCAATATAATCGCTTCACAGGTTGGTGTGCATCAGCCACTGTAACTGTAGAAGCACATGCACTTAGTGCACAGAAGTGTGAGGTAACAGGAGTGAGCTCAGTCTCTAACAGAAGGCATCACATTATATTGGATTTACCAGAGAGAAGGAGCTTAGGTATGGACCATTGCTGCGGCTCAGCTGAAGCGTGGTAGTCATTTACAAAGTGCAAGAACAGAATTGTGTTCTGGCAAACTCTAAAACATGGCTCTTCCAACAACGCCTAACCAAGGCCTAACCAAGCCTAGACACTGATTTGATTTTGGCAAAGCCAGAAAACTGACTTCCTTTAAAACAGGTGGGGTCTTGAAGCCATTTTCCTAGGAATACATCTCACAGATTTTCCTTCATGTAATGAACATGGCCAAGCAAGATGAAATGAAAACACTGCAAGACTAAAATTAATGACCTTGGGTAAAATGAGGAGAAGTTCCTCATTTCTAGGGAAGAGAGCCTGTTGTCTCAGAAAGAGAAGATTATTCTTCTCCATGTTGTTACCCTCTAGCTCTCCCAGTGTAAAGTCACCGCATGGGATTCTGGTGTAGTGTGGCTAGAACAGGTCAGTGGTCGAAGAATGGAGCCATGTCTCTTGAGGTTCTGCTCCACAACCAGGGCACGAGGGAAAGCAGCATAAAGTAACCAACCTTGAGATGATAACAAGCTCCCACCACATTGCACAATCTCTCTTTCCTGGTGGTTCACCAGCAGCTTTTGTAGGGCTCTTTGCCAGAGCTCAGCTCTACACATGCGAGGAAGTGTTGGGCATAATCATGTACATCTTAGCAGATCCCTTGCCTTCCTTGGATTACAGGTTGAGCCCCAGTCTTCATTTATGGATATTCAAATTGGCCCAGCATGGCATAGAAAAGAGCAGGAGCCTATCTGAGCATGGAAAATCCCACCAATTTGTCTACTCCCTCGCCAAGAAGAACTTTGTGCAAAGATTCATCCAGTGTTGAAAATTCCATGCAGCTTGTTGTTAATTTGCAGGGAAACTTTATTCTTCTTAACTGATCTTTAGAAACAACAATTTGATAGAAAAGCTCAATTATGTGCATGTGGAAATAAATACAGGTAGAGTGTGAGAAGGACGCTGCCTTTTAGGAAAAAAACCGCCACCCTATCCAGAACAGGAAAAAACCCAGCAGTAAAGCTATCCACTTTGTGAAACAGATTTTGTGAGGAAAATTAATGATCTATGTTGAACCACATACAAAAAGTTGTATTTGCAACAAAAAACACAGGTGGGTGGAGAGTTACCTTGCTGGTAATTTTCATCTTTTCTAAGAGAGAATTTGGTTGTGGTTGACTAGTTTAGTTAGCTGTAGCCAGCAATTTCCAACTGTAGATCAGTTTTCACCCACAGGATCCTCCTCTGTTTGATCTGCCAAGGACAGGAGCCATGTTGTTAGCTGTGATGACATGTGACAAGCTATGACTGTAAAACATATTTATTTATTGGTCTTGACAAAAGTATGAGCTAGGTTTCCCAGGATTAAAAAAAAATTAGTAGTCTAGGGGATGAGTGAGAAGTTAGGATGGACACTCACTGTTGCCAGATTACACCGTATTTGTTACAGGCGGGGTTTGGCACACGCTTGTCTCAAATCTTCCTGTGACTGGGGACAGACAGAGCACAGACCTAATCCAGGATGTTCATGCCTGTGGTGCATTGGAAACCCTTCCTGTTTATAGACACACTGTTGGCATGTTACAAAGGCAGACTGGACTATGTGCAGATCTTACTCTTCCTTTACTATTCATTAAAAAAAGAGAAAAATATGAAAAAGGGAAGTTTTTCATTTCACTTTTCCATATAAATGTTTGTTAGTGAATACATTCAGAGTATTTCAATTACAGTTGATTCTAGTGTCTGATGCCAATATAACAGCTTAAGATTGTTTGCTTAATTCCTGAATGTGTGCATTGTTTTTAGCAAACATTTTTAATTTATATGTTTGTCCTGCCTCTCTTCAAATCTCCCATTGGATTCAGAATGTAAACCAGGACAGGCAGTTTCTCTGCCATTCTCTTTGCAGATGTCTCTCAAAGAATCAGGAGTGAAAAGTGCCCCTACACCGGGTACAAAAGGGTTGATGAATTCCCCAGCATGCATGACTGTCCTACACTGAAAGAGAGCGCTCAACACGTTGCAGGAACAGCTTACAGAAGCAGGGTGTGTAATTTTTAATAACTGGGATAAAAACCCTCAGTGACATCTTTAAAATATACCTTTCAATTCCATTAAGCTTCATTGTACAATAATGTATCGCAGTGGACTTTTTTCAATTATGTTTTTGATTTTTTCCTCCTTGTTACTATAAAACTCCAGATGTTTTGAGACTTCATGGTTCTCTGGGTATTTTTTCCTTTATTTTAATCTTCTTTTGTAACATGCCACACATGTGGTATTTTGGCCTTTTAAGATGCTACGCTATGCTAATCAGCCATAAGTTTTGGGGAGGGTTTTTTTTCTCTTTTTGTAATGACTTTTTTTTCCTTCTTGCTGTAGTCCTCTCTTTAATTTTTTAATTTTTTTTTTTTTTTAACTGGTTAGTCCACATAAATTGATTGTCTCCTTGTCCTGGGGCTGCATTCATTATCTTAAGCAAATTAATTCTTCACTCCAAACTTGCAAACTGTTATACCTGTAAGTAAATTATAAGCGCCTGTTCCATCTTGCATGTCAGTGAAATGCATTCTGTACAGAACTGTTTGCAGTGTAACTGGCCTCCCAGACCAAAAGCAGAGTCTGTTATTCAAAGATGTGACTAACATGTGGGCCAAAATGCAAAGATATAAGCAAGAGCATAGGACAGAATCTCAGTAAAGTTTCAGCTGAGATAGATAGGTTTAAATAGGTGATACGTTAGATGCAAACTGGAATTGAAATGTTTCCTCGGAAAGTGAGGTAAGACAATGACTTACTGATCCAGAGGAGCAAAGTTTTGAAGTATGTGTAGTAAACTATATTTTTTGTTAAAAAAATCTAAAAGAACTGGAGGGAATAATTTTAATTTTATTTGTGGTTCTTTGCTGGCGCAGCTGGAGAGGGCGCACAGCTGGAGAGGGTTTTTAATTGATTTTGTTCAGTCTTAATTTTGTCCAAACAACAAGCAGATCTGGCTTCAGATACTGGAGCAAATCTTGGATGATTGTGTGGTGTCCTTTAATTTCTAATAGCTTGCAAGCTATTCAAAAAATCCCAAATAAATAATAGTAACCCAATTACATATGAGGAAATAAAAGGACCGACGTAGATTTCGGGAGGGGTGTCGTCTTTGCTTATTACATGACCGTATGAATTTTGCATTTTGTTATTTAAAATGTTATGTTATTTTTGCCTGCAAGCCATAATACTGCATTCAGTCCAACTGTGATGAGGTTTCAGAACATTTTTTGGTTTCCAAATGACATATTTAGCAAAACCTTATGGCAAAATTTGTGGCTGTCATGCTGCTGATAGTAAGATATCCCCAGCTTCCCTGGTTCATGCTCATATGTTGCAGCAAATAAATGCAAGTACCCCTGTTTTGGCAAATGTTTATCCTACTTGATTAAAGAAGGATTACTAAAAAGAATTTTAAGACTAGCAATGGGGTCTTGCGAAAATGATAGGATGCTCTGATAGTTTCCCAGATATTTGGGGTTTTGCTGGAAAACGTATGGAAAGCTCTGTTTGCTCACTGAAATGCTCACTGAAGTGTCTGACCTATGGGTACTAGAAGAAATAAATCTATGAATGTTTCAGTGCTTTGAACAACATTCACCCCTTTCTTGACAGATGAGAATTTACAATTATGTGAGCAAGACTTTTGAGAGACAAAACATGCCAGTGCTACTTAGAGACAGGCTAAGACTCAGTGCCTGTCCTGATGAGCTGGTCTTCTGCGCTCACTATGACAGCAGACCTTGAGAGATGATTGGCAAAACTCACATTTAATGCCAGATATGCTCAGGAACACAGGTAAAAGAATCTTTATAAAACAAAACCAGAAGCCAAATCTAGGCTGCCTCTGTAATCAGAGGAGAGGGACAGGCACCTACTGAGCAGGATGCGTCCCACTGAACTCTCTTAGCTGCCAACCTCATGCTGGGCAGACCTGCCGTTCCCCAGGGACTTGGGGAGCTCAAACAACGAGGCTGTTCATTTTTTAGACAGTGCAGTGAGAGCGGAGGAATCCCATCTCAGGGAATGGTGGCAGGCAGGTGGTTGGATTTTGCAGCCAGAGAAGTCTGTCTGTGTGTGGAAATCACCTCACATGCAGAATCAGACCTGGTTGCCATTGAAAGCCTCATGACTTAAATGAATCTGTTGTTACACTTTGCGTGGGCCAGGTCTGCATTCCTCGTGCACCCATAACTCCTGGTACCGCCAGAGGGGGGTTCAGGAATGCGGACTTAGGGGCTTATAAAATTCATAAAATTGAAATAAAAGAGACAGCCCAAAGTCTTGTTTAATTCAGTGACGTATGCTGATCAAACACCTCCTCCAGGATTTTCAGAGTATTAGTATTTCCCAGTTTCATGTTAATTAGGAAATACACAACCTGTCTAACAGCATAAAGAAAAATGAACTGCTGGTGTACAATGTATTGATGTCAAATGGTTGGCTGTAATTACCCTAAAACTCAACAACGTGAAGGATGTATTGCATTTATACTGTGGCTTACTTTTCTAGATTTTTTCTTTTTCCTGTTTTGAACCTTTTTACCTTTTCTCCTACACACCAGCAATTGTACAATAGTCTGGCTAAAGCCCTAAATGCTTTTTTGTAATACAAATAATAAAACAAGTACAAGCAATTTTTCCCAGGACTGAAATGAAATACCATATGGAAGTGTCACTTTGCAAACGTAAATTGTTCAGACTTCAAAAAAACCCATAGAAATTGGCAGATCCTTTTTCTGTTACAGGTATCTTCCATTATTTTGTTACCACAAAGGGAAAAAAGCAGCTTCTAACAATTTAAATCTGTAAACTGGCTATATGAACTGGAATTCTTTAGGAAGTTGAGAGCTCGGTCCTATGGGTTACTTTTTATGTACACAAATAGTTCTGTTGAGTTTAATAAAACTCCTTGCATGAGTCATGTTACTCATGAGCAAGTATTTGCAGGATCAGGGCTTTACATTGTAGCTACAATAGAGAATTAAAAAATTAATCCAATCAGGAGTTAGCTAGAAAAAACAAAGCACCAAATCAGATATTTTGATTCTTGTGTTGGATGAACCAACTCATGTGCTTAAGTTACTGACATTCATAACAGTTTGGAGCTTCGTATGCCTCCTGCCATGTCCCCAACATTAGACTCAGTGTGCTATAAAACATTGATGCTATTTAAAGAGTAGCGTGACTATTTCCTCCCCTCCAGAAGGGATACATATCCTCACAGGATCTTTTTTCTCCTAACATGTTTTTCAATAAAATTTTCCCAATTTTGTAATCAGTTGGGAAGAAAGAACATTTCACAATGTTCATAAGGCTTGTAGATGTTTTGACCAGACATAAGATTTCCTATTGATAGTACTAAATGCTTTGGAATGAAATGTTTTGGGTTTTCCATCTGTAGGCTGTCTGAAATGTCAGCAGCCAATATGACCTGCTCTTTCCCTTTTAGGTCTATAAATAAAAGGCAGCTTGTTTAACTGATCTTGCAGCACAGAGCAGAGGTGTATATTAATGAGCTTTCTCTAATGGCACACTGGACCTATTTAGCACTACAACTGTGAAAGCTTCTCTTTTTCAGTCATAACTCATTTCCTAAGAAAATGTCAGTTATTGCTTCACCTTATGGTCTGAGCTGTTTAGTTTATAGTTTATTTCTTCTGATCTGTACCACTGACAGATATTGTAGACATGACTGTGATTAAATACGCTTCTGAAAATGGTAAACATTTGATAATATAAACCCTCTTGGGAATATGCTGTTATTTCTGTATGGCTACATTCTCAGGTGCATTCAAAGTATAATGTGGAAGCAAAGAAAAAACATTTTAAGCAATTGCAGTTATTAGATTAAATTGTTTTGTTAGGAAAATTGTGATGTGTTTAGATCACTGTGAGATAATTTAGTGTTTTCATAAATATGCCTTTTAAATGCATGGCATTGCAGCAGTTACACTCCAGTGAGATTTTAGTGTAAAACAAAGATAACATATGTATTTCCATATGGTAGTAAACTAATTTAGTCCCATAAATTTCTACAACATATTTTTTCCTGGTAGAAGCCCTATTCTAAAAGCAGCGGTAGTTATAAAATCCAATAATTGCATCATGCTATTTACTGTAATCATGTGGCATTGTTTTGAGTCTGTGCTCAGATGTGTGTAGCATAGCAGTGTCTGAAGCACACATTAACAATCTCACAATAAAGACAAAAGTAGTAATTGCAATATAATTATTATTTTTATTGATGAACTTGTTTAAGAGCTCTGTTGACATTTACAGACTTTGAGGATCATGCAGTGTTTGTTACAGTTATCCCAGGCATCAAACGTCAACAAAATGTTTAAGATTGTAGGATTAAGCAGTGACAGATTGGGGCCAGATGTCTGGGAGATACTGTAAGTGGCCTTCTCAGTTGATCAAATAGCTCTTACCATCCTAAAGCCCTTTGGAAATTGAACATTTGTTCTTTGTAGTTGAAGCTGAGACACTTCTGGGATTGATGGATCTTACTGGAGGTTATTTGAGAAGGAGAATGAGCACCCCATTTATCCAGGAGTAGTTTTATTTGGTGTATATATAAATATAAATACACTCCAAGTAGCAAGGGTAGGTGGAAGGGTTGAAAGTGCTGGTGAGTAGCAATGAAGCCCAAGCATTGCCTTACAAAGTCATCCTAACAGTTTCCTCAGCAACCCAGTTGAAGTTATCTTGTCCTTGTACAACTGTACAGGTGAGACACTTCCGCTTTGGGGAAGCTGGGTCTCAGCAGTGCTGTCTCCACATGTGGACTTGTAGGGAAAAACTGCAAGGGACACAGTCAGCAGATCCAGCAAGAAATAACAGCTGAAATAGGTTTTCCTGGAGTCCTTCAAAGTGGAGACCTTTCTGCAGCTCTGAGTGGATTCCCTCACCCCCATGCTTGTCAGCTCTTTGCACCAACTCCTTTCCTCCCTCCCTCTCAGGCCTTTCACCTTCACCTTTGTACATCACCTTCCCCTCTTCTCATCACTTGCCAGCAAGGTTCTCACCCTCCTCTCCTTTTCCACTGATTTTCTTCTTGTTTAGCGAACTCGACCTTTAGCAACCCTGCCTCCTTGAAAAGATGAGTGCTGGGTCATATCATTCTCTTTGCTGGTGTATTCTCCTACCTTATGTGTTTAGAATGAATTTATCACAGCATTGCGACTGTCCCACTATCTGTTATCCAGCTTAATAGAGCTGGATAATATAAATAATATAAATTAGGAAATTATAATATGAATAAGAAAAGCCCTTAAAGTCCAGGCATACATGGTGATGGACGAACCTTACTGCTGAAGGCATTAGACCTTTGGATTATATGTTAGTACCTAAAAAAGGCTGTTGACCACAGTAAAAGTATAATAAACCCCTATTTGTGTGATGCTGCTTACGTGGTAGCTCTGAGCATTTATGGTAGGGCCTTCCTTCTCTTCCTGAAGTCCCGATCCAGCATCCAGCAAGCTCTTAAACATATGTGCTTTCATGTGTTTTAAATTAAGCTTGTGTTTAGATGTTTTAGGACATTTGCCATTGGCATTTTTGCTGCTGACATCAATGAGAATGGAGCTGGACCGTTAATTAGTTTGGATTATTCTGCATACTTTCCTACTTTGCATTAGGCTGTAGATATGGGGCTGAAGACTGGTAATCCATTAGAAAAACATTCTGAGGCTCAAGATCCTCCATTCCTGACTGAATAGCTGAGAAATTACTTCTGTGACCTAACAGGTCTTCCAGGCCTGAGACAACATGGAGACAAGAAGGATCAGGTTGTGGAGTGTCACTGTAGTGATTCTGGTGCCAACAGGGTATAAAGCGTCCCAGGGATCCAGTAACAAGGAACGTTGCTATATAATGTCCTTCTGGGCTAGGTTTTTTGATGCCTGTATGCGAGAACCAGAAACTCCTTTAGAGAGGGGAGTGGAGTACATAGAAGGGACTCGTGACAATCAGGGGAGAGTCTGCTCAAGTAGGGGAGAAGGAATGGCACACACGGGGGGACAGCATGAACAGTTGAAGGGGAAAGCTTGGTCTTGCTGCTCACCTGGGATTTGGGTGAATGATGTTGCAGACCTGCAAAACAATTTCGTAGACTCTAGGTCTGATTCTCACCCTACCTTGTGGTTATATATTGGTGAGTAAAACTGAGAAGAGCTGGTCTACTGAACTGAAAATTAAAGGGATATTAGTTCGAAGGGGATGATACAACACTGTGGACACAACACTAATGAAAGGAGACTGAAGAAAGAGGAGAGGAGAGGAGAGGAGAGGAGAGAGGAGAGAGGAGAGAGGAGAGAGGAAGCTGGGAAACAAAGTGGAAACAAGTGATCTTTAGGACCTCAGAACATTAACTCCATTTGCCAGAGACTGGCTTTATGGAATGTCTTACGAGAACTATGGATTTGCCAAACTCTGCTTTATTTTTCATGCACTTCAGCATATTTGCACATTTCAGATTGCTTCGTTCTGAATCCTTTCCAGATTTTTAGTGGTGATTAAGAAGAAAGTTTGTTTCTTTTTAAGCCTTGGTGGCTTGGTCACTTCCAAAACTCCCTTGCCTCCCTGCACCAGCTCGTGTTCAGAGGGGAGTCATGGCCAAAACCCAAACTTCTGAAGCTGTAGACTGCATGTCTCCAGGTGACTCTGTGGATCTATCATTATAGTTGTGATGGGGAAAGGTGGAAATATATACATATCAGATAGTTGTCTGCACACACAGACCCAAATATGCCGTTAAATATCTGCCCAGGGAGTGAAATATTTAGGGCAGTAAAAGCGATAGTGATTCTTTCATGTATGAGCGTCATGGAAAGGCAGAAATTTGCAGTCTGCCAGGAAGCCCTCTGTGTGGGTTCCTGTGTGTTGCGAGTGCATTGGTGTGCTTAATTTGTAGTGTGCAGAGCTGATCTGCATCCAAAGACAGAATACAGCCTGCAAAATGAAGTGCTAGCTTGAGAATCCAGATCACTTTGTTTACTGTGTTGAGATGCTTAAAAAACATTGGTCTGAGTGGGATGTGAAGGACCTTTGTCCATCAGTAGTTAAAATTGTCTTCGTCAGGCACCAGGAGATCAGGTGCCTCCAGTTTACAGCATCTTCTAGGCTCCATCTGCATCTGCTCTGCCTTCCCATCCCTCTGCCTGCAATGCTGGATGCAACAGCTGAGTCAGAAGATTGCACTCACCAATGTATGTACGAGGTGTGTGCATAACAAATAGAATGTGACAGGGATTGGCAAGACTAATTTCTGTGGTGCCATCTGAGGAACCACAGGTAGTGAATGGAAAGCTGCTGAACAAAAGCCTGACTCAGCAGAAGGAAGTGACAAAGCACTTGCTAATTTTGTGGGGGTCAGGATTTCACTCTTTATGAGCAAGAATCATACAAAAAAATCTGGCTTCCAGACATAGTGGTTTTAAGACACACCTGCCTTCTTTCAAAATTGTTGTTAGTGTTGATATGAAGGTGAATTGGGTTGTGTTTCTCAAATACATTCTTGGACATCCTGAATCATAGAGGAGCCAGGGTTTTAACTGTATAGAGACACTAGGAGATCTGCAGTGCCATGAAGCTGCAATGCAGTGGGCAAAGTATATGCACACCACCACACGTGAGTATGCATGCATAGAAGTATTTGTGCACATGCGTAAGAGTGCATTTTATGGGTTTGCTGATGCATGAATGTGCGTATGCATGTATTTGTGCTCACCTGAGTTGGTTCCCAAAGCCCATCTTAGAGACAGCACCTCCACTGCAGTCACGTGTTGTCTGTAACACTGAAACTTACCAGTGAGCAATGCAAAACACCCTTCCCTTGGCCTAGTAGCTGGAAATTTTAGTTATTTATTCAGATTTAATTTGAAACAGTGACTTTTGTTATGAATGCTATGCAGCGTTTTATTACTGAGTTCTCTAATGAAATGGGTGCTTCAGAAGTCAGAATTGCTCAGGTTACTGGTTGTATAAATGCTGAGAACAGATCTGAATGATATGGCTAGTAAAGAAAAGGGTGCAGAATAACAGCAGAGTTCCTTTGGATTGATCTTCAAATGGATCAGGTCTTCTTGTAATAGTCCGTGCTCATCTGCTCCAGTGTATAGTATTTCAGACATCTGAAACCAGGTTCTTACCCGCCACAAATAGCTTCTCTTGCTCTCTGTAGCAGCTCATTGTTATCGCCGACAGTGGTTCCTGTGCCAATTAACATCTAAGAGAACTCATCAGAACACTTGTTCTTTCTTTAAATTTTCTGTTCTGACACTATGTCTTTAAGCATTCAGTACTTCAGACAGAACGTGTGAGATATTTATAACCCTTGTATTATTATTGAGCTATACACCATGTCTTCAGTGACAGATTAAATGAACAGCACAAAACGTTGTGTTTCATCCATAAATTTCAACAGATGTTTGAATGTTGGTTGATTTATTGCATGTCCAACTTGGATCTTACACTGTTCTCATTGTGGCTGCACATGGTTTATTTAATAGTACTTTACAACGATTTTTTATGACATTTTTCAGTTTGAAGGGTGCAACAAGGCATTTTCTAGGCTTGAGAACCTTAAGATTCACCTCCGGAGTCATACTGGGGAGAAGCCATACCTGTGTCAGCATCCTGGCTGCCAGAAAGCTTTCAGCAACTCCAGTGACCGGGCAAAGCATCAGCGAACACACCTGGATACCGTAAGCATGATTTCATACTGGGAGTTGCACTGAGTTTTCCAATGGTCCTTGTACACAATCTGTTCTGCAACTGGAGGGTGACTTTTCCTTTTCACGAGGAGTGTCTCAGAAAACTCAGCTATAGGCAACTGTACTTTTGTTTTGAATCGTATGTGCTTTGAGAAATGAAAAAGTCTTGATCACAGAAAGGCAAATTCAGCTGTCTTACTCATGCTGAGGAATAAGTTACTCAAGAATAGGTTACTCAGGAATAAGTTACTCAGCAAACTCTCCCATTGTTTTTGTTCCAGTAAGAGGAGGCAGCAGTAGAATAAGGTATAGTATGAGTGAAACCTGAGTCATTGCTGCTGGACTAAACGTGTGTCATTGTCTTGCTTCCTATCCTGTGTTGCTTCAACAAACTCTGTTCTGAATGAATGCAAAAGCAGTTCAGACATCTCAGTGGAAGGTAAATGCATCGGTTTTGGATGTAATTTTGTAAAGGTAAAAATATGTCTGTCATAACTATATGAAATTTTTCAAGTACCCACCATCAGAATTAACTGTAAGAAACAAATTCTTTTCTTATGTACAGTTGGTAGATTCTGGCTCAACTCTACAAGTCTTCTCACTTGTCTTGCAGAGAAGATGGGAGCCTGTCTAGTGTCTTAGGCTCCAATAAAATTAAATCACCATATTATGGAGAAAGAAAGTAAGTAGACAACTTTGTAGACCAGTTAAGTCCTCAGCATAAAGCTTGTAAAGAATAACAGGCAGAGTTCTTCCTTTGTCTTTTTCAAAGAAGTGAATATATGGTTTAATGTTTGGCCAAGTGTTTATGGGGCAGAACTTTTGAGTTTAATTGATATTTACTTTTTAAGCAGTTACACATTTCAGACAGTGCAGCATTAAGGAATGTCTAATGTACATTATGCCTTGCAAAAACAAACAAGTAAGAGAAGCGAGTCAGTCACATTTTCCAAACCAAAGCACACTTACAATAACAATGTTTTATTTATTTGAAAGTCAACCTGAGATATTTGAATTTGTAATTAGTTCTAAAATGCGTCTCTTTTGAAAGTGGATATACTAAATTGGGTGCACAGTTTTCAAACGTAATGGCTTGAATCTAATAGATATATATTTTTATTAGCCAAAGTCATAAATGGAATGCCATTTATTAGTTTTGAAAGAAAATTCAATGGTTACCAAAATAAGCAAAAATTCTTATATCTGTTGATCTGTGCATTATTGAAGACAAATCTCTTAACTTTCTATTTTCTTTTCTTCTCTCTTTATCTCTGTCTTTATTATCTGAAATGCTCATAAATCAGGAAAAAGGTACAGTAATAATTTTCTACTAACTTTATTAAATGTCCAAAAACATTCTCCATGCTATTCTGTTGCAGGTTCTTTAAAACTGTTTCTGTAGTCCTACAACACAGTAACTAACTTCCACTTACCTGGTTTAATTGCAGTCCGATGGTTTAGCTTAGTGTATTGTGTGCTTATGGGAATGTGAAAAATAACAGAGCTACAGGATGGTGCTACTGTCAAGACTGCACGTTGCATTAGCTCAGTAGGCAAAATAACTGCCTGGAATGTCAAAGCAAATAGCCATGAACCTTTTTAAAGGTAGTCAGATTTTCATCTAGTTTCCCTATCACTAAGTTGACTGATTCTATCACTAATTTGAATTACATCAATGATTTGAAAAATACTCTGCTAGTTTTTCTGCTAAGGGATTTGGTAAAGTTTTCCATAGTTTTTCCTCAGGTGTCAGTTCTCTGTGTTCCAGACACTCTCAATAAATGTGCTTTGCCCTGTAACTTTCTGGGTAGGTGCTGTGTTAGCCTGTAAGGTCATGAATTGGTGAATGATTCTATTATTCCTTCAGAAATTTCCTGCTGACTGGACAGAGCAGCAATACTTATCCTCTGGAGGTACTTACAAAGAAAAGGGGTTTATATAGACTCCTTATTCCTTATTGAGTGCATTTGGAATTAGTTTTAAAGCTTCTCAATGTAGGTCACTCCATCATTTATCTTCTCCAAAAGGAGAATCTGTAAATCATTTCAGAGACTTACTGGTGTATGCTAGTTTGATCGAGTCTCTACTAAATCATCTGGAAGTAGATCCTTCTCCTAGGTAGAAGCAGAACAAAGGGAATGTATCTGTCCTTGTGGTAAAAAGGGCATGTCATCACTCCTCCAGGAGCAGAGCAACTTGTTTAAAGGACCTCACAGTCACTTCTCCCAAAACCGGTGGGTTTTTTTCCCTTTTGTGCAAGGGAATTAAAGAATGTGACACTGAGGTCATGACAAACCAGTTTTCTGCCTTTGGGAAGACACCAAAAGGACTTACGAGTCCAAGTGAGAAGGCTAAGGTAATGTTGACAGATGAGGCAAGAAAACAGAGCAAAAAGGAATGTTCCGCTCAACTTTAAAACTTTGTGAGCTTTGACATGCAGCACTATTTTGCTATCACTTAAGTCAGTGGTTACTTAATAACAAGTGCCAGAGTCCCTTTGTTCAACTTGGTAATTGCACATTCATTTGGAGGTTGTACTGTAACACAGAGATAGTGTTTCATTTGTTGGGAGTAGGCATAACTAAAAGAACTTGTTGAGGCTTTCAGTCATTGGGACTCCAGAATCAGCGGGTAAATTGGAGCATCCTTTTTTTTTTATTTTGCTATGAGAAGAGTATACTGGAACTGCCTGCCCAGACCCAGATGGTTTTCCCAGGAAAGACTGCTCATACTGTGCCACATAGAAGTGGCAAGCTCTGCTGCATGCCAAAATCAGCTGGAAAGGTCCTCCCGACAAAATCAACAATAGTGGATTTTTCTTTCTGTATTGACTTGCTCAGATGTTAATGTTCAATGCACGTTGTTTGGTTAGGAGTTATAAAAAGAAAGATATTGCTGTTGCTATTCAAAAGAGGAACAAGGTATGAAGGAAACCAAATGTGTGCTATGCCACAAGTTTTGCTCTGCTGCATGTGGAACAGTTGTAAAAACTATGTAAATCAGAACTCAAAACCAGAGCTTCTATATTTATAATTATACTGGTTGATCTCGTGATCATTTTGTCTACTGTAAAGGCTAGAAAAAAAGATGCTCTCAAAACCCATTCAGTTACATCTCATTAGCGTTTAATTCAGCCCAGTAACCAATATCCAACATGACAGAATATAGATGTGTCAAGTGCTCTCAGTGCTTGCATGGCGTGCAAAATCAGAGCGATCAATGCAGTTCTTCTGTTTGCATCATGTCTGGTTTGTGTACATAGAGGAGACAGAGCAAATCTGGAAACAGCAAACAGAGCAAACAGCTCAGGCTTAACACTGTGTTTCACAGAAAGGGCCATCCTTCAGTGCTCTGTATGCTGATTGTAGAGATGCAGAGGAATATGAAATCTTTTCCCTTTTCTCACATTTACAGAAACCCTATGCCTGTCAGATTCCTGGCTGCTCTAAGCGCTACACCGACCCCAGCTCTCTGCGCAAACATGTGAAAGCTCATTCAGCCAAAGAACAACAGGTGCGTAAGAAGGTAAGACCCACTACACAAAAAGTGACACATCTCCAGATCTCCTCGATATAGTTATTTTTAATTTATCTTTAGTTTATATATTTTCAAATCAGAGTTCTTCTGCAATATTGCTAGAAGAAAACTCAAGTTGAGCTAATTTTCTGTTGGTTTTTAATCACTATTGTTAACCAGTCCACTTTATAGTTTTACACTTTCAAAGCTACTACCCTGTAATTTCAGTTTGCACCACACTTTCTCTCCAAGCTTTTCTTTCCTGTTCATCTTTCATACACAAGCCCAAATTCTGCTGTCATTCACATAAAATGTCCCTGCATTGAGTCCCTGCAATCAGCTAATAAATACATGTTGGCAGATCATCTAAAACACAAATGAAACTAAGCCAGGATACTATGGAAATGTCAGGAAAAGAGCACTTGTAATAGATGAGAATGAAAACCCCCCACTTTTCCCACCACATCTGTATTTTAAATGTATTTATAAATCATTCCAAACCCAGACTGCTAGTTATGTTTTCACTACTATTAGATTCAAATAAGTATTTTGGTTTCTGTGGGCTAAACCCTGAACTCATTATTAAATGGGGATGCTTACGGGCACCAGCCCAGAGTCAGAGACTTGTTTATTACACATTTGTACACACAGTTTGTAAAAAGATGATTGGGACCCCACAGAGCTGGTCTGTGACAGAACAGACTGTGAGCATACTTCAGGCCCAGGAGTGGAAGGGAATGCAAGCCTTAGCAAGCAATTACAATTAGTTCAATAAGCAGCAATGACGTCTTCCCTCAGCTGCTTCACCACTACCCAGAGCATCACGGATGAGACAGCAAGGCATGTTTAAAGGATGGAGGACAGAGCAGAAATGACAGCCTGGCAAGATAGAGCTAGGGAGCAGCTAGTTTGGAAAAATGTCAAAGGTAAGAACTAGAAGTACTGGAGAGCAAAGAGAGGAACATGTAGAAAGAAGAGACAATAGTAGAACCCAGGTGATCTTAGTTGCAGAATTTTGGATGAGCCACAGAGGAGTGAGATGGATGTCAAAAAGGCCTAATTTTCCTGCTTGAATACAACTGTGATGAGTTCATACTGATTTGTGCTTGTGTCAGCCATGCCCCCTGTCTTACACCCCTTCCCCCTGCTACTTCTCAGCATGAATTATATCCCCTACAGTTTTCACTTGGTTAGATTCACCAATCTGAACTTATGGTTCCCTTTCCTAGGACAGTTGTCTGTCCCCCAATTCTTCCTGTAACCCTTCCCTGTGTCAGGTGCATGCCGTCTGAGTAACAGTTTCTAGAACATCAGTGTCCAGAGTTGTGCACACTATTTCGAATAGTCAGTCAAGAAAGACTCATTACATGTGGAGCTTTGTGCCTGGGAGTAACACTGTTCATACCTAGCACCCATCCAGATGTCTACAGAATCAAGTTGTTGTCTCTGCATATATCAGGTCCTGTCAGAACTCTGATTTAGCCTGGCAGAACTGGAAAGGACCACCTAGTTTTCAAGCCCAATTTTGTATTATCAGGCCATGTGGTTTTACTACAGCTCTCTAGAAGGTTCCACAGGGTGTGCTGTGCACACATCTCCCACACCACAGGTCGCAAAATTCCCAGTGCTTCCCTAGAGCAACCTTTAGGTCTTAATGAGAGTAAGAGTCAGAAAGCCATAGCAGTAATTGGCCACAGAAAGAGGTTGACTGTGGTACCAAAGTCTTTTGCAATAGCAAGATCTTTGCAACAGCAAGATTTTGTTATATGAAATTCTCAGCTGGTTGTGGAAAGCAACCATGTTCCCTGTTCCAAAGGAGAGAACCCTCCCCCATCTTTCCTTCCTGTGGTTGCTGACATATTTCTTGGGGGAGGAAGGAGGGAATTATTTCCTAATACCAAACATGGGTATCATTTGTTCAGCTCTGTGTACTGGGCTGAATGCGTTAACATCCTTTACACCTGGACAAAGGAACAGTCCCCACTGTTATACCCTGTCACCTGCTGAGGCCTATTCCAGTTCTATGGAGGAAGGTGGGAAAAAAACCTAAATCCAAACTTTGCATTAAGGGGCACAAAGTACTTCCTGCATAAGCAGCGGGAGGCCTTAAGCATAGAATCAATACAGGACAAATGCAGTACACACAAATTGCAAACTCAAGCTGCTTGGATGTACCAAGACATCAAATAGCCAGGGTTTCATCTCTCTTAATCTCCTAGCTTGAGGAATTTTCCTGCATGCATATACATATCCTCCCATAGTCTTATCAAGTCTATCTTAAAATAATGTTAGTTCCTTGCCTCCCACACCTTATTTGGTAGACCAATCTAAATCTGCACTCCTCCAGTGGTTTGAAATCATCTTCAGATTTCCTGTCTCATTTAAACATGATAACTTTATGAATACTTGATCCTCTGTCTTTTTTCCTTGAACTTAAAAGGCATCTGAAAAAGCAGCAGATTTAAAGTGCATTTTGATCAGGCTCTCTTAAAAGGGACCAAAGCAAATCTGACTCATAAAGAAATAATAAACCCCACCAAATATTTCACTTAAACATATTATAGGAAAAAAACCCCTTTCACAACTAAGTAAATCTGTGTTATTGAAACGGTGACAGTCTATTTTGAAAAAAAGGGGAAAAGACTGTTTATACTCACTTGCTTATTTTTGGTTATAACTCGGCAAAGGCAGTTGTCTGTTGGTATCAGCTTCCCAGGAGTTCTGAGTGGAAATGACTTAGCCAAGAAAGAAAAATTAAGAGGCTGCTTTGCCCACATGTCTTGGTTGAGATATGCTACCAAAATGTGCCATCTCTGATGTAAAATAAAATGCCTGAGTTTAGACTTACATCAAAGGAATCCTGAATATTTAGTTCATAGCCTAGAAGGTGACTGCAGTGGTAATATTTGGTTGTTCTGAAAGGCTTTACAAGAACAAAATAGGAGAAAGTTAGCTGTTAATTTAGTAGTAGTTTAATTGGCTGCAGATGCACTTTGTGATTCAAACGTTAGATGTTTATCTTGAACCAACAAATGGCTGTATAACAGAATTCTATATAGGTTTGCCTGGACCTTTTGTTTAGAATAACCAAACCCAGGGGAGATCGGTATGCAAAACTGTAAACGTAAAGACAATAACTATTTATTAATGGCTATAGAATATGATGGCTGTTTGTGTAATGTGAGCCCTATATTATGACAAAAGCTTGGCAACATCAGCATGTTTGAAAGAGAATTAGAAATGCTTTTCTTTCTTAATTCTCCTCTCCTGCTGTTTTTAATATGATCGACATTGTGGTTTTCCAGAGTTTGCTTCAGACTCTTTTGCCAAAGCTTTAATTTACATGGAGAACAGCTGACATATCGGTGATACCTCTTACACATTACTGACAGCATATTATTCCACCAGTTCTAATCTGATAAGCACAAATGCTTTTCTTTCTCTATCAAATGTCTTTCCAAGTGTCACAGCTACAAGGTGATGCAATCCTTTTGCCACAGAACCCAAGAAACTACAGAAAGCCTGAAAATATGCAGTTAAATTACTCAGGAAGGTTTGAAGAAACACAGGGTACATTATTTTCTGAAGCAAACTGTTGTTGATTTAAGATTAGCACACTTAACATGTGTGCTTAAGAAAACCAAAATTATCTCTAATTAAAAATACCAAGTTATAGATACATCCTTAATTACACCAAGTTCGTAAGAATGACATTTTGTTCCTTCCTTCTATACATAATCTTTAAGCAAAGAGACATATGAATTTAATTAGAAGTCATTTGGTTTACTTTGAAATAAAATGTTTGTTTTATCCTCCTCTTGTAGCTAAATTCATGTACTGATATCGAACAAGATGTACTAAGTGAATGCTTAGCTATACAACAACTCCACACATCTTCACAACACATTTTGGATGGGAAATGTGGTAGATCTGTAGGTCATCATGATTTAATTACAGGTAAGAATACTTCTAATAAGTATGGTGCTAAATATGTCATGTAATGCAGGATTTAAAACAGAAAAGCTTATGGGTCTGATTTGCCACTATGGAAGATGAAAAAAAACCCAAACCAACAAATAAAGTGAAATAATTTTGTGAGTTGTTTGCTAAGGCCTGACTTTTTTTTTTCAGAGTTAGTCAGCCAAATAGCTCCTATTAATTTCACATGAAGGGGGTAGCAGCCCTGCTGAAAGTCAACTTCTATCCATTTGTTCTCTTTTAAAACGTTTGCCTTGGCTTCAGCAGAATGCAGATGCATGGGCTTTGCTAAAGCCAATTGGTGCTCTAGCAAAGACAAAGGCATGCAGCAATAAGGTTTTCCAGCTCTTCAGGAGCTGCAGAAAAGTTGATGAGGATGTGTACTATCATGCACTGTGTGATTATAACAAATAATATGGTGATGTATGAATGGAGCAAAAGCTTGAATTTGAAATGTCAAACATGTTGTTTTAATTATCTTTTCTAGTGTTTAATCTTTCTTTCATTCCTTCTTGTCTGTCTTGTCTGTCTTTCTTGTGGTTTGATCAAGAGCTGGCCCCTTTCAGGGTCTTTAGACTGTTCTATACATTTTATAGGAAGAGAAAAAGATGCTTCCATTCCCTTCTGCTGAAAATAAGATCTAGATTCACAACTTTTGAACCTCAGCAGAGGGTCCTGAATCAGGGATGTAGCAATCTCAGGTTCTTTGTTTAGCCAGCAAAGAGGAGCTCTCAAAGGCCATCAGTTTAATTGTAATCTGCCTCACCCTGTGAAGGCACCCATATCCCTCCACTGATTCTAGAGATTAGAGAAGGGAACTTTTCACTTAGCTGTTTTCACTCTCAAATCTCTTTCTGTCCATGTAACTATGTAGCCCTTTTTCTAATTTTCATATTTATTTTATTCTTGGCTTCAGCAACATCATGTATCAGTGAGTTGCAAAGCCCACACTTTTTTGAAAAAAATACTTTCCTTGATTAATTTTGCATGTGCAACTTTCAGATGATGTTAGATGAGAAGAATATGCACATAGACTCTTACTTGATCTGCTTTGGTGGAACCTACTTTTGGAGAACCATTCATGTTACTGCCTTTGAAACTTCTCTAACTCTGTAATACCCATTTTGGGATAGGATAACCAACACTACGCACAAAATGCCAGACTATGCCATTCACTTGATTTATAAGCCGTCATTGTCGCGTTTTCTTGTGTCATTCTCTGTCACGTTCCAGATGCATCCCAATATCTTATTCATTTTTTAATGGCAGCTGCATATTAGAAATGGGATGGATATATGGCAACATTTTATATCTAGCACTTTGTATGGTCTGGAGAGAATCTCCAGAAAAAAGGTGTAACAGAATTTAATCACTTTTTCATTCTATAATTGTTTAAATAATAATGCATACTAAACCCAGTTTTGGACAGACTATTCCTAATTTTGGGGCAGGAATGTGGAGTCTGGCATACCGTACGCTATGCCTAGGAGTGGAGGACAGTTTGGATCATAGAAACATAGAACAGTTTGGGTTGGAAGGGACCTTTAAAGGTCATCTAGTCCAACCCCCCTGCCATCGGCAGGGACATCTTCAACTAGATCAGGTTGCTCAGAGCCCCGTCCAACCTGACCTTGAATGTTTCCAGGGACGGGGTATCCACCACCTCTCTGGGCAACCTGTGCCAGTGTTTCACCACCCTCAGCATAAAAAATTTCTTCCTTATATCTAGTCTGAATCTACCCTCTTTTAGTTTAAAACCATTCCCCCGTGTCCTGTCGCTACAGGCCCTGCTAAAAAGTTTGTCCCCATCTTTCTTACAAGCCCCCTTTAAGTACTGAAAGGCTGCAATAAGGTCTCCCCGGAGCCTTCTCTTCTCCAGGCTGAACAACCCAACTCTCTCAGCCTTTCTTCATAGGACGAAGTCTTCAGATTGCAGAGCAGAGCCAAGGTGAGAAACAAAAAGGCAGGGATACCATTTTTGAAGACTTTACTTTCAAACTTGGTCAATATTAGAAAATGTTCAGTTCAATTAAAATCCAAAATTATTCATAAAATGATTTAGCTTAGAGCTAAATTAATCTATCTTGATTTAAGATGCACTTTATCTCTTTCAATTCCACTGTGGAGGAGAGGCTTGACTTGGTATTACTAAATATGTTTTAAATTGATTTAGTAACTGAGTACGAGCTTTCCAGACAAACCCTAGCTTGCTTCTGTTGAGGCTTAGAGAAATCCAGTGGTAAACTGGGATTAGAAAACAAAAATGCCTGGTGCTAGTTCCCCTGCACCAAGGGAAGAGCTGATGCACTTTATTAATATAGTTTGCTTTGTAAGAGCAAAGTAATAAATTACTAAAAATTACTTAGGCAAGAATCTCCTGCATTTTTGCTCACTCCAAATCTTAAAAATAAAAAATGCATCCTGCTTGACATCTCTTCTCCTTTCGAGTTCAAGTTGCACTAAAATGTTGGAATGTAACTGGTGAACAGAATGGAGTAGAAAGGGAAATAACCCATCATTCTAACACTGTTCCCCTGGGAGTCTGCACTCATGGTTTATATGTGGCTCCTTGAAAAGTGGCAGAAAGCTGGAGGGACTTGGGGGGATTATTTCCATTCTCTGCCTTTGTCATCTGCATTCTTAAGATCCGTGAGGGCAGCACACTGGTCTCTGCTCTCCACCCTTGACAGTCTGGCGTAGCTGAAGCATGGCTTGGCCTCTCACTTCCAGGCAGGACAGGAAAGACCAGTGACATTTCCCTCAGAACAGGCTGCACTTAAGAACCTCAGAAATAGCCTCAGATTTCAAGTGACAACAATAAAACAGGAAAAAAGTTATTAGCTTACAGATAAACAGACCATCCCTAACCTCTCAGTGTCATTTCTGAGAATCTCTTGCGAAATTAAGGATTTTATCTATCAATAATACTGGCTTTCTCTGATATGATTTCTTTGCTGATTATATCAATCCATCACCAGGAAGTTGTAAAAACCCTAGTAAATCTTCCCTGATACTTCCATTGGGTCATCCCATATGAGACCCCATCACATGAAAAAGTGCCAGGGAAAATAAATCAAGATTTGAGACTGTTTTACAGTGAAACAGAAGTTGTATCATACTATGTGTAGTACAATTCCATAGGCAAAACTGTTCCTCTATCATTATTTAGGGCATATAAGCTAAAGTGCTGATCCTTACAGACTTAAAGCATAAGGACATTCCTGCTGCCACCTATAGTCTGCAATGATTGCACATTTGCTCTTTCAAATAAACAGAGGTAATATTTCTGGAGAAATCAGCTATAATACTCTATATAGGATATATATGGATAAATACAGTATATGATGTCCTCTCGATTCCACTTGAAAATATGAAAATGTTCATGGTTTGGGTTTTTGTTTTGAGTTTGGGTTTTTTTCCCCCCTTTTTTTTTTCCAAAGAAACCACATTATTAATGTGGAGAGCTCTGGGCTTTAGGGATCACTTGGATTCCTGGAGAGTTTCAGTTTTGTCTTTCTCCGAGTTAAAGCACATTTTAAATATGTCAGGGATGAAAGCCAATCACAGAAAAAATGAAATATTTAAAAAGCTCCCATCCGTTGTCTCTGACTTCAAAGCAGGTTTGTGCTTAGGACTGGGTAAGAGAGTGAGCAAAAGAATGTTTTGCAGTCAGAGGAACCCGTTGTTTGCTTAGATCTTCCTCCTTTTTCCCTCCTCATAACTAAGGTGCTTCATGGCTGCACTCATTCAACTCTAGCTGTGCCCAAGAGCTCGTATCACTCTCCCTGCAAAGGAAGTGTCTCCATTTAGGTAATTCCACTCAAGCATTTTCTCTGGGCATGTTTTATTATTGTTTTTCTGGTCTTAGTTAGCATCAAGCTGGGGGAAAAAAAAAGCTGCTAGTCACAGATGCTCAGAGTACTGTTTTGGCAACAGATGTTAAGGTTAAAGGCCAAGTCATTTAAAATATTGATTGATTACATATATTTACAAGCTAAGATGGTCAATGCGTGAAGAGGCCCAAGGTGCACAGTCCTGAAGTGGTTTGCACTTGCAGGAGTAGTCATTCATAACAGCTCCAAAGACTTCTGTGTGACTTCAGGTACTCAGAATATTATAGCTCATTGCTTAAAAAAAGGAAGAAAAACTGTAAAAGAAATGAAATTTTAGAAGTATTGAAAATTATACTGAGACTGGAATACCAACTGCTCTTTCCCCCTTGACTTCTTCCATTGTAGAGGCACCTAGTGTTCCGGGCAAAGGGATCCACGCAGCAAAGACAGCATTTCTCTCCCCTCAAACAACTCTTCCTTTCTGTTAGGGCTTGGCAGTGGGAAGGATCTTACACACCCTCATATCAGCAGATACCTCCTGCTTCCCTGAATAAGGCAGTTCACTCTCTCTCTTTCCTGATAAACTGCCACTGCCAATATTTCCTTCTAAAAGCACCATCTTTGGGCTTAAAACCCATGAACATACCATTAGGTAGTCATGGAATCAGAGTGACAGCAGCTCCAAACTTTGAGTGTCTTAAGTCTGGAATAAAAATATGCCTATCAAAACTTTTTACAGTCAAAATGAATTGCAGTAGCAGCATAAATGGCTGATAGCTGATAGCATTCATAGTGCCTAGTATAGTACACCCTGCACAGTGCCCATGACCAGGGAAAGGTCTGTCCCTCTGAAGGAAGTAAAGTTAATGTTTTGTTGGAGTGCCCTTGTTTTGCACTGTGTAAGATAAATAACTTTTAACTTTAAAGAAGTATCAATTTGGTTCTCAGTAACTCAACAGAAATGACTAATGTCTCATTGCAGACTCACATGGAATCTCACAGTAAATCCCATCTTCCATTGTGTGTGCCACATGGCCCCCGAAGTACTCTTAATTACAGGCAGACACCCCATGCAAGCAAAGCAAGTAAACAATAGGGTTGATTCTTTGTCTACATTGGCTCGTGTTTCAGCTTTCTCACTATCCAGAAGCTTCAGGGGCAGATGCAGCCCTCATCCAAATGGTAGGCTGTGCAGTCTCAGAGCCTCACCACCAGGCCCAGGAGCACACATCGCTGTGTCTGATGCCAGAGCAACCTTGTAGCTCCCCCCGTTCCTCCCACTAGCCCTGTGTCTGAAGGATACACGCCATACAAATCAGGACTCTGGGTTTAGTCTCATTTCCTTAGGAAGCAAGGCTTATATAATAATTTTGCTCGCCTCTCTGTCCACATGTGTGTCAGTCCCCTTCCTCACAGTATTTTTTTAAATCCATTAGCCAAGCTCAACCACATCTGACAAACGCCTCAGAGATAATTGTGTTCTGACAAGTTTCATTAATACTGGCAGCTGGATACCAGAGAGTGGCACCCAAAATTAGTATTCCCACTGCGGGAGAGGCAGGCAGGGCTCAGCTGTGACACATGCTGCTTGGCAGCACGCAGCACACGTGTAGCGCCACATTTGTCAAAGTGTCACAGAGGATATGGGGACAGCTGGGTTTACCCTGACATGCTTTAGCCTATGTTGCGGTGGGCTGCTGATCTAGCAATGCCATGGAGAGGGGCTGTCAGTGTGAGGGGAGCCAGTGGCTTCTGGGGTGAGGCAGCACAAGCTGTGGTATGGAAGGGGGGTCGGGGGATGTTGTGGTAAATAAAGATGTAGGAAAAGGAAAACTCACTGATGAACAAACCCTACAAGCCTCAGCACACATACGCTCCAAGCAGGGGCCTTTTCCGGAGAAGGTGTGATCAGTAAGTCAAAAGATGGATAAACTGACGGTGGATGGAAGAAGCCCTACTTTAAATAGGAGAGGAGATCCACAGCAATACATCTTTTCAAGCGCAAGAGTAGGCAATGGGTGTCCACCCTAGTAGTTCCACAGCTGGGTAAACTCCTCTGCATAGTGGTTGGGCATGGCAAAAACCCGGGGTGACAGGGATTCTGGTTTCATTTGCTTTTCTAATGGGGTAGGTTTGAGTGCACGGGATCATGCAGGACTCATCTCCTGGACATATGGATGTGTGGGGTGGGTTTTTTTAACATTTTCTTGCTTCTCTAGAGGGGCAAGCTGATTGTAGGTACTCTGTTACTCTTTCTCATCCACCTCAAGCAAAGAGTTGAACTATCGTCAGCAGCTGAGACAGTATGGAAGGGGCCAGGAGACACCTCTTAAACATTCATGAACTGTTCAGGGGTGGGATTGTAAGATAAAACATTTGAGTGTGTTTATTGGCCACCACACTGTTAAAGCTACCTTTCAAGGGTTTTTGAGCTTTTTGGGCGAGTTGTTGACAGCAGCCAGTAATAGTCTGCTAGCCTTAGAGAGCATAAACATCTCTTTTTATGTTCAGCAGTTTCCTCTAGGCTGTGCTGCCAATATACCTGAACTGTGTGTTGTAGGAAATACAGCTGAAGTGTGAAATGACACTGTACAGTCAAGGTCAAATTGGTATTTGGCTCATCTTCCAAGCCTGATAATGAATGTATGAACAGTAAGGATTTGGGGGAAGTGGAAACTATTGTATTATAAAATGGACTGAAGCCACCAGTACAAAAATGACATTTTCACAATGTAGCATCCTAGCTACTGACTTACTGTTATCAGAAGAGGCTTTGACAAATAAATCCTAGTATCACCTGGGAACATCTGACTTCTTAAAGCCCCTTCTGTCTGACTTTCAGTGCAGAAAGCAAGTTGGTTTCACTGGCTGGTTGACAAATGTTCTGTCTACTGGGAGACAGAGATGATGTGGTTCATTTTTGTTGCTTTAGATCTGTCAACAGCTGAGGACTCATTGTTCATGAGAGGTTTTTGACTCATCTGAAGTCCCTGACAAAGGTGGCTGGAATCTTGCCTTAGTGGTTCTGCTCTTCAATCACACAGAAACAGATGCTGACATTCAGCCGTGTCTTATCCGCCCAGAGGGCTGTCACACATTCCCCACGGCTCCAGATTTTCATGATGCTTTCTGCTTATTCCATGTCACTGTGAGAGTTTGGGAGGAGTGCCGTCTAGAACCCTGTCACTGACAGTGGGACACGTCCAAGTATAGCTGACACACAGCTCTCTCTTCCTGAATGTGTAGCTCTGCACACAATGAGTGGGAGAGGAAAGGTGAATGCTACAGGAGGAGAGAAGGCAAAGAAACTAGGCCTCAGAGGGGGTGTGGGGTCTTCTGTGCTGTATAGCTGGACACTGTGGGAGCCGGCAAACTTAATTTGCTCCCCACAGCCTTCAGAATACAATGTGAGTGGCTGCTCTAATCCTCCTCTGTGTGCAGATTCCCTGGGAGGCATGCCCTGGTGGACCAAAACTCTGGGAGATGTGTTGTAGGCAAGCTTTAAGAAGAGGAGAAGGGCAGAGAAACTGAGAAAAGAAGGACTAGGCTTTTCCAAGAATTGCACTTACTAGAGGCCAGTCCTTTTTTCCTCCTGCCATAGGGTGGCATTTGCAAACAGTGTTTGTAATGCCAGGCAGCAAGCACTTCTGCAATCTCCCCTCATTGCAGTCGCCTGCCCTCAGTGCAGCCTTCATGCCAAAAGTCAGTGTCAAGGCCCTGACCCCCATATAGCCTAGACTGTCTTAGTGCATGGCTTACTCTTTAGAAGGGAGACTATAAGAAAAAAAACTTAATCCCAGCATCTTAATCCAAGAGTCTTGGGCAAAGCTTCCTCAACAAAGTATGTGCTTGAGGGCTTGATAGACACTTGACTATTGGTGCCCAACTTCCATGGTAGAGGAGAGTAGCCAGCGTCCTTAAAAAAAAATAACATCAACACTCCTTCAGTACCTCTGTGTACTAGAAGGCAGGGTGAGAGTCCTGCCAAGTCCTGCCAGATGCTAGGAGGAGTGCTTACAGGTCTGCAGTCACAGCAAGGAAGAAATGGACCACCTGAGAGGGTTGGAGGAGAGACACACACACATCAAAATACCTTGATACAGCTTTGAGTGCTGTTCCAAGCACAGCAGTATTCACTAACGTACTGGATCTCTGAGTAGGTGACTCCCCCTGGCAGTATGACTCCCCCAACAGAAGTGGGCTGCTGTGTGTTTGTGTCTCAGGGTCGGGTGGGGGATAGGGAAGCAGTTGGGGATGCCCAAGGACTTACTTGGATGCTTCTTTCCTTGCTTATTTTATTTTGCAAAATGATGTGTGTTCACAGGCATGTACAGTGGTTCCAGCGCTAACCATAATGGTCCCTCACCAGGTATATTGCCGCCTCCCCATGACATCCCTTCAAGACACCATCCACTCGACTCTACCCTTTCTAGTCCACATCACCATCAGTCGCCGTTGGAGAGTGCCAGGGAAGGGTATGTGTATGAAACATGCTTGGCCTCTGTCAGGCATGGTAATGAATGATTAATTGTTTATTTTACTTTGCATGGATGCTGTTCAAATGAAAAACACTGGCTCAAACTAAGCAATTGTGTTTGTTTTAGAATCATAGAATAATTTAGTTTTGAAGGGACCTCAGAAGGTCATGTCATCCATCCCCTGTGCAAAGCAGAGCAAACTTTGACATTACTATCAGGTTGCTCAGGGCCTTGTCTTATCTTCAACAAAACACACTGAGATATTTTTTTCTTCATAGAATGCAATTGCATTTAGATTTTTTTTTTTTAAATTCTTCCTTGATGACTTCCTGTAGTTTTGGATAAGTGCAGAGAACTTTTCTCAGCTAAAATGAGAAATCTCTCAAAGGGTAAAAACCCAAACTATGACTCACTCAGAAATAAGGCAGTGTTTGCCTTAGTAAGACTTATTTTGTGTCAGAACGGCAGGCTTTCTCATTTCCTTGCTCTCTCATAAGATTTTCTGTAATACATCTCTCAGCAGCAGGCACTAACCTGTAAGCTTCTAATCAGGGAAGGGTATATTATCACATTGATTGTATAGATTGCATTGCTACAGTATGGATTGTATTGCATTGCTACAGTATCTGATATTTCTAAAGCACCATTTGCTCAAGGATCTCATAACATCTTCTCAACAGTAAAGAACCTCTGTAAGCCACAACATTCTGCTTTGATCTTTTTGCTTAGATTTTTTTTGGTGCCTAGCCTCATGCAAATTAAACATCAAACTTACAGTTTTTCTTCCCAGCACTTTTGACAGGGAAGGAACGCTGACTTTGCTTTACTGATGGGAACTTGGGATACAGAGAGATCAAGAGATTTTCTTTCCTAAAAATATGTTGGGGTTCTTTAGCAAATACAGCAATTGAATGTTGAGTTTTCCCATCCTAGTCCAGTGACTGACCCATCCCTTCTTTTATATGGGGAAAGGAAAGCCCAGAAAGTTTTTAATTGTATGCTTTAAGCAAAGGGCAGAAGGCAGAGTGTATGTGGCATGGAAGGGGCATGGTAAGGAGAATTACACCTGGAAGAGTTGAAGAACAATCTGATTGAGGAAATTCAATTAGGAACAAATTAATCCATTTTTTTTCTTAATTGGGGAATGAATGCTGTAGCAACCTTAGCTTCTATACCCTGTTCCTCCTTCAGCCATCTCTTCTGACCTATGCCAGTAGCAGGTACCAGTGCCCCCTCCCAATGTATGATGCATATCTGCCCATCATAGGAAGAGACTTACCCTGTCCCCATCACATAAGATGCCTGTGCCCAACCCTTCTCCTTCCCTGCCCTGCCACCCACATTCTCGACCTTGTATTTCCTGTTGGCAGACCCATGCCCATGGCAGAGTCATGGCCAACAGGAGGCATTGGGCATGCTGATTTAGATGGAAGTTATACCAGATAAATATGAAGTTTTCTGTAGCAGAGAAGGCAGTGAGCAGAAATAGGAGGAATGGAGACAGACAGTCCAAAGTGAAGGTAATCCACGAGCTATTCTTTCCCTGTAGAATGGGACTACTTGAGGCTGGGGGAGTAGGATCCCTTCCTCTCACCACTCCCCAGCGTGCTGCTCAGTTGTTTCCTCTTTGAGTTGGTTCCTAGGGGAGTTAAGGCAAAAAACCCCAACCAAGAATGAAATAAAGTAAGGATATACTATGGGAAGGATTTAACAGGCTGTCAGTAAGGTGGATTTGTTTCGAAGGCACTTCACATTCTGGTACTGTTAATAAGAAATGAAAGCAAAGACTTGAATGAGGGCAGCAGACAGTTTTCCCGTTTGAGGGGTCTGAAGCTCCCAGATGAATTCTCCTTGCTGCCCCTCGTGTCTCCATTCCAGAGTACGGCACTGCTCTTTCAGCAGAAACACCATGCTGAGTGAGCTGAGTTTCTCACTGAGCTCCTTCTACAGACATTTTGATCATTTGCTTAGGCCAAAGTTTACATCAGAATCGTCTCTGCTGTTTTCAGTTCTAGTGGAATAGGTATTCTTTCTCAGAGGAGACAACAGTGCTGATTTATTTTCTCAGGCCTTATATACCTAAGTAATGTGAAGTCTTTGCAGAAACACCATAGTTAATATCCTATGACAAAATGTAAGAGTGAGATGATAACAGATTTCTAACCATGAACCAAACATCAGAAAATGGAGAGTGGAATGTATTTTTGAAGAGTTATTTTAAAACAGGGTATCTAGTTTCATGACATAATTACTTGGAATCTTTCAGCACCTCAGATACCATTTTCTAATAATACATTCAGCATTGTCATACCCAGTCCAAGATCCTTTTGCTGTATTTAATTGTTTATGCTTACATTATTAATGACTGCTGAAATAAAGCCCATACGTGACATTTTAATTGCAAGTACAGAAACTTAGTGTGAACTAATAGTCCTTGAATTTCATTTAGCACAGTTTTGTTTAAAGCATTCATCCGTTTAACTGGGCAAAATCACTTAATAATCTAATGCTTGGAGCCACTGAATTACAGAACTGTTACACCTTTGCCAGTTCATAGCAGTATGCCATTACTCATATAAAATATATATGGTTTACAATAGGAAAGAAACACCTAACACTACCTTTCTTCATATTAACTGCTCCAGCTTTCTGGCACACATATAATGTTTTGCCTCATTTGTCAGCTGTCTCAGCATTCATGTTTAAGTAAATGCGAAGAATTTCTGTACTGTGAATCAGTACGATGACAAGACTGGATTGCATAGTTTAAGTCTGTGGAATGAACCAAATGATTACTATCAAGAAATCTAATTACTGAGTCATCAAATACGGAAGATGCCAAAAACTACATGAGGCGGAGTACAAACAGTCTACTCAAGTTTGACATAAGATTCAGAATTTGATTTAAAGGCTTTTTCTTTTTTTTTTTTTAAAGCCCTATGTTATACCATCCTTTGCCAAAGTCAATACCAAGTGCAGCAGTCAATTTTCCCAAATGGTTTGCTAAGACATTTAAATAGTTTGACAAAATTATCTAATTCACTAGAAAATGTTCTAACGAAATCTGACTTCGTTACCAAATGTATTTATACTGGCTTTATACAATATGGAGAGTATTTTTTCAAATTCTGGTATGAAGTGTATGCTAGACCAAAAAATTTTACTTATATTGATATTAATTAAACTAAAAGTGTGTGACTGAGAAATATTTTGGCATCCAGAAAGTGAGCTTGTCATGATCCAGGCTTAAATATATATTTATTTTTTATTTCAGGTAGCAAAGGTTTATTTTAGCATTTCTTGTAGCATATGCCATTTATAATGTCTAACTCGGTTTCATTTTGCCCATTGCAAAAATAGTCTACTTTGATTTGTAGCAGAATGAAGACGGAAAAACAGCTTTTAGTATTAAATCTTAGGTGGATGTTGCACTTGGCTTTCTACTATTTTTTTAGCTGTTATTATCTAAGTAATCTAAAAATGTACTTAGTTTCATTTGTAAACTATCTCTGTAAATTCCAGTTTACAATATTCAGTGTGATAAATGATCAGCTTAAATGAAACTGATATGACTAAAGTTAAGTGAGTTTGAGTGGTGGCACCAAGTTAGGGATTTGCACCAATTTAGTGTAATGACCTAACAAGGTCACTTTGTAGGATCTGAACACGGTCCCTCTATATGTGACTGTGAGGCCCTCTGTCATTTGTGTTGCTCATAACAAACAGCACTTATGTTCTCAAAAGAAGCAGGGGGTACTGACAAATAATAACTTTACTGGGAAGGTGATGTGTCTCCAAGGGAAAGGAAAGTGAAACTATTTTTTTATATTCCTGTGGAAATTTAGGTCATTTCTGCTCTGTAAACACAACAGTAAATGAAGAACCAGTGGGATTAAGAAATCTGTGATGTCCATAGGTGATGATTAATGAGAACTCTGAATCCAGTCTTGTGAGCCTTTAATATAAAGGATTAAGTAATCAAGGTTAGAGGAAGGAGCTTACACAACTCTCTTTTGCCCGGGCTTCTCACCAGCTAACTGCAACCAGTTCAAACCATGTTCCAGACCCTGCTGGAGAGCCACTTACCCATACAAAATCACAAGAAACAGGACTTAATAACAATCAGGTGAAAAGAGACATTTTAATCAGGCTGCTTAAACATCAGAATTTGTGTTTGCTTGCTTCTTAGCACCTGTTAATTCAAATACCACAGAAATACTTAAATGTAAAGAGATCTCTGTTAAAAATTTAGTCCTTCATTTCTCGTTATGTAAAGCAACACAACATATACAGACCCTCCCTTGTCGCTCAACCAGGGAGCACCAGATTTGAAATTCCTGATATTTTTAAGGTTGAAAACAAATACACAGGATAAAATCTCGTGTGTTAGATTTTTATTTGTACTACTACCATGTTATACTTTGGCAATAAGAGACTGTAAGCCAGCTCCTACCCACATTTCAGCCCTGTTAACATACATTGCCAGGACCCTATCAGGTGCCTCCATTTCAAAGAAGAATCTGGCCCAGCCCCCCTACCTGCTCTCAGTGAGCTGCGGAGCTGGGAGAAAGCACCCTCCAACAACCCCACCTCTCTGCTCTGCGGGATTGTTTTTGGCTTCAGCTGTACCGGTAGATGATGATTGCATACAAAGGGTTTGGTGGGTGGCTTGCTCATCAGATGGTACCAGACTCAAATTCTTTCACTGTTGTTTGCAAGCAGCTAGTTTTCTGGAGCATGACTGTTTCTGGGATAAGATTTAAGAAATTGCCCCAAAACCAGTAAAAGAAATGGGGGAGATTCTTTTCAATAGGTTGTGCTATCTCCTTAGCTGCCAGAATCCATGGCCAGATAGGAAAATACATTTGTGTACCTAATTCTCATTACTTTCAGTGACAATTATGTGTCTAACTACTTATGTCTAAATTTTATTCATCTTTAAGTTTGTGAGCTCACATAAATAAATTGACTAGGAACTGGCATGTTGCTAGAATCTTTGCAGGAAACAAACTTTTACTCTCTAGAAGTACTCTGGAGAACTAAATACCTACACAGTTTTTATAACAGTTCCTAGGACCAAGGAGATACATCATTCATTCATTGTGGATTCCACTGGAGAATACTCTTCATTTATAATAGAATACACAAGTCAGTGTTTTAGTCTTTCTTTCAAAAGCACTAAAACCAATAACAAGAAACAGATATCTCTGACAGCTGAAAACATTTTCAATGGAGGAACCCAAGAACCTATCATCATTTATCTCAGTGTTATGGATCTGAGCACGCAAAAGGGGCATCGGTACATCTGTCCAAAGAAAGAACAATGTACAGGTGCGGAGCTGAGGTTCATGTAACAAAGAAAATCAGCAATTAAAAGCATCTGGTTTCAAATCCCATGTCATTTATCTCATTGTAGAAAATGTGATCAGAATTCATTTATAATCATGTCCAGATAGGCTTATACAGTTTTTCCCCCCTTAAAGCAAAATTAGCATTAGCATAGGCTTAGTTCAACAATACATGGTTAAGAATAACTTTGTGCTTGATCATGGGGTAAAATATTGTTTGGCCATCAGCAGAGATAGGTGGGCATGTATTTCATTTGTGTTTCTAAAAGGGCTGGATTGACATTCATTAGAGAGCCTTCATCAGTGCATCTCAAAGTAAGTGCTATGTTGCCTGCCCAGAAGAGACACTGTAAGCAAAACTTTCTTAGAGTAAGAAATAAGAGAGTTACAGGAGAAGGTTGGAGGTTAAAGGAGTTGGTCAGAGTAACTCAGGAACCATTTAAGATGGATTCAACCGCAGCTCTTCTGCATTATATTAATGATTTTAGCCATTACTGGGTTTATCTACAGTTAAATTTACTCTTAACATCTGTAAAGATTATTTTTTCTTTTTTTTAAATTTTGTTTTGCTTTTTAAGTGAAACTTCTGCAGTTACATGTAAACCATATATGCCAAACACAGTAATTTATTATGCTATAACAAATGATTAAGTTATTCCCACTATTTGGTATAGTCCCTTTTAGACTGGCATCAGCTACTTGTACAGAATCTACCTGCACCTGGAAGCATCTTGCTGCATATTTGCCAACGAATAATGACCTTAAATGACTAAAATAAGATAGATCAGTCAAGCATGCAGTGCATGCTGGATAATACTGAGTAGACAATATCTGTGTTTGATTGCATGTCTTTGTAATTGACTTCCTGGCAATCACTTGAACCTAACGCATTGCTCTTTATTTCAGTATGTTTTGATATTTCTTTGACCACAATAATAAGGATTTTTTTTACTTTTGAAGTATATTTTCCTGCTAGATTGTTAGCAGGAATAAGTTTTCAAATTTTCTTTATGTGTAGCGGCTTCCACTGCAGTGATTCATCAGCTTCATTTCAAAAGAGATTATTGAACACACCCTTATAAATAAAGATGTTTTTTAGTTTGGCACAGTTCCCATAATCGCTATGATTAAATGCTCTGCAGAAATTGCACATATCAGGTCAGAAAAATTGTAGAGATATTCATTTAATATAGAAAAAACGTGTTTGTGTATATTTGTGAGTTTGTGTAGGTAATGAAATGCATTCCAAAATACTGAGTTATGTTTTACGCCCAACTGAGGCTTGGCATGTGTATTTGTTAGAAAAGATTGTGAGTATTTCAGTAAGTCACTCTGTACCTGAAGAGAAGGCCCACACAGGAAGCCTTTGGGTGTACCTGGAAAGGACTCCTTTGGCTCGTGTCTAATTTTGAACCCGAAGCTGTTTTCATATCACTGTTGATTGGTATTATTAAAAATATTCTAAAGCAATTGAATGACCTAAGACTCTTTAGTCACATTAAAGGTCCCATGGATAGTGTTCTCCATAATGTTTATGAAACCTCTCTTACTCCTCATACCTAGCTAGCTCCTGCACTCATTGTACAGGCACTTGTTGACACTGCTCAGGGTGTGGGGGAGTGAGGATGCAGAACTGGATCAAAGTAATCCAAGGCAGTATTGTGAATGAAAAATAGTATCTTGTGTTTATCTAGAAGCAAGGAAAAGGCTGGCATTGCCTCAGTCCTACTTTAAAGATGTTACACACAGAGGTATGTCACACACACGGTAGCAGAGCCAAGTATAGAGCCTGAGTCTCTTAACAGCAGACAGCTACTCATACTGGCTACAAGCACAGTGAGAAAAGGGAAAAACAGAAACACAGTGTCGTATCTTGCAGTCATGGAGCAGAGACTGAGGCCTTGTAAGAAGGGCAGTGTGTGACAGCCCAGTGTTTGCTCATTGTTTATAGAAAAGTGTAATAAAATGCAATGATGCCCAGCAAGGTGACCTGCAATGAAGGATTTATTATATATCAGGGAGATGGGGGGAAGAGGAGAAAGGAAGAAAGAGGGAGAGAAGGAAAAGATTCCTTGCATTCCAGAAACGTAGCCAGAGGCACCTGGCAGTGATTAGTGCAAAGGTTCACCAAACTTCAGATAGAGTCCGTCTTAAAAAAAAAAAAAAGTAAAAAAAAAGTGAACGAGATAGAGTCCGTCTTAAGCAGTGATTAGTGCAAAGGTTCACCAAACTTCAGATAGAGTCCGTCTTAAAAAAAAAAAAAGTAAAAAAAAAGTGAACGGTATAACTGTTTCCTGAGCATGTGCTGACAGAAATTCCCGTAGGGCAAGACCCAGAACAGAAACACGTGGCAAGAGATTGGGCGCTATCCAGAGACCAGATTAGCAGAGCTTTACACATCATTTTTAAAATTATGGGAAGAGATGAAAATCAGTGTTAACTTTTTTTCCCATTAAAAAAATAATCTCCTGGTCCTGGAACTGAATTGGACTTTCTCACAATATAAGTAACTATAATGCTTGGGGGAGAGATTTTATGAATGAAATGGTTGGCATGCTGGATTTTATGGTAGAACCTGGTTTCATGGAAAATCTCCAGTTTTGTAACTAGCTGCAATACTGTACAAGTCACTTAAGATAAAACATGGAGCTTCTTTGCTTTGTGCTTCTCACTCTGGTGCTTTATTATGTACTTTTCTTCATATTAATATGAGTTAAACGTAATTCTCAAAGTCAAGATTGTTTGATATGGTGATACGCTATGCATGAGAACTGTATTACAGAATGGTCTTACAACCCAAAATATACAAAAAAATACTTGAGATAAAGGACAGATGTTTTTCAGTCTGGATTTGGTCCTGTTTCCACTGAACTCAATGGGATATGGGTTGAGGTTCTTTGTCTAGCTGAGGAATCTGCCAATCAAGCCATCATATCATAAAAAGAAAAAAAAACCCAGACAGTTTTCATATTGGAAACATCCCTATCTTAGATATTTCTATTTTGTGGTTACACTTCATTCCCACTTATTATTCAAGAATCTTACTTTTAATTTATTTTCATTATTTTTCAATTTTCAATTCCATTCAATATTTACTAATTAAGTATACTGGGTGTAGTTTTTGGCAGTCAAGAGATGATCAACTAGATCATGAAAAAGCTTATCTTAAACCAGCTCAAAATCTGGCTTTATAATTTCTTACTCTGTGTTAATTTGTCCAGGAACTGCTACTGAACAAAGACTGGCTAAGGTGAAGTGTAAAACTATTTCTTACTAAGTACTGTGGATGAATGTAGAAAACATACATCTTGACAGAAAGCTCAGAAAAATCAATGTTGATATGTATTTATTTTTTGCTTCTTTATGTTGCAATAATATTGGAAGACATTTGGTGTGCATTGTGAAAATACCCAAATTCTTATACACCACTGCCTACTTCGGGAGGCTGAAAGTGGAGGCAGGATAAATAATTCTAAAACAAGGTAATGGTACTTGTAGCCTATTAGATGTCTTTTCTATAGATCACTGCTAGCTCATGGCATACCTAGATAGTTCCCTCACATAGGCCTTACAATTTAATACAAACTTTCACTATCCAAAATATATTGTTAAAACATGATCACAAGAAAACTTACGCAAAAGTCTTACTGGGATTTCTGTTTGAGATTCCTAAAGGTATGCACTTTGTAAAATGAGACAGAAGACAGATTAGTATCTTGTATGTTTTTACTTTTAATTTTCTTTTTTTAAAAATCCGTCTGTTAAGATCCAGATTTCTGAGTGTTCCCATTGATGTGAGTGACAAATGCTTTGCAGTAGAGGTGAGGAATTGGCTCGTTATCTAACAGCTGGTTTAATGACTCTTCATGGGTAGTATCCCATCTGACTTCAAGAGCTTCCCTTAGGAAGGGCTGTGAAGCTGAGTTCAGCATGGTACAGAAGTGTGTGCAGTATCATAGACAAGGTATGTTATCGAGTTAGGATCAGTTCTTCCAATAGTTTTCTGTCGGTTGTGTGGATGAAGGTATTACATAAACAAGATTTTTCTGATTAGTCCTTTTACTTAATTATCTGCTGATGCATCCTCAGGAGAGGAATGCATTAGCTTTGCAATTCCACCTGAAATCATAGGTCCCTCAAGGCTAGTATTATGTCTTCAGCGCCATCCTACACATGGTGCTTCAAAGGGAATTTGAAAAAATCCACAATACCTGGTCAATCATACGAAGTTGTATGATGAGTGAAGAGAGAGGAGAATTCCTCTCTGACTCCTTGGGTGATCAGTTTACATCCTGAAGCACAAGATTTGATTACCCCTCGCTTAGCATGGAAATGTTGGTTTTGGCCATTAAATTATTCAGTCCCTTTTTAAAAAACTAGGTATTTTGTTTGATTCTGTGACTTCCTGTGGCTATGAATGCCACAGGCCAGGGCATGCTGTGTGAGCAAAATGCTCCTTTTGTTTTAAGCCGACCTGCTTCTCTCTGTGGTGCATGCCCTGTTGTTCCCGTGTCTTGGACAGAGTGGAGAGGAGGCTGGCTCCTCCATTGCACCCTTGTAATCTGAAAAACTGCATTTTAAATTCTCTTCTTTCAGGGGCATGCTTCTAATTTTGGCAGTTTTACTTTGTAAGAAAACCCTGTCTTACTACTGTAGTATATCTTCAGCTGTTTCTAACTCCTGTGATAACTTAATGCATCAAAACTGAATACAGCTTTTCTGGTTTTACCACTATGTAATATATGGTCATTAATAAGTAGATTCTTACTGCACCTGACTGTATAGTCCCCTTTCTGTTATTAGCACTGCTCAAGAAAGTTGCACATTATTCCTGCAACACTGCTGTTCCCAAAAGATACTGTAAGTTCAAAACCAGTCAACACATGCAGGGAGCATAGACTCTTTTGGTGCATACCTCTCTGTATGAGAGGTATTGAGAAGCTCCTACTGTTATTAGGTCTGAAGTCACCAAAATGAATCTTCAAGTGAAAAAGCTTTCCTACTTGCATCATATATTACATACAGCGAGGGTTTTAGCAATAGCAGTTTCACTGGTAGGCAACTGGAATTCTGGATTCAGAGAGGGCTTGCTAGTAACTTCATTAGTGTCTGTAGCAAATAATGGCTAGGAATAAGGTAAATGCATGGTTAACAGGTTACCTTTCACATAAAGGACATACGGTTTCTGATAATGGAGTAGTAAAAGCCTTGCAGTCAGTTAATTTGTTGTTTGAGTTACTAAGTGTTTTACCGTCAAGCGTCCTTGTAAGACTATATCGACAGTCAGACTACATCAGCAGTGCAAGTGATCTGTAAGAACTGTTGATTCTTCTTAGCTTTGTCACAAGGTTAGGGAGATAGCAAAAAGATTTATGCTCCTGGACAGAAATATTCCATATAGCCAGGAGCCCTCAAATTTAATGAATTAAGGAAGGATAAGGGGTTTTTTTATGTGTGTGTGAGAGTATTTACTTATATATCTTTCTATATAGCTATATATAGGCACAGATATATATTAAAAGGCCCCCAAAGGACCTGCAAATTTACTGAATTATACAAGTTACAATTAAAGTAAAATATATGGTATATATTTATTATTAATATCCAAACAAAAGCAAACTGTGGTTGTAGTACAGTATTAACAGGAAATGTCCAGGCTATTAGTTATTGAAACATATATGCCTGAGCTACTGCCTGGGAATTTTTAATGTATCCAGCTGAGTTGCTGGTGTAAGTGGTTTCGTGTTTCTTCTTCCACACAGTAGGCATCTCCTTTTAAGCTCTTTTCTGTTGCTAATGCATTATCTATTTAATTTGTATCAGAAATGATTCCTCCTCTTTTTTAACAACCTGAGTATCACAGCAACCTAATTAGTAGGCAAATATTCAGGAGAGAATTAAAAACACGTCACTGGGAACTGGACAGTTAGCTGATGAAAAACCTCTTCTTGAGCATGCCAAAGCACGTTCACACATGCATACACACACACAAAATAGTATTTTAGGGACCAGCTCGAGCTGTAGGCATTGTGATGAATATTTTAAGGAGACAAATCCCCATGTTGGCCACTTGTGCTAATATAGCCAGATTTTTCTGCTGAGCAAAGCTGTTTCCTAGCTAAAAACTGTGCCTTAACTTACGGGATACGTGTTAAATTCCCTGTTTGGGAGAGACTGAGCAGAACGTAGTAGATTTTACGTTGACCTGCTCAACTGTATGAAACTCTCTTCATGCAGAGGAGGCAGCGACAGTCAAGTGTTAGACAGAGCTTTCAGGGTTTCAGCTCAAGTTCCTGTGCTGCAGTAAGTTACTAGGATACTGGCTGCCCGCAGACAGCTATGTTCGCTGAGCTCCAGCACCGTGACAGCAGTGCTGGGTGGGAGCAGCGAGCTGGCAGCTCTGTGCAGCTTACCCAGCTGGAGCAGGGCCCCGCACACCTCCGCACCCCTCCTGCCTCGCGTGGGGAATCTCACCTGCTCTTAACCAGTCATTTCAAAGGCTTCGAGGCACAAACGCTATCACAACTGTTGAGCTCACACACAGGGAAAACAGGAATGCAAAAGAGTGTGAATGGGGAGAGGGCTGCTTTAAAAATAACAATAAAAACTGTTAAATTCTTCTCACATGGTTAAGATTTAAATAGCCTCTGGGAGTAGTTAAACAGGGTAGGGAAGCTGGGATTTTCAGTATTCCCACAGCTGGACACCTTAAATGTACCATTTTTGTTTGACATGTAACATATTTGCACAGAATTTAAAAATGCGATTACTCGGCCATCCTAACAAAGCACTTGACACAGAGCAGCCAGGCAGGCTTCGAGGGTGCTACATTTCCCAGCAGTAGCCAGGACAAGACATTTCAAGAGAAGGCAGAGGAAACCCAACACAGGCAGTTGCAGGGTACTCGCTCACCAGAAGTATTTTCCTCCCTCATTCAGAGTGGTTTCTGGCTCATCCAGGCCTTGGAGTTTTTAGCACATCTTTTGTTTCTCTTTAAGATGTGTGTGTGGTCATTATCCATATAAATGTCACTGTCATGTTCTCTTTTAGCTATTATCTTTCCAGTGAAAACAACTGCAATCTTTTTAATCTCCTTTTAGATAGAAGCATTTCCAGGCTTCTAATGGCATTTCTGGCATGTCGAGGACAATGTCTCCATGTGCGCAGTTTGAAGGGGCTGGTGACCATTTTGTAATTTGTGGTTGTGCTTTGCTGGCACTCCCTTGCAGCCTCGGAAAAGACCGAACCAAGGGCTTTTCTGCAGGTCCCAGCAGATAATGTCAGCCCCATCTTCATGCAATAGTTCACCACAGACACGCATTTGAGAGCATTTGCAGAAGATACGACTTGTAGCTGGGCTGCACAACAGCTCATTTCTGTTAAACTATTTCTCTACTGAGACCTTTGAGGAAAAACTACAGCCACATGGGAGCTGACCTTAGCGTTTAGCTGCTTCTTAGCAAATAAACTCGGTATTTTCCCCCGAGCATCTGCTCTTCAGCAGTTCAGACTCCAGAGAGCATTTTCTGTCTCTGACCTGAAGAGGGCACAAGGTGGTCCCTGCATTCCTCGCGTCCCTTTTTAGCACCTCTGCAGCCCCAGGCCTTTACCCTCTGGTAGGGCAAGGGCCATCCCAGCTCTCTTGCTGAGCCCTTTTTAATATGCAGTTAAAACAAAAAACAGATAAGATTTTTTTTCTTTGCATGTTGGCTCTTAAAATTCGACTTTAGTCCTCTTTATTTTGCATATTGCTGGTCATCGCTTAGTGGGGGGGTCTTATCTTTCTCACAAAAAAAATATTTTGTAGTTCTTACATGTTTGACTTGAAAATATCCTTGTCTTCACCCATTTAACAATACTGGTTTAATTGTCAGTTTAGTTTGGGGATATTCAGAGTCTCCGTGGTTTGTATTATATGCCTTATTTTCCTGCTTTGGGAGATGGAATTATTTCAGCATAGGATGGGCTTTGACTGGTTGATTTATTTAAGCCCCTTTTAATAGAGTGTCACTGTGACAGCTTTTGGCAGCATTCCTCTGCCTCTCATGTTAAATTTGATAAAGCTGTTGTCACCATTAATTCACAGTTCATCTATATTTACCTCTGGAACGGTCCCATGTAGTGCTTAGCCCTAAGTCAAGCATAGCCTCACTCCCCAAGTTTAATCCTAACTGCTCCAAGAAGCAGTCGTGTAAACTGGTGAGGAACTGCTATTGCAAATCATGGTTTATGGTGTTTGCACGGCTTGTGCGGTGGTAGAGGAAGACACTAGAGAGAGATTTAATTTGTTTTGTAGTTGATTCTTTGTACACCTGCAATGGTTTGTGCTCAATATTTTTTTTCCAGCTAGGTGACATGTATTATAACCTGCAGGGGTATTTTTATTTCTGCACCTCAGGATGTGTAGCTGTGAAGTTTCAGCAGAGTGGCTCTCAAACACACAGGTGTGTTTTCTAGCATCTGAAGGTTCTAGGGCTGCTCAAAGAGCCGCTTCCTATGTTTAGCAAACGTTCCAGAGGCAGCAGAGAGTATATGGTGAACATATGGTCCATGCAGCCCGCACATTTGACAGTGTAACACTGGGCTATGGAGCAAAAGGCCATTTGTCACAGCTGCCGTAGGAGGGTAAAAGATCCAGCTTCTACCTTTTTACTCATTTATAGAGTTAGTTTAATGCAGCTCTAAAAGAGGCTTGTACGTGACCGGCCAGGTTTTTGGTCCCATCTTCTGCACCATGCCATCTTTCTGGCTGTAAATGGCCAAAAGACAGTTCTCTGGCAAAGGGTTCGTCCCTTCTGGGCCAGCTGCTGTACCACCCCTTGGTGGGATGGTCGCGTTGTGGCAGGGAGAAGCACTGAAGCTTCTCTGCTCCACCGGTGGCAGAGGATGCCCGAGGACTTCATGGAAGTGGGTTAGTGAGGTTCTTCCTTAGCGGCTCCAGCTCCTTGTGGGAGTGTTGGGTCAGGGACTGTTCCCCGAGCGGGACTGCCCCAGCGCTCCTGTGCTGGCCTGAGTCCCAGACGTCTGGGGGGAATTTTCCATCTCTCAGGTACAACCACTTCTCAGTCTTACACTGAGCAGTGCCACCACAAGCAAACACTTACTCAGGCTTTTTCTTTGAAAGGACGGTACCATCTGTTGCAGTTAAAGCTGTATTTCTAAGTCTAAAAAATCCTACATGAGCAATAACTGAAACTAATGCTTTTCTTTGTCTTGGCTGCAACTTGGGTGTAAAGATTTACCCCGTTACAGCTACAAAGGCACTTAAACAATTTACTTGCATTTACTCACTCTAACTACATTTTCCACTTCTGTTTTCTGGACATGTATCTCAGCTCACGAAATTTTAAACTAAAACTGAGCTGCGTTTAAGCTGCTTACTGAGGAGTGGTGTCATTTTGATCCTGTCATTATGGCTAGTACAAGAAGTCAGTGTAAAGGAACAGAAATCCTTTTCTAACTGCCTTTCCTCCTAATGAATACCTGAAAGCAGCATTGTTACCTTTTTTTTACCATATAATTTCTACCTGCAAAATAAATGTTTCTATAGTTTGGCCATTATGGAAATAGGGCCTTTCAAGTATTTAATTTTCCCATTTTGTGATGTGATATGTGACGTTTTTCTGTATTTTCTTTTTCTAGGCTTGCTCCCAACATAATCTCTCCACTTGTCAGCCCCCTGAAAGCATTAGTTCCACCTTCCCTATTGCAGAAACACGGCTCTCCGTCATCACACAGCCAGTCACCAAATGGGCAGCAATTTTCTGGAATACCAAATAAACCATACGCTCAATTTCAAAACCAGTCCATACAGCAGGGATCTCAAGGTAACTCTGGTAACTCTTCCCTCTTTTTTTTTTTTTTTTTTTTTTTTTTTTTTTTTTTTTTTTTTTTTTTTTTTTTTTTTTTTTTTTTTTTTTTTTTTTTTTTCTTTTTTTTTCTTTTTTTTTCTTTTTTTTTTCTTTTTTTTTCTTTTTTTTTTCTTTTTTTTTTTCTTTTTTTTTTCTTTTTTTTTTTAACTTTCCTAATTCCTAGCTGGGGAGAAAGAATTTATTTCAGTTTTTGCATTTTCGGCCAGTACTGTCTTATTAAGGGACTGACAGCATTTCAATGGGAACTCCAATTTTTAAAGTGGCTTGATATACATACCGAGCAAAATTTTCAGACCAGTTCATACTGTGATATGTTATCATAATGGGGAAAGCTATCACAACAGTAGATTTATTGCATTTATTCAGGTTTTTCAGTAGATGACTACTAGCTATGCACCTCATCTGACTGGTCATTCAGCCTTCCGTCAGCTTGGAGAGAGTGACCCTGCCAAAAGAGCCATCTAGTCCCAAAATACGTGGGCTGAAGCACACCTTGGCAATGTCCTGCTCAGTCCACTGATAGTGATGCACTAGACATGAGCTTAGACAAAGAAAAAATATTTTGATATTTATTATTTGGAAGTTTGGCATTTGTATTATTTTATATAATAATATGCAAAGGCACTCTGTACAACTATAGAGTGCCAGTGTGATTTGAGGACAGGAACGGGAGCAGCTAAGCAGCTGTCCCACTGCTTAATTTAAAACATTTTTTGTTCTGAATTACTCAGCCTTTCTAATCGGGAGCTTATTCACCTATTCCAGAGTTCTTCTGTGGGAACTAATTAATGTTTCTGCAATTTTTGAGGTATAAATTAGCAAGGGATATTATTATCACAGATTCTTCCAGGAATACAGGAGCTTGTATATTTAAGAAATATGTTATATAATCCAGATGGTATGCTGCTTAAGTGTGGTAAATATTCACAATAAAGAAGTGTGCAGGACATCTGTCTGGTTGCAAGTATAACCAAGCGTATAAGTTTATACGGGCAGATAACCAGCTTTTTGAAACTCGTTTCACAGCTGTACTGTCATTTGTATAAGGTCATTTTTGGCTGGCGAAGTATCACATGTGATCAACTTACCAGTGGGCAAAATAGGAGGTTTGCTTTCTCTCAATATATGCTAAGGCTAGGTCTGAAACACAGGAGTTGAACACAAACCCAGTGAGTAATTCACAGCGGTAATGGGGTTCAGTATCCCAACAGTTCCCTCTGCCCTTCATTCTCTGAGGAGTATTTTTGCTTTTTTGGTTGGACTGACTTAGTCTGAAAAGTTAAAGCGTATTATATTAAATGATTTGTGCTGAAGGAAAAACTAACTCAACCTGATGCTCAACAGATTATTCAATTTAAAAAGATTAACTCTGTAAGGGAAAAGTGGCAGATTTATTATAGCATATAATGATATATGATTATGTTACTATAATGAGCTAAATAACTACAAACCACAAGAGGAAAGTTTAGCAGCTCATTACTATGGCAGAAACAAATGCATAGACAGAACAAGTTTTGAACCACTTAAATAAATTGACTTTATTCCTTAAGAAAACCACATTTCCTTTTGAATGAATTGTTGCTTTCTAAGTGTTATGTCGTGTGGTTTTGAAAAAGCAATAATTTTCCACTTTGGCCAAATGTTGAAGTATTATTATAAATTCATTATTTAAATGGTCATTCAAAAATCAATTTTGATTAGCAGCCTTTGAAATCAATTGATCTGTAACCTCTACTTAGCTGTATTTGCTCTACATCTTTCTTACATCTCAGTTCATTAATAGCACATTTTTCTAATGGAATCTGTAGTAATTTGGGAGTTTTGAATTTTTGCCGGAAAAAAGGAACACTATATAAGTCTAGCTGTAGAACTAGGCATCTGTAGAAGCATATAAACATTGTGGATCTGACATTTTTAGAAGACAGCAAGCTTCGTCAAGCTGGTAGCAGAAATACTGATAATGAAAGAATAAACTGACATTATTTATGTGTTTAAACCTAGTTGTAGTAAGATCACATGGAAATTATTACATGCTGAAAGAATTTGGCAGGCAATGGAATCCTGTCATTATTTATACCTGACATGATTTCTTGTCAGAAATTTTATGGAACTTGAAAAGCTGAGATTTATTTGCACATACATGTAAATGACATGACATAACAAGATGGCATTTAATAGGCATATTCCAATTATTTGCTCATTACATCATTCATTTTAAAGCTGCTTGAAGTTTTTTAGGCTGTGCCTTAGAGAAACAGAGGCAGCCAGCGCACTGTGTGAAGTGGCTAACTGCAGCTTTTCTGTCACAAATTATTTCAAAGCAAAATTTTAACTAAATGTTATGTTTGGAACTCAGTTTATTCCTTTATTAACTGTTATATTTCTACATCTACTGTACATAAAACATTTAATAGCGATCATTTAAACTGACAGGACGTTTAGTAAATTTTTCACTTGAAAATTAACCTCAGAAAAAATTTGCTTTAAATCAAAACTGAAGGAAAACCTGAAATCCATGTGGAAAAAAAAATATTGGTGAAACACTTGTTGCCAAATTGGTACTACACTTTTGCTCTCCTAGAAGGAGCAGGGACGTTTGCACCAGACAAGCCTTCTTGCTTACTTCACATTTTAACTGCTGAAGGACTCTTTTTTAAGAACTTGTAAAAAATGCTCCATGTTTAGTTTACTCTAATCAACCGTATGTGGTTGCTACTTGAACCACTGATTATGGGATTTTAATCATATCTTAATTCCTAATACTTTCTGTGTAAAGTATTTCAAAAAAATCTAAAGGAACCACAACTAAATGGCATGAACCAAAAGCACCTTTGTTTCATACTGCACATTTTAAAAATGTATAAATGCAGTAAAGCTCTGACTTGTATTGCATATGCAAATCAAACATTGTATTGCCTGCAAGCAACAAGTTTCATTTCCTGTGGTTGTGTAAAATGAATGAAACCTTATCTGGCAAGAGCACCCGTTGTTACAAAAGTCCTTGTGGTTGCTTTAACTCACATGGCCTTTCCATCTCTTGTCTAATGACTTTGGTTTTCGGGAACACTTAGCATTTAAACAAGCTGGCAATTTTCCCTTTTTAATAGTGTAAAAGATGCGTGAGGCTCAGATCCTCTGGAACAAACTGACTGGCCTCTTGAGTCATGCCAGGCTACTGAAGGCCACCAGCAAGAGCCAACCTACCTGGTACCAAAAGAAGCTCTCCCGATTGTGCCTCTGAAGCAGCGGGTGGGAGTATAGAAAGTATATAAAAAGTCATGAAAAAAATCTTACTGACATAGCAACTCACTGATCCTGCCGGCCTTCAACCTGGCAGTATGCAATTTCAGTCACTCCAAAACTCATTTCCACCTTCCAGGACTGACATTCAGCTGGCTACATTTTAAAATACAGCTTTTAATACTGCAGGCACAATTCTTCCTACCCAAGTGTTGTTTCATGACCAGTTTAAGTGCAGGGAACGTCACCAAATTCTTCCTATATGTCCTAGTAGTGGAACTGCAGATCAGGTTCACCAGCTGCAACTGCAGTTCTTCAGTGTTTCAGACGTAAGGCCAGAGTCCTGCTGAATAAAACGCTGCCACTGTCACTCCCCATGAAACCTCCATGCAGTCATGTGAGGGATTATTCTGAAGATGAGTCATGTAAGCACACAGGAGAGAAATACAAGTGCTTGCTGACAGGTCTCCAACCAGGCAGTGAACTGTCTGGTGTAAGATGCCTGCATAGGGGATAAAGGAGGCACTGCCTAACTCAGTAATCTTCTCCGTGCTCTTGTCCATGCAGAATAGCTGTCTTGAGTCTCCACCTTTCTCACCTGTTGCAATTGCAAAAGCCATTGGGAGTCTCTGTCTTTCTCCTTCACCTTTCATCCTCAAGGAAGCAGCTACCAGCCTTGTAGTCCGCTCCTCCCAGAGCCATCCCTGTGCCTTTTTCCACCCTCATAGAATGCCTTCCATAAAGCCTCTGTCCCTTTCTTATAGGGTCCCCCTGTCTCATCATTTCTATGAAGCTGATGAAAAAGGAAGCAAGCTTTCATTATACCGCTCAGGTCAGAAGGGTTAAAAGTCCCATCTTTTGTGTCATGGTTTGTTTTACCTGACCAGTGTTCTTGCTGCAACCTTTCCCTTCCTCACTCCCATCTTTTTTCTTTAGTTTGCTATCTGCATTTATCACATCTGCAAGCACATTAGAACAGGAATGGTGTATTTCTCTGTATTTTCTTTGGGAAGCACTTAGCAGAAGTTTGGGCCTGGTGAATACAACAGTGCAATAACACTAGTATTTTCCTACATCGTGTCTCTTCATTGGATAGTTCCAGTAACACTTTCTGTGCTGCCTTTTCAGATTATCACACAGTGATGCTGAGGGATAGATACTGCAATCCAAAGGAGAATTTGATTGCTTATGGCTTATGGCAGTTCTTTTCCAGACTTCTGAGTCGGAGGCAGTTCTCTGCCTCAGGTGTTTTTTTCCTGAGCAGCTAGACAGTGTAACTTAAAACACTTCAAAAGAAACATTTACCCATAGGTCTTGAGAAAACCCTGGATTCAACTAGTTTCAATCCAGTTCTGTCATGCTTGGCTGTTCTCTGATTTTCTAAGCCACTGTGCCAGCCCTGTAGATCATAAAGATATTTAATTGATTTAACAAAGGCAAGCCTGGGAGCATGACGAAAGGGCAGCAGTTACAGAGACAGAGAAAATACGCGTCATGCCTTCCCTAGAAGTGATGTGTATAGCAGACATTCTGGAAAAGGTTCAGTTTTTTCTCTAGCAATGCATATAAGTGCTCTCTGCAACCAGTTATACATCATCTGAAGCCAAGTGTCTCATTTTTTTCACTGCTCATCTCAAAGGGGTGTATTTTTAGAAGGCTTACAGCAAGGAGTTCATGTTTTGTAAACAGGAAAGTCAGGATAATTATCAAAAGCCAATCAATAAAGCACTGTACCTAAAACCACATCAAAAGATGGCTTTGCTACCTCTTATAAGAGCTCTTCGGTTTTTTGAGCCAGACTCTCCAGGCAGTAAATATAGGTGGCTGTCTATTTATTCTGAGGAAGGACATGCATCATTTAATACTCAGCTTTCCAAATTTCTGGGCTCTCTTCTACATAGCAGCAAATATGAACAGCTTTGGTACAGTGTGCACAGTGTCTTTATCTAATATAGTCATCCATTAGTACTTCACCAATCATGGATATCAACAATTTAGGTATTTTGTGGTGGAGGATCATAGGTTCTCAAGAAATGAATCATCTAATCCTTGCAGATTCTGCCAAAACACATATTAAACTGTGAAACTTCAGAGCAAATCTTTCACCACTCGATGAGTTCATTGCTTTTCTACTAAAGAATTGCCTCACTTAGCCTTATTTATTACCACCTTAGGAAACATGACCAGAAGGAACAGACAGACCCTGAGCTTTGCCTGATACTATCTACTTGGTCAAACTTTGGTAGTAAAGGGAAAATGTAGAAAAAGACAGGAGATCTTTCTTAACAGTAAGAAGCTTATACACTGCATGATTTGTAAGGGACAAATTCCACCCTGTACAGCACTCAGGCGCTCTAGTGATAGGCACGGGTATTTCATTTCTAAACAAACTGGCTGAATAGCTGCACAACTGGCTCAGCAAGTCAAGTCTTCCACTGGTGAGTGGAGCTGTGCCAACTTCTATCAGCTGAAGATCTGGTTGTGTCTGTGTTTGACTGAACTACCTGGAGCTTTTGCAGTAGTTCCTTAGGAAATGTTTCAGTCTGAGTAAGACTGAGGGAAGAAAGACAACAGCTCCATATTTTTTCTGGCAATTAGAGGAAAATTCTGATGGCACATTCTACTAAACTTTAAGCCTGACTTGGTTGACTTCAGTCGCATATAAGGGAAGGAGCATCATTTCAGAAGGGACTTTCAGAGATGGTAGGAAAAGGGATAGTTAATATGAATGTGCAATTAGTGTGCGATGCACCTGGAATCAGGAAGTGGTTATTGAGGCAGGAGGACGGAAGAGAATTAAATCAGGCCATGGCTGGTATAAATCTTGTGGCATGCTTTGAGGTCATCCTTATGGGAGCAAATAACATTTTCTTTTAGGATGTTGGCACAAACTTGTAAGTTGTAAAATTCCTTCCTCAAAAATTCATTTGTCCTTTACTGTTAAATATCTTATTTTGTTGCGTACAACTCATTCACAGCTTCTGCTGGCATAAACCAAACTGCTGGTCCACTGGTAATACAATACTTTAAAAAGAAGCAGGACATAAGAAATGTAGTGTATGCAGGGGACAAAAATCAAACATGCCCCAAAAGCAGATTGACCGAGGCAGCCAGAGACCATACAGATTTATCTCAGAACTTTTCAGAAGCAAGAAGAGCCTCTAGCTGAACTCAAAGTCTTCACCTGATGTCCGTCTGGAGTCAGTCCTGCACCTCTAGTTCAATTTTACTTGCAGACTGTGGCCCCCTGTGTTCAGTGGAAGGGGTTTCATTTGAAATAAGAGCAGTCTGAGAAAGGAGACGTTTAAGGTACTCCTAAAGGTATTTCGAATAAATACCGCTGTCTCCAGCAGGGCATAACACACACTGGATGGGAAAAGACTTTACTCAACTGAAAACAAAGCAGTGCTATTAATTTAAATATTGCATTATTGTATTTAAATTAAAAGTAATTCATTATAGACACATTCTCTTAGGAGCTGAGCATCCTGGACCTGATCCAGTGGAGTACTTACTGCTTAGCTTTGAACACAAGTGGGCCGTTGACTGCGTTCAGCTGATCTACTGCTTGAAATGAAGCACATCCTTGAGATATTCACTTGATGGGGATCACAGTCCACAGCACCTTGTGGGACTGAGTCTGATGTAGCTTTTCTATTATTACGCCTTATAGAATAGCATGATCATTTTTCCATAGTTAAAACGGAGGAACTAAAAACCCCCACAATAGTAATGAAATACTGTGACAGAAATGGAGCTAATACCATTGCAGTAGTGTTAAAATGTGTGTGCAATATCTGTTTTCAGGTTACCAAGGCAGCTTTCACTCAATACAAAACTGTTTCCACTATGGAGACTGCTACAGAACAATGGACCAGTCTGTCACCAGTGATGTGCTAACAGGGGAATCCCATTGCTTTAATCCTCTGAGACAGAATGGCTATCACATACTCAATGCACCTTTAGCTTCAACAGGTAATTTATTCCGCCTATAAAGAATTATCCATATGATATTTTTAGCAGGAGGGGAAAAGAACACATTTTATAGTCAATGTTATTACAAAAATGTGTTTGCATAAAAAACTCAGTCACTGAAATTCATTTGCATCTATAAAAGTCCCAGAAGGAAAGCAAATTTGTTTTCTTTAATCCTCCTGTATTTGACTGATGGACCAGTTCTCCTTTTGTTCTGCTGGATGTCAAAGGCAACACACCCCTTCAGGAGAGCTGACAAAGGAGACACTTCTCACATTTATTGGGTGGGCTATTCATTGTACATCTCTTCAGGTGTGCTCACGCAGGCTTTTATAATCAGATCAAAGTTAAGAAGATAGTTAACACAACTCTGAAGAAAATAGCAGTAGGGACTTCCTGTCCATCTAAGAATAAAAGGATGGCTTTGTTTTGCAATACTGACGTTTACAAAATGGAAAGGCACTGCTTTGATAAATTCAGCTAAAAATATTAGTTTCTTTTTGTTCGGGAGTTTCTTTGTGTTTGTGCTGTTGCGTATTCATGGCAATTGTATTGTCCCGTTTAGCTACCTATTTGCATAATGTAAAATTTGCAACAAGTTATTATAGCTAGATTACTATAATACTTCAATATTTAAGTATTCATTTTTGTAAAGCATTTTTTTCTACTTTTAAAACCACAATTAAGAATTGACAGAATTACTGAAATCAAACAAAACGTGAGTATTGTCAGAGCCATGGAACACTACCATTTACTGCAACCTTTACTTACGTATCTCCAAGAAATTTTTCTTCTTGTCTGAATTCAGGAGGGCATCTCGGTTAAGAACGATACTGAAAACATATGTTTAAATGCTTTTTGAAATGGGGCCTGAGTCAGACCACAAAATTAGAGTTGACTTTCCTGTTTGTTTTGTATTAAAGGAGACTCTGTTCAGAGAGAGCGTGCATGCATTTGTCTGGTGTTCCATACTAGAAAGTGTATGCATCAGTAACGAACGCAAGGGAAAAGTTTAAGATGAAGTTTCAACTTCAACTTTGAATTCTTTTGTGTTATTCATAAGTTTGATGTTACTAAAACATAGTTTTTTCATGTTAAAATCAAATTTCAAGTTTAGATTGACAGCCTGCAATATTTAAAGAACAGACTAAATAAACTTTCCAAAAGAAATTGTAGGAGCAAAGAATAATACTATGGCAAGACACCAACTTCAACAACAGTTGATTTTTCTGTCTGGGGCTAAACTATTATGAGATGTTCCTGTGTAATATTTTTGTTTTTAGAGTGGTTATTGAGGTATGCAAATACTTAAAAGGCTGAAACATAAATATATATGAAATATATAAATCTTATCTCATCTTCTTGTGTGTAAAATAGAACCATTCAGGTTTGCAAGATTCATCAAGGCTATGCATTAATTTTTTTCAGGCTTTTATAGCACCATTAATATTAAATGAGATCTCATCTCACAGGAATGCCAAATGTGACTGGCAAACAGCTGTTTCATGAATCACATTAACAGTCAATAAATTTTCATTTTCTGTTCAGGACTTTGGATAGTTTATCTGGAATCTAATAATGATTTCTGGGGTGTATGCTTATCTTGGGTTTTGTCCATCTGTGGTTGTGTATCCACTCTGTATACAGGCTCATCAAATAGAAATTAGCATAACATAAACACTTGCAAAACTTACCAAAATACTGGTCACTCCACTTGGACTGACACAGCACAGGGCAGATAAACAGGCCAAGTTCGTCTTCCAGAGACTTTGGACATACACTGCATGCCAGATTTCTGCAGACAGCAGAATTTGACCTGTAAACTAACAGTAAATTAATACGTCATAGGAAAATGCAGAAATGTAAATAAGTAAAGAATTTGGTCTCAAATAATAAAAACATACCTAACAGTAAGATACCTATAATTAAGTTCTAAGGACTGAGCCGACGGTTCTTTCTGAAATCAGGACTGGCTGTATAAGACTACAGGATCTGTCATTACTGCTGGTGGTGCGGTGCCGCACAGCCTGGAGGCCTCAGTTAAGCCCGGTGCAGCGTTTGATTCAGCCATATCTAGACACACTTGCCTGCAGAGTTAGGCAGGCGGAAGAGATGAGAGAAAGGCTGAAGAGAAGACAGAGCCTCATCTTCCACATGGGGAACTGAGGCACAGAAAAACAGTCGTTTCCCAATGGCTCCACAGGGCTCCTCCATCGAGCAGAGAATGGAGCCAGGTCCCGGTGCTCTAACCACGAGGATCAGCCATCCACACACTGACTTGCAGTTCACATGAATGTGATTTGTAAGAGATTTATTTTCTACATCAGGCATTTAGCTCACAGGCATGTTCTTAACTAGAAGAATCTTGTTCCATGTGTTGCCTCAGCTGACTTGATGCTGCTGCTGATTATTAAAATTGTGGTAGGTGGGCTCTGTGGGCTGGGTGCAGGGGTCAGAACCTTGTGCTGAAGCTCACACAGACATTTTTCTAAAGACCCAACCCAAATCAGGTGGTTCAGGGTAAAACAGAATACGTATGTTAAAGGATGAACATAAGGGGTCAAGGTTTCATGCAGTAGTTTGGGGAGGGGATAGTGGGGGCGAGTTAAAAAATTGTTGAAGGAGAAGGCACAGGAGGTTGCCCAGCCCCCAGGCAGACAGCAGGGCCGTGGGGCAGCAGATAGGAGGGTGTGAGGCTGGTGTGAGAAGTGCGGGCACAGGGACGGATGCAGAAAGAAGGGCAAGGCAAGGGGTGGACGCAGCAGGGGTGAAGTAAGGAAAGAGCTGGGCTGCACTAAAATGAGTATGTGCATGTGAGCCTTGACTGGCCGGTTGCAAAAGCAGGTTATAGTGGGGCACAATAGGAAATTTTCATGTCCTTTGGGGTAGGCAATAAACCTTTTCTTTCAGACTCCCTGGCACTCCAGCTGCCATAGCACCTGGTAGCAGGCAAACCTGTTCCTTTCCACAGGGATGCACAGCTCAGGGAGGCTTGTAACAGCTGTGGAAGTTTTGCGTTATAAAAGGAGAAGGAGAGAGAAATTCTTCCCCACCATAGTGGCTTTCGGGTAGCCTGGCAAGCACCAGCCAGCTCAGCCAGGTGAGGAGCCAGCAGCACGGTGGGCTTTGGTGGGCTGAGGACAACGTGGTGCACCGCTGCTTCCACGCGTCCTGTGAGCCTGACCTGACCAGACGTGCTTCCGCAGACCTCACTTCTGCAGTATGTGGGGATCCAATAAACGTAGGATCCAGATTCCTTCTGGATCTTAAGAGCAGCTGGGAGACACATGGAACATTTTTCCTAAGTGCCATTAAAAGGAAAAACACACAAAACAAGAGGACTGCATCACTTTTAGTGCACACTCACTAGGATCCTTGCCCACTCATTGTTTTGACATCCTATTCAGATAATGACTGTAAGGTCCCAAGAGAGTCATACTCTGATACTTGCACTTCGCTTGCAAATGTGTAGCTTTCCGCAGAAATGAATGGGAGCTTCATCTACTATGACACAAATGCCCATGGAGATTAGTTTGTATATTCCTGGGTAAGGCTCTGATGGTAAACCCTATTGTCTTTTCATTAACACTGTGCTGTACTGTATACTCCCAGGCCTCAAACTGTGCTTCCTTCCTTATATGTACTGTGGTACTAAATCATGTCCATACAACTTGTCACGCTTTCAGGCTATGATGCCATCTCTGAAGCACAGTGTGTATCTGAAGACATGGTTTCCAACGGAACTGATGAAAATGGATTCTTCCAAAATGGCGCCTTTGATCACTGTTTGAATCACATTCCTTCCATCTATACAGATACCTAAGAGCAGTGCTGACCTTGTTTCCTTTATTATACCTATAACTGTGTATGTAATAACAAAGGTGTTAGTACAAAAGTACTTTTATTTAGTCTGTATCCCTATATGTGCTCATTTAAATAAACACCTCACATTTACCAAACCATTTTATACATGAATAGTCTGTATAAGATAATATTGGAACCTGTTCCTTTGCTGTGGCACTTTGAAATTCATGCTTTAAGGGAATGAGGAGCATTTCAAGCAGCTTGTTTTGTAAGTTCTCTCAGTAAAGTGTAAATGTAAGTTATATAATAAACTTGTAAAGAAGGGGTTTTTCTTTCCTGAAAATATGTTTCAATTTGAGAATGTTGTTCCCTTTAATCAGTTTTCATTTAACTCATTGATCAATTCTTCTCTCTTTTTTCTTTTTTTTTAACTAAAAGGATTTTTTTAATCACAGACCTCATGTATATAAAGATCTTCATTTTCTCAGCTGGTTTTATATTTTCAGTTTTACAAGAAAACATTAAAAACTGGAAACAAGTGTACTGTCATTTCTTAACATCATCGGTCTGCCTGATAAATCCTAATATTACATTCTTAAAATGCCTGAGAGGGATTTAAACAAAGCCGTGACGTTTCAGAAACTGTGAAATTAAGGCAGCCCAAGTGTACGTGAAGAAAACCAAGGGGCCTGCAGACTTTCAGTGAAAGGACCAGAAGCCTTCCAGCGCGGGGCTGCACTGTGGGCTGGCTTCCCGGCGCCGCGTGCCTGCCGGCTCTGCACCATCTCCCAGCCTTCCTGCTGCCCCTGCCACGGTGGGTGCATCAGCACATGCAGCCGTCCCAGCAGTGTAGGGGAAAATTAAATGCAGCTGCAGTTGGCTTTTTGCCTCCGAGTAAATGTATGGCCTCAGCCCATGTGAGATCAGCGGCACGTACACACTGCACAAACACTGAGCGTGGGGCAGGTGGCCTGATTTCTCCATTCACAAGACCCGGCAGCCACTCTGAACTCTCCGCTTCAGGCACACGCTGTAGAGAAGAGCAGGACGCCTTCAGAGGGCTTTCCTCCATCCAAATCACTTGTAATTAGTGGCTTCCAGAGGAACAGCGGTCACCTGCAGTAGCTTGGTTCCCTGTCACTGTGGCCCTGGCCCCACTGGGCTGCATTTCCCAGCCTAGTTGTGATTCCTGGGAGGGACAGGCATCCTGCAAGGGGACAGGCACTCCCAATGTGTGCCAATGCAGGCATGTTAGACGCGAGCTCCTGAAGATGTCCCATGGTGGTTTGGGAGAACAATAAGGAAAAACTAACTAAAAAAAAAATTTTAAAAAAATTGTTCTCATTTGCAAACCATTGCTAGTTGGGCTTAATAAGGCACCCTAGGAGCAATGTATGGTTATCTGAGAGGCTCTATTCTGTCTAACACACAAACCCCAACCTCGGGAAATGCTGCTGCATGCGGAACCTGCTGTCCCGCAGGTGTGGGTGCAGCCTCACGAGGGAGAAAGAGAGGCTGGCAGTTTGGGTTCAATGAAGATGTGCCATGTCCCTGGGAAGATACTTAGAGTTAGCATCAATTTTGCTCTTGTGCTATAAATGGAAACAAATGACAATAAATGTCCTAGCTGCCCTTGGCAGTGTCCACCTGTGACTGGCTGTGCCTCCTGCACCCAATGCCAGAGGGCTTGAGCTTGGCCACAGGGCAGAGCTCTTGTGAAAAGGCTGAAGGACATTTTTACAGCAGGTCCCAGAGTGAAGTCTGCAAAAGGACACCATGCCCACACCAATGACAAGCCGTTCCCACAGGCCGGTTCCCACACCACCACGTCTGCAGCAGCAGAGGTGCCACGCCAGGTACATGGCAGCCCGGGGAGGCCGTCCTGTGCCCATTCGAACCAGGGGTGCGCACCTGAAATGCTGCTGATGCCTGAGAAGTTTTTCCACCAGCAGGCAAATCCCCACAAGCACCATTCGCTGAAGGATGCCCAGATTGAGCATCTATCCATGTCTAGGAAATAGCCCTTCATTTACAGCTCAAAGTTACCCAAGCTACCATGGGGCACCACTGAAAAGCTCGCACTGGGTTGAAACCAGTCAGTGACTGAGGACGGTACTTTCTTCTTTTCCTCTCTTCGCCCCATTGCCAGGATCTGCTCGGCAGTGGTGTGCCCACGCAGTGCTGTCCAGGACCTTCCCTCATGCCAGGTATGCCAGTGCCAAGCCCCACCTCTTCAGTTTTCAGGCCTGTAATCCAATTAGCTGCTCCCCAGCCTAAAACAAGAAGCAGCTGCTGGAAGATTTCTTGTCCCCCCATCCCTAAAGGACTGACAGAAAAATGTCAAGCACCTGGCTTCAGCAAAACAGCAAGTTCCGCAGGAAAAAAAAATGCTAAAAAATTCAGTGGCATGTTAAGAAAATAACACATTTTGCAGCTGCATAATCAGAATCCACAGAGCAGGCCCCAAGCTGAATGGGGCAATTCTTTGGCAGCATTTGCAGAAGTGGCATTAGTGGGTCTGCAGGACTGCGGTTCCCCTTATGGTCACAAAGTTATACAACCACCATGAATATGAATATATATATTTTTTTTTTTTTTTTTTTTAAAGTACAATTTGGTGGCAACATGTGAACCCAGCAGTCAAAGTACCGGGGAAAACACACTAGCAGCATAAACTCAGAGGTCTCCAGTGCCCCAGCCATTCAGTGTGTTTATGTCCTTTGCAGCCCTACCAGGGGATGCCAGCTATAACTCTTGGCAGTTCCTAGCTTTGGCAAACATCTTGTACGGAATCAGAAGGGTGCGGTGAGGGTGTCCCACGCTTGCAGACAACCCTTGAATGGCAGCTCTCCTGGGGGACCAAGACCCTGCCCTCTGCAAGAGTGTAATCCCCAGAGGCCAGTCAACAGCTTGTGGCCAGTGGCTCCCTGTCTCTTTCGGGCACTTCGCACAGAGGTGGAGCAGGAGGGAAACCCAGACAGGGCAGCAGGGGAAACTGCTGCAAAGGAAAGTGCTGGGGTGGCAGCTGAGAAAAGAGAGAAAAGAAACAACAAAACGACACTGAAGGAGGACGACCAGTAGTCAGTCATAGTGAAAGGCTTGTACCAACCTGCCCAGAAACGCGGGATACAGCTCAGGTACAACACGGCACCTGGTGCCCCAGTCCCAGCACCCGGCAGCCCAGGGGTCTGCTCCTGCGTGAGCATCGAGCACCCCGGTGCCACTGCGCCTCTCCTCAGCCACGGCAGCCTCTGCAAACACGGGAAAACCCCTGGATGCCATGGCGTCACACCAGCATGGTTAGCACCGCTCTGAGGCTGATCTGGGCTAACCACAAAGCCTACATGGATGCATTTTACTTGTTTCTCTAGGGCTTGGTTGCACCATGAAGGTGCCTCTGTATCCAATTCAGCTTTCTGTCCTCAAGAAATTTGAATGAAACTTTTAGGCATTCAGGAAGTTTTACAGTTAGTCACTGCAGAACAAGGTGCATGGGGTTGTATGACCCCCTCTTTTATCAACAGTTCCTCGAGATCTCTAGCTCTCAAGGATGCCCAGTCCCAGCTGCAAACCCGTTAATTGTGGTTGCCCTGCCTGGCCCAAGCAGTCCCTGGCAGCACTGACTCATCATTCCTCTCCTAGACTTAAAATGCATAAAGGCTCCAAATTGTGCTTTAAGCCTACGCACGTGGCCTTGCTTCTGATCACTGCCACATTTGGCTTTCTGTCCTGTTGCTTATCTACTCTGATGCATCAGAGTTTTAGGTTTTTTGGTCTCAGACGTAAGTGGCCAGAACTCTTTCCTAGAACACTAAACAAGGAGGCAGGTAGCTTAACAACTGCCAAGCAGTAAAAACTCTAGAGCTTTTGAAGGAGGACTTAGAAAAAACATACCCAAAGCCCAACAAAGCTGTAATGGCTGAGACGAAAATCAAAATAATTCCTTTGCTTCAATTAGTTGGAGACATTAAAAGGAAATCGTGCCTTAAAAATATGATTAATCTCATTTCCTAAAAATTAAAGAAGTCCTTCGAAAAATGACATTTTTTTAGTTAAAAATATAAACCAACCAAACGTAAACATATTTGATCAATTACAAAAATATTTATGTCACAACAACCAGGCTGTTCAAAACCACACAATGATTCACAAAGGTCTGGGAAACTTAAAGCATAGCAGCTGGAGTGATGATTTAAGTCCAGAATCTGTGTGAATCAGGTTTTCTGTAAATTAAAAGGATAGATTCAGAGAAATGCAAAGGCACTCATTTGAGTCTGTACGGTTTGGAAAGTTATCCATAATAAAACCATTAAAATACACAATAGCACAAGTTAATGGTTACTTGTGTGCTTGTGTACTTCATTATTTCTTTTTATTACATGTAAGTAGGGAAGTATCTCATGTAAGCTTTTCCTAAAGACACAAAGAAACCTTTCAATGGAATTTATTGCTTGGCAAGTTTCTCGTTGTGGTGCTGTAAAAACCCCACCAACTAATACATATAATAACTGGAGTAAGGCTTTATAATAGTAGAAAATTATTACCCTGTGGAATTAAAATAGAACTGCTGGTTCCAGTTGACTGTCAGATACTTTTTCAATCTAGGCAACAGAATTCAAATAATAAATTACAACACTACTTTATAAATAGCTACAAATCATTTCCCCAGTGAATGAAAACCCCATTTACCCCTGTGTATGTACTCTGTGTGTACGCGGGACCCTTTAGGAATGACTGAAATAAGATGACCTTCAGTGGCTGATCAAGCTGGGAGAGAGAAAATGAATTTCAAGTTGACACTGAAGCAGCTAAAGCACTTCTTTGCGCTTTCCACCAGCTGGGATGCAAGCCAAACATTCAGCAGGACCTCTAAGTTTTTAATATAATCAAGCTCAAGCTTTTCATTGTATAGAAAACCAAAATGCTTGTTCTGTTCCTGTTTACTAGCTGCAGTACTTCACAAGCTATAGAGGTAATAGTCCTTGCAGTGCTATAGAGAGCCTTTGCAAGTGAGCAAATGAGATGTACACATGTGGCATATCACGACAAAATAACACTGTTTTAATGCCATAATTCTGATGTGGCAACGTGACACAGGAATTTGCGAGACCAAAGCCTCAGGTCTGCAGTAGGAATGGTTATAGCCTGTGGCGGGTATCAGATATGCTCCCACAGAAAGAACACAGAGTTGGTGAGTACATTTTCAGATCATGCTTTCTAGCTAGGTACACACCAAACAGCAGGAACAGCTGCTGCTTGTGGAAAGGCTTCCCTGCTTCTGAGATTGTCCTTTCAACGGGATACGTTTTCTAAACGGTAAAAGTACAAAAAAACAAATTCCAGAGCACATTAAGAGCACCGATTTGATACTGCAATAGATGTCAGTTACGCAAGCAGTGCAAAAAAACCTCCCGTTCTTAAAACAACAACCAAGTATGTGAAAATAAACAGTGACTGTAAATTGAATTTAAATTGCATAAGAGTAAAAAATTTCAATGGTTCTTGTTATGATCTTATTAAAACCTACAGGAGTTTAGTTCAGTTCTCCAGTAACGTATTTGTATTAAATTAGAAGATCAGCGCAACAGAACATGAAAAAATAGCCAGCCTATATCATTTAATTTGCTGACAGCAAAAAGCCATTGGAATATTCCCTCCTGAGGTAAGCCCTTCTGAGATTTGCAGAGTTACACTAAAAGCTCCTCTCTACTTAAATTTCAAAGCAAACTGCCAACTCCTTTAAGTGATTTGGAAGTCCATGGCCCAGAGTCAGCAGAAAAAGAGCTGTAGATGTCTAGATTGTCAAAGCCTTGCAAGGTTGCATATCCTGGCTCCATGGGCTGTCAGCCACTCATAGCTGCAAAACTAGTCAAACCATGACAGACATTTTTCTTTAAAACATCTAAACCATAGAAAGTCTCAATCTAGCTAAAGCCCTTACAAGACTGAGCTTTCTACCTGATTTCTACTGAGATTAAAAGAAATTTGCCCATTCCTTTGGCAAAAAGATTGTTGTAGTGGTGGTGAAGCCAGAAAAAAATCAAAATTCTTCTGTGCTAACACAGATTTTCTGGCCGGAGCCAGTAACTCTCATTCAAAACCAAGTGACTCAACTTTAAAAGTGTATTTCTGGCCCTATGTTATATAAAAGCTCTCTTCAATTAATCACGGACATCAAGAAAAGCATGATGTTAATTTTCAAAACTTTTGCAAGTTTTGGCCTGCTTGATTTCAAAGGGTTTTCTCCCTTCCTTCTGAGAGAGGCCGTATCTCTGTCCCCTCGCAGTGTGCCTGGGTGGCAAGCAGTGGACCAGAATGTGCTGCTGGACACAGGGATGGTACAGAGACATGGGAGGACATGTGGAGACACTGGCCAGGGACTGGGCTAGGAAGGGAATGCATTAAGCTGGTTTATTGGAGGATTAGACCCACCTTTCCATGCTTTCAGGTTTCCTTCGTTTCAGAAGAGCAGCATAACACCACCCATCCTCAGGGCAATGGCAACCAAGAGAGCCCCAGAGCAGCTCTTCCCCTCCCAGCACCCAAGTTCAGTATGTGGTTCAGACACCAGATTCAGGATTTTCCTCTTAAATAACTAAGGGATGGCTTCATTTCACCCTACTCCAGGCACCCATGAGTTGTCAAACCAGCACCCTGGCTTCCTCTCGGGCACTCGGAAGGGAAAGATGCCTCCGAAGGGGGAGTCAGCCTGTCCCAGGAAGGCATTGAGGAGCCACAATCTCCACTGATGGACATCAGCATTCAGACAATGTAACTGCCTCCCAGCATGTCTCCTGTAACAAGGAAGGCTGAAACTGTGGTGTGCCAGTGTCCTACATCCTTTCCTAAGCAGCCAGTGCTCCTATCCGAAACAGGGCATGACCCCACACAGCAATCTGCACCACCCCTCTGAGCAAAATTGGGGACCACTGGTACCAAAGGAAATCCCTCTGAATCAGAGTTTGCCCTGAATATAACCCAAAGCAACACTGCTGAATTGCAATGGGCTGAAGGACAGATCTTTTTAAACGTGTCTGAACACCTAAAAATGAAAAAAGGGCATTAAGTGGGATTTTTCAGAACTGCCTTAATTGCTTTAATTTAATCTCCAGGATTTTATTTCCTTCTGAAAATCCTCTTAGGTGCCTATTTGCATCTTTAGGCACATTCTGCAAATCTGGGCTATATTGCATAATGAGTTTTCTTTCCTATCTCTTTGGGTTGAGAACCACACATTTGCCTAAGGAATTCTCTGTGGAGCTGAAATCTGTTAGGATTATAAATATAGGCTGAGCTGGGAACAGGCATTGGAAATTGCCGTGAAGACCGTGTACAGAAAACAGTGATTCTAGTCACACAAGATACCTGATACGGTTGGCAGGAGGGCAAAGCTAAACAAATGCAGGTTTACATTTTACTATTTAAAGAATAAAATATTCAACTTGAGTTCCATTAACACCTGTCAGAACTTTGGTACATACTCAAATCCACATTTCTAATTTTACTGCTAAATAATCCCAAACTTGGCAGTTAGAAGGTAAAGCAAAATACCCAAACTAAACATCTGAAGCAAATTGTAGCTCTCTGGAAGAGCCCTTCTGCTGTATAAATGAAGGTCATATGTATAAATGATTAGAAGCTTAAGGAAATATGTCTTCTGCTTTTCTAAATTGATAACACACACATATTGCATTAATACTCCCACATCAATTATTGGACATGTTCCCTGCTGTAAGAAAAACGATAATTTTTTTTTTTAATAATCCCTTGGAATAATATTCTTACACTAGCACAATTAACCCTTGCCATGCGGAGGGAAAAGAGGTTGATTTAATAAACTACATCCCAGAAAAGCAGTGCATCAATCCCCGGAGATGCCACCACCTGGGTGCACCTTGGTTTTGGGGGACGGTCAACAAGACCCAAGAGTCCTCCTTTCCCTGGTGAGGAAGTGCCAGAGGTGACAGGTCCTGGTGGGGATAGGGCGGAGGGGAGCAACCCAACTATGTTGGCTGTGGTGTTACAGCCATGGCAGCTGCACTGATGGCAAACCTGGGCTCTCTGTTTATCAGCAGCAAAATAACCCAATAAACGTTGCAGAAGACTCCCTAAACACTTACTTTCTCTCTGTAAGGCGCAACTCGTGCTTGGCAGCAGGCGCAGGGCAAGGACTCACCCCAGCAGTGTGGAGGACCCCCAAGTGCCCAGGCTTTTGTAACAGACGGACTGCCCAGACCCTGCCACGGGACTCACCGCTGAAGTCAGAGGAGGGTCAGGGCAGCCGTTGCCGGTGACCGTCACCCCTTTGGCTGCCGCTAAATCACACTTGCCAGAAAGAACTTAATCCTAGGGCTCATAAAAATACTTCTCAAACACATTTTTCCCCCTTCGAAGTGCACCAGATCTCACTAAATACCAAGTATTTTCCATAAATGTTCCCAGGCTAAAATACACCTGGAGCCATCTATAGGGTCTTCATACATACAGCTGTTGTATACATGTACCCCATTATACCCCGATCGCCCAGTGCATGGCCGGACACCCCCCATTTCAAAGGGAGATGGTCTTGGCACAGATATGAGAGAGTCCAGCTCTGGTGCTCCGTGCGAGAGGATGGCAGAAGAGTTACCAATTCATCACGGCTGACACTGAGCACAGCAAGTGCAAAAATGCAAACAGTATTTATCACTTCTGACAGATTCCTTTATTTTCTGCTTTTTATTAGCTAACATAAAGTTCTCCTTTTTTTGCCAGAGACAAAAGTCATTAAAAGGAGGGGGGGGAACGGAAAATTATTTCCATTGAAAATTATTTCCGTATTTTTATCAAGCATCAGAACTCTGTGACAGATCGTGGCTATGTACAAATTATAATGCCAGTTTCAAATTTTGCAAGACCGTAGCCACAAATGCCACGTTTTCTTGTCCCAGTGGATGGAGGTGTGAGCAGACTTACAGGACAAGCTACTGGAAATCACTTGCCTGTTGAACACCACCTTCTCTGTACATTTCCATTTGATAGCCCTGGACTTTTCTGATATTTCTCTTTTCTCACAAGAGGGAGCTCTGGCTCTGGAATAACGGTATGAAACTGTCCTGCCCAGACCCCACTGCTCTGCTGCCTCTGAAAACGCCCATCTCTTGTCCAAGGTTGGGCTTACAGGACTCCTTTTGCAGTTAAAAACCCATCACCACGAGCTTGAATCTCAACATGAATTGCAATGATCGAAAAGTTGCCAGTCATAAACTTTTCCAGAAATTTTCCAAGCAACTGTGATGGTTTTGAACAGTGCCAGAAAAAGTAGTGATTGCCTAATATAAACTTTTCCAGAAATTTTCCAAGCAACTGTGACGGTTTTGAACAGTGCCAGAAAAACAGTGCCTAATAATTTTTTTCCTCAAAAATCAGATGGGCATTATGGCTGAGCAATGAAATCTGATCACTCAGAAGTAATAAAAGGGCCAAGGAATTAGACAACAAGAATACCAATAATGTCCATTATTATTGTCCATTGACCTCCCAGCAAATCCCAGCTAAAGTAACATTTTGCACAGACTGTTTGCTTAAATCCCCCTCTATCAAGGTCCACTCCTGCCTCTTGCTCAGGCTCACGGACACCTCTGCGGCCGGCCATGCTGGGCACAGGGGAACGAGCACACGAGCGCAGGCACCAGTGGCCATGGCCACTGCTTTCCATCACAGCTGAGTGAGGGAAGAGGCAAAAGCCCCTGTCCGTGGGTAAGGTTAAATTGCAGATGCAATCCCCATACACAGGACAGCTGTAAGTCTGCCTGCACTTGGACTGACAGCCATGGAGGGAGCTTTAAAAAATCAACACCCAGTTTCAAAGCAAAGTTGTGAGCAGCTACCATGGGTTTCAGTGGGAGATACTTGGTAGCTGCAGTATTTTTGACCCTTCGGTGTATGGAAAGTTGTTCCACACCTTTGCTACATTGGTGCTTAGTGATGGTCTGCTACCTCCAACCTATGTTTGTATACATATTATCCATTGGGTGCAGCTTTACACTTTATACTGTTGCTTTTCCTCCCCATTTCTCTTAGTGTACACTGCAAGACCAGCCAATTTTTCCTACATGATTTTTCAGTCTGAACTGGTGTCACCAGAGGATCGTGTTAGCACACCTTGGATTTCTGTGCAGATCTCACTATTAACAATATTAAGAAAAAAGTTCCTTCCCAGAGGGATTCCTATTAGTAACACCTCTCCCACTCAGCTCTCCTCCTTCCAGCACAACCCAGGTGGCCCCACACAGCCACTGCACAGTTTGGGGGCTTAAAAATAAGTTATTGCAACACCCAAAGGCAGAGAGTTTATGTCAGGAACACTTCAGCACCCAGAAAATGCTGTTGGTCCAAAATCCAAAATTGAGACTGCATGTCCTTGAGCTCCCTCTGCTGATCCCGTGATTATTTACATATACAAAAACATGAAGTGCTCTGCTATCACGGCGATGCCAATAGTATCTCCAATAACCCAAAGATGGATCCCCAGGCTGATACCAGGTGCACAGGGTTCCTCTGGGGCAGGGAGCAATGTGTTGGAGGCTCCTATTTTCTAGGGAAACCGACCCAGGATAGGCCCCATACGTGGCCCAGGCAGGGGCAAACACCCCTCACGAACCGTAGGAGCAGTGACTGGGGGAAATGGTCGTGCAGTCTGAGGCTCAGTGTCCTCCTGCAGAGTGCTCTGGATCAAGGCCCAACAACTGGGCATCCCACAGGAACTGCCAGACAAAGCAGCACAAGGCTGGGCTGCAGGGGCACATCGGTTCCTTCTGGTTTACTGTAAACAACAAATCTTTCTTGAAAATATAAATCTGCAAGGATTTTCTGTGACCAGCAACCCAAAAGAATTTCATATTCGTCTAAGCTAAGGTTAAGAAGGTGTAAACGCTGTGTGGCAGCTCTACTGTGGGGTTGGCATCGCAATTGCAACAGCCGCTTTCCAGTCTTGCTTTTTATCTGTTGCATACTGAACTACGTTGGAGTAATTAAATGCAGTACATATCTGTGACATAGTGTGAACAAAAATATAAAAAAGATTAAAAGATGACTGTGGAAAGCTAGCGTGCTCCTCACATAATTAAAACAAGTTGTTCAAAGGCTGCTGCTTGCCTGCTAGCACAGAGGCTCCAAGCAGGTTTGCAGGCTGGAAACAACAGTCCTGGTCTCAGACGGCTCTGCCAGAGCCAGCAGGGGCACCCGGGAGTCACGCAGGGTGATATCTGGGTCCTGAGCATCTCACTACCTTGCCTTCTTTTGCATAACCCCAAGGAATTTTGCAGTCTCAGCCTGCCTCAGTTTCCCTACATGTAAAACATGTTATCATGCTCACTCCCAATTTTAGAAAATGCTTTTATATCCGTGGATTAAGGGTCTAAAATTATCTCACTGCCTTCCTATTCAGCTCAGCTTTGTTTAATTAAGACTATGATTAACTGTGAAAGGGAATGCGAATTTGGTGTTGGCTAAAGGCTTCTTCCAGACAATGATAAAAGTCTGTCTTTAAAAAGATCTATTTTGCTCACAGTCTATTACAAATACTGTATTTAATACAATATGGTTTTTGAAGCACTATTAGCAACACATAAAACCTTTAGCCATGCAATAGATTCCCTCTAATCCTATTTTATTTTTTCTAAATATCATATGCTCTTTCTATGAAACTATTATACAATAAATACAGAATATTTCATTGCAGCACTATTTCTGAATTGACATTTATATTATACAGTATCAAATACTATGATCAATATAAATACGTTCTTCTATATTATGTCAGAAAAACAGTGATTTAAAGGAACTTTCAAAATAATTTTTCTGTTTTTTCCAATAAAACTAATACCCTACTTCCTTTCTCAGATCCATTTTAAACACCCAGCAGATTCCAATAGTTACAACTTAAACATTTGAAAAAATCCAAAAGACAGAATTCGCCATCTCTCTAAACTTAAGAATATAAAACCCACATGTCGACATCTAAATAAAAACTGTCAAATGTTGAACTTTTTGCCAAAGTGGTTCTTTTAGTTATATAAAATCAAAGTATACAAAAAAGGGTAGAGCTCACTTTGGGAAGAAAATAAGTTCTGCAGTTCTTACTGAGTCACTTTTTTCCCCTCCCAATTTGAAATTTTGGGGAAAAGTTAAGCTGGCTGATTGCACATGGTGAAGCAGCTACCTGAATTAAAGTCAGCTCTGAATTGAAGTTCCAGTGTATTTTAGCCAGAAGAATTCCCCAACCAAGAGATCTTTTTGTTCATATCCCAGCACTTTGCAGCGATGCCCAGGCCTGTTTTCACAACTCACATCACTAACCTGTGCTGGCCATCCTCAGCACTGTCTGCGCTCAGCGCGCGCCGACCCCCGGCACCTGCCCTTGCAGCTGCAGGCCCAGATAGATCTGCAATGTGGCCAAGCAAACTACACCTTCGTTTACTTAATGATGCAATGAAAATCAAAGGAAAACTGGCAAATTCAGACATGTTATGCTGGGAAATTCATGATTTTCTGAAAGTCCCTTGAACAATCTTTATTCAGGGATTGTATTGGTGGAAACAACTGCTCCCCGGGAGCAATCAGTAAACCTTCCTGGCCACCTTTGTGGACTTTGTAAGTGGCAGAGCCTGTTGTGTTGGGTCTCCACTTTTTGCTTTTCCAGAGGTGGAAATTAATCTGCAGGCAATATCAATAGAAAAAGTTGGTGGAGTTCAAGCACTGCTTGAAACACAGCTACCGCCACTCTGCCATTAAAACCACTGGCCTTAATTTTTGTAGCAAGAAGGAGAAAAGAGGCTGAAATGTGCAGGTAGGTGATGGATCCGCATCAGCTGATCTTTTGCTTCCAGGACTAAATTTCTTTATGCTAATGTGCAGTTTCCCATCTTGTAAGCTGTCTCTGACCTGACTGCACACTGAGTAACACGAGGCAGTGCCAAGCACTTCCCTTCCAACCACCATCCTGTGACAGCAGCAGTCAACGTTTGCACTGGAATTCAGTATTACAGCAAGAATGGAAAAAACCCCGTCAGGGAACAAATTAGCTTAACTGAAGAAATGTTCCTGATCCATTCACTGCTCCAAAACAACACAACTTTCTCTCTGATCCTCTGCATACCCGGTCCTCCCATGAAACCTTGTTTTATAATCAGCCCAAGTGGGACACAGAAGTTTAGATGCTGATGTTTTTCCCTTGAACTGCTTAGCAAAGTAGTTTACTTTTCAGAATTGGTGGAGCAGAGATGAGATCAAATGCAGGGGCAAATTATTTTTAGTGAGGGAAGTAATTAAGGTTGTGAATGTACCTTACTGCACATGTGCACTTCTATATTTATGTTCCTTTTTGTAGCATCTAAAAGTTATGCCTGGCACATGTATCTTAAAATTAAATGCTGCATTATTTCTCCAAAAGAAACCATAATGGTCTTTTGTAAATAATTTTATCTACTGTTCAGCATTTTACTAGTCTTGCTATGTTATACTATAGCATTTATTGTTTTCCAAGTGTTAGCATTCTCCGGTGGGAAATGCTGTAAAAAACATAGAAACTTAAATAATTTTTTTCATCTACTGAATTTATAATAAACATGGGACTCAACAGACAGTTACTCAAGCTGTAAGCCATTTGGTTTGTGTCAGGGGAAATGCTGGTTAATCAGGACAGCCTGCTGTTCTGCACTGGCTAAACTAAGGAAAACATACACAAAGTTAAACCTCTTTCACTCTATATATGGGATTTTACAGCTAATGCAGCTTAGCAGATTGCCCAGTGCTCCCCAAAACCTCCTAGCTGATCCTTTAGGGATCATGTCCCAGGAGAACAAGGACGACAAGCCTGGACAAAACCGTTTCTCAGCTCCAGGGATTTGCTCCAAAAGTGTCTGCAAGCTGTTTGGAAGTCAGTCCTGCTCTGCACCATCTTGCACTGGCTCTGCCCATGGGGTTTGCCAGGACTCTGTGGGACAGTGTGACATGTTTTGCCTAGCCCAGGATGGCCCAGGATGGCCCAGGTTGAACAGTTCACAGTGCTGAATGGAGCTCCTAGCACAAAATACTGCTTACAGTCTGATGGAAGTGTACGTCACTGTGTCACAGCTCAATGTCAACAAAATAAGGTTTCACTTTTTCATGTACTTTTAGAGTACTTAAGTCCTAGGGTTTTTTCTTCTCTGAAAAGTAACAGACACTTATAATTTATAAACTGCAGGTAATTCCCCTGGTATTTTTGGCATTTTTGTATGCTGTTCACAGTTAGATGGCTTACTACTGTTATTTCTTCTTTCATTTTCTCTTGTTTCCTCTGGGGGTTTTTTTTGCCTTTTCCCTGCACTGTGAAGCTAGCTACAGGCTCCTATTATTGCTTCACCTTTTGGGTATTTTCTGCCCCCAAGGTGCTGGTGGTTTAAGCTCTAGATCAGCAGAAAATGTATCTCCTTGAAGAGTTCACAGACCTTGGACTCTAAAAAATGCCTTTTTGTAGGAGCATGAGTTTTCTTATTACCACTTTTAAGGTTCACTGTGCCAGAGGGACAGTATCACAGCAAACAGAAACCAAAAAGGTCACAGCCCATCTCTGCCAAAGTGGAGGATACCAGATACCTGGAGAAACCTGGACATCGTACTTGGGGAGACTCGTTAACAACCAGAAAAACACATTTTAATTTTTTGAAGGCTTTTTTTCCCCTACTGGATCTTGTCATTAATGCAGTTGGTGAGACATCTGCCTTGCTCGGGGGGCAAGGAACAGAGGCAGACCAGGGGCCAGAGGAGGGCCTGTTCCCAAACCCAGGGCTTGGCATGCCGGGACAAGCATATGGGGGGGCGGGGGTTCAGAACAAGCGCCTGAGGCATAGCCCCAAGCAAGGATTCATTTTTAATCTGGTTCTTTGAAAAAGCTTCATTTCTAGTCACTAGGCTGCCACAGGGGGATACATTCCCTCCCCCTCCTCCCCCCCCCCAGCAGCACATATTTGCCAACATTTCATCAACTTCCTTTCTGAAATAGAAACTGTCATTTTTATATGATCTCTCCCAGTATTGTTAATGAATTACCAACACTGATGTGGTATCTGACCGGTTATGGTGCTCATTACTAAAGATTTCAGATCTGATTTTCAACTGCCTGCTTATGTTTATTTAATTAAAATTATGGTTGATTTCAGGGTAATATTTGTTAAATGTTATTTTCCAATTCACTTTTAGATATTTTGCTAATGGAAAACACATGACATTCATGGTGTGCACTACAGCCTTTGCTTATCCCATACAATATGCTATATTTACTTCATGTTCATTGTATTTAAAATTCATGTGGCCCCTACCTGAAGGGTAAACACTCTTAATATGAATAAGCCTCCTCCTCTACAGCAGTGGATTTGTGTGGGTTTGAGTGAAAAATGGGTAACGCTTGCAGAGATTGCTGTTCCCAATGTAAATTATTATTATTAATAAACATAATGAATATTTTAAAAATAAAAAAGCAACTCTGCAGTGCTTTCCCATTGGTCCTGGAGGGATTTTGGCATTCTCCTTATGCCATGGGCAGGAGCTGCAGGTCAGTGGTCCCAAGAATGGGCAATGCCCGCTTTGCCGGTTGGGGACAGAAGGCAGTCTGCAAGGTAGTTCCCCAGTGTTGTGCAGCTGCATGCACTTCTGATACCCCACTTTTCTCACTCACTAGACATTCGGTAAGGGAAAGACACAGTAACACTTTAAAACACTGCAGGAGAATAGCTGTAATATTTGTCTGATGATTTAATCATCTGTGATATTGGAAGTTTTCAGCAATTGTTTTCAATAATTATTTCTCTAGATGTGTACAAACACTCTCTAGGATCACTTTACCCATCACTTCAGATTACCTGGTCATGTCTTCAAACACCCACTTAAAAATAACAGTTAAAGTCAGTAACACTATTCAACATAACATGATCTGCAAAATAGATAACCGTAATGAAACTCATCAGCCAAAATAGTTTATTCCTTTCAGACTCCACCTCCCCTTTGCAAATAATAGCTTTGCATGGATAGAAAAACTCTAGCATCTCACATACCTCACATACCTCACTGTACCTGCCCTCTAGTACATTAACCCTTGCTTCTTGCAGAGCACCAAACAGCACCAAAAGCAAATTTTGAATGGTCATCTCCTGAGAAGAGACAAGATTGGCACTGGGGGTAATGCAAGAGGTAATTAAAGGTAATGCAAGAGAGATGGGGGAAGAAGGATTACAAAGGCCAAGGGAGTATAACCAGGAACTGATATGTGGGAGTTTATGATGTCTAGATAACAGCTTTCTTTAATGAATATATTATTAGACAACATTTAAACACAACTTAGTAATAGCTGTATGTCAGAAATTTTCCTAAAAGCTTTCTTCTAGCAAGTTAATATGAATTTAAGGCCAAAACAATGATGCATGAAGGTTTCCAGAGATGTTGTGGAAAGATAAACAATATTGCTCAAGATATTTTAGTGCTGTGATACTCTTCTAAGTTTCTCCTCATTGGAGAGTCTTTGAAACAGAAATACAATATGGCAGCTTAGAAATGCTGCTGTCAGACCATGCTCCTTCAAGCAGAGAAAACAAAAGACATAACTTGAAAAAGGTGAGAGATGCATTTGATACTTTTGTTTGTTTTCACACTGGCTTCTCAAACTACCTCAGCAATAATCACTAGATTAAGTAAAGCCTTACAAGTGCTAAAACTGGAAGGTACGGAAACCAAAAAGATAGGGAAGACAGTTTATGTCCTCCAGGCAGAGTTAAATTCTGGCAGATTAAATTGGAGTGAAAACATCTTGTCAATTAATTAGTGCCTTTATTATTTTAACTGACGTTATGCTGCCCAGTGACCTTTTGCTGAACATCATTACTCACTGAATAAAGCTATAAATACCTGTAGAAGTTTTACTTAACAAGATTAAAGCTGAATAACACAACATATGATTGACTCTGCATGCTGGGACTCAGCATCCCAGACCAGCTCACAAGGCAGTTTCCAGTTACACACAGACGTCATCAGTGCCTTCGCAGAACAGTCAGCAAATGATGCTATCAGCAATATTTAATATGGCCACAGTCTTTGCCCCTAGCAGCAAGTTTTTGCATCTCTGAGAAGTGATGCTAGTGAGGAAGCAATTCCCAGCAGTACAAACCGGACGGATAAGGAGGGGGTCCTGGGGGCTCACCCTGCGAGTCGTTCCCAGATGCTGTGAACAAGTTGAAAAAAAAAAAGTTACAGTGAACCTACTGCTATGCAGGTTGCAGAGCGAGGCCCCTGATGATCAATAGTTTTTAAAGGCCAAAACAGAAAAGTGAAGCCCCTCCCTGAAAACCTGGTGGGCAGATTCAGAGGACAAAATCTGATTTGCTTGAGATAAAGCTGCAGAGGCTGCTGGGCACCAGTGATTCATGGGGAAAGGAATGGACAGTGCAGGACGTGGAGAGGCTGGAAGGAGTGGGACATGCCAGAGGAGTCGTCCTAGCAAGGAGCTGCTCTTCATAGGCAGGGGAAGCTCGAAGCGACCAATCCTGGTGCAGAAAGATGAGTGGTAAAGTAAATCGGAGCAATTGAAGGGAGCCAGAATAAGTAGAAATGTAGGATCTGAATGGGAATTGTCCAAAACCTGAAGGTAACAGAATTGACACTGAGCCGTATTGTGCATTACTGTAAGTACAAGAGCTAGATTAGCAGCAAGAAAGATATTCCTACAAAGCAGACATCTGAAGAGCCATCCTGAATGACTGATCCCTGCTTCCCAGTAGAAGTCAGCCTGCAACAGAAGGCTGTGATCTGATTGGTTTTTTTAAAGTTTCTTTAGTCACAACAGAACTTGTTTTCTTAAGTTTGTTCAGTGTGTACACAAAATGCACCCAACACCACAACCCTCCAGAAAAGAAAAGGCAGGTTCTGCAGGGGATTTTTCAGAATATGACACTCTCCTTCTGTGTTAGTGTTGAACTAATTCCCAGTTTGGTGCTGGGGAAATTGAGCTGCTGGAAAGACAATCTTTCATATAAGAAATACAACCAAAATCTTGACCATTTATTATTCAGTGATTACCTCATGATACTTGAAAAGAAAGAAAGAAGAATTTTAATCCTAAGGTCTTGGCCAGCTTGCATTCTTCCTCACCAAAAGTTTCAACAGAAGTAATTTCTCATCGGCTGCTGGATGTGTCAGGAGGGGAGAGCAGCCAGCCCCTGGCTTGCAGTGATGCTCCCCTCTCCATGGCAGACGGCAATTTGCCCCATGCTTAGCAGTTTTGTGCCTCTAAAGTGAAATGAATCAGCTGTAAAACTGGTTTAATAAACTGGATAAACCAGGCTTAAGGCTGCACAGACACCAGTGGCTCCAGCAGAGTCACCAGGTGATGACAATGCTGATAACAGCCTAAGAACTGAAAAGGATAGAAAAGATGTATCTGAAAGCCAAAGAGAATCCTCTCAGTAATGTAGGTTCCTCGCTGGCACCACTTCACCCTGGGATAAGCAATTTGGATGCAGCACCGGTGTTTGGAGCCAGGGAAAAGCAGGGGCACAAACACAAGCCCCCCGAACAGTTGCAATGCTGTGAGAAGCTTGGGGGGAAAGGTGGGGAAAGAGACAGAGCTGCCTCACAGAGGGAAAAGCCAAAGGGGTGAATCCAAAATACAAGGAAATGCAGCATCAATTCTCTGACTAAGGCTGGCAGCAGGTTACTGTGTGGATGCTACCAAAAGTAGCAAATGAAATATTTTTCATTAAAAACAATAAACTGATGAACAACAGCCTTACCTCTCTCTTCCCAAAGAAAACTCCACTAAACCACATACATAACAAAACCTAAGGTGATATCCAGGCTGGCAAAGCTGCATTGGCTCTCAGCATCCTGCTCTGAGCAGATCTGGGCACCAAGTGCTGCCAGAGATTCCCCTCCTGTTACTTTGGGATGGTCATATCCATTTGGGAAGTTTCTCAGCATAGCCTCATTATTCCCCTGGGTACCACACTAGGACCTGAGGCTCATCTCGACCTGCACCCCCTTGTTGGTGAGGTCTGGAGGTCTGGATGGAGCCCAAGCTAAAGTGCACCACAACCTTCACCCGGACTTTCTCAAGTGCAGAGGATGCTTTGAGCTTTGCCTTCTCTAAGAGAAATATATATTAACGGTGACACATAAAAGACAAATTAAAAAGCTTAAGATAAAATAGTCACCTCACTAAATGGAGTTTTTGCCCCAAGGACAGACTAGGAGAAGACACACCATGTGCCTGATGCCAGCTGCACCATTTAATGCATTACAAGTAAATGCTCAGATGCTGCTCTAACAAGCCTGGTGTAAACACCCACACAGAGTAAACCAGATACTCAAAAGACCACCTAGGCTCAAAGGCGGGCCAAAGAACTTGGAAAAATTCTTAGTTGTTAAAAAAATCCACTTTATAAATCAGACAATGCTTTGTCCCTGCAAAGGCTTGCAGTTGTGCTCTGAGGCCAGCCTGAGCACGCTTCTTTGGATATATACGGTATTTTTAAAAATATTTTTTGTATCTACAAGCTTTGGTTTCCATTTGTGTCCAGTTCCAGTTCCTTTCTTCAGTCTTCTGCTGGTTTTGTTCATTTTGCCTATATATTTTTCAGAGCAAAAGGATGGTGTTTTTGCAGCTGTGGCTTAACTGGGTCTTGAATGTGCTCTTACTGCACACTACTGTAACACAAATAATAATCCGTGATAATGATTTACAAGTGCCTTATGGATGATGTTCCTGGCCAAAGGTGAGGAGCAAACCTTCATTTTCAGGCTTCCAGATTTCTTCATAGTACTTGATAACAGTGAGTGATGCAATTTCCTTGCCTTAAATATCCCAGAGGGATAATCGCTAAAAAGCCCACTTTTGACTATCTGAAAGGGGTTTTGGTTTTTGTATTGTTTTGGTTTTTACTGTACCTGATGGAGAGCTGGGCACAAAAGCAGGATGTGCATAAAGGCTGGGCTGCACAGCGATATAAATGAAGTCAGAAGCTCAAAGAAACTTCAGCAGCTTCAGTGAATTCACTATCTGAGCCTGAGTTCATTCAGTGTCTGCGTACAGTTGTTACACAAGCAGACAGTCAAGTGCAAACATTAAGCTGTGAAGCCAGGTCTTCCCACTATGCAAGAGTTTGCATTACAGAACATTTAATTACAGTGTTTTGACTAGAAGCAGCTTTTCCCTTTCAGCCAAGCAGAAAAGTAACAGAGTAATTAAAAAAGTAATGAAAACTCAGTAAAAATTCCTTAAACCAAAGACCCACATTCAGTTGTGATTTCAAAGAGCATATGTCAAGGAAGACTCCTGCTCACTGTCATTTAGCAGGTTGTTAAAAAGTTTCAAAAATGAAATAAAAGTTAATGGAAGTTAGGAGGTTGTTTTTTTCTTTTGTCTGAATTTTTAACTATCTTTTCTACTCGGAGCAGATATGAAAGCACAAACCACAGTCAGAATAGTAACTTACAGAATTTCACCCTGTGGCTTACAAAATCGTTTTACGCAGAGACGGGTTGGCTTCAATGGAATAATTTGCACAGTGAGCACATACAGTTGGCTGAATTCAGGCCCAAAGCTTTCTAATATTGATTACACTTACAGGTAGTTGCTTTGCAGAAAAATCTTCCTAGCAAGTGTGATTTGTGATATAATGTGTGATATACTGATATTTCAGTATGCCAGACTCGGTGCATTGAAAAGCAGTGAAGAAAGTTTTCTTTCATGGCATCTAAAGGTGCTGAAAAGATGATGGTAATTTAAACCATCATCACAAAATATATCCAGGATTATGCAGATAGTTATGCGAATTTACTTTTGCTGTCAAAAGCTTGTTTTTAAACTAAGTCTTGACTTAGGATAGCATGTAAAATAACATTTTAGAACACTTTTCATAAAATGCAGTAATCAAAGTCCTATTCCTTATTTGCAGTCAAAGTCCTAGTACTTAAAAACACTAATTTAGTCTAGTGTTTCTTTCTTTTATGGGAATTTATAAAATATTATATAGGAGAAACATAGCAATCAGGCTCAGCCCGGAATATAATGGGCTTTTAGATCCTCTAATGAGTTGTGTAAGAACAGCGTACTAAGAAAAGTCATGCATGTCATACATCTCTCCCTCATTGTAAAACATTGTTCTTAGATTTTACTGGAGCCAAAAAAACTTTATCTTTTTAATTAAAAAAAAAGGTATCCAATTTCACTAAACTTACGTGGGAAGAATATGTTCTGAGTTCTTGAAATCACATTGTAACACCGGTGAATTAAAAGAGGCAGGAGTGCAGGTATACGGAAGGGACAAGCATGAGTAAAGCTGAGGCTACCCTGGTGCTCGCTGGTGCCAGCTGATGCTTTCTCACGGATGCAAGGGAACCAAAACACCAGAGAGTGGGGAAATAGAGGTGATGGCACCTAACACTGGGACAGGCCAAGATTTTAAGGAAGCTGACGAACAAAAGGGAGCACAAGCTAACGAGCTTCACTGAGTCCAACTAAGCCACTTTGCCCACTACCTGGGGCTGTCAGGGCTGCCACGTAATACAGGTCAGCACCAGCAGACAACCAGCTGAAGTGGCCTGGAGCTTACAGGAGAAATTCACCGGTGCAGACACTTGGGTCCAGCCCCAATTTCTGGGCACATGCATTTGTCAGCACTCCCACCAGTTCTGTTTCCCTGAAGGCAGTGGGTTTTGTTGGATCTGGCTCTCACATCACAAAGTCTCAAAATAAAATATTATGTCAAAAATATAAAATCCCACCTTTTCCTGGAAAGTAAACACCATTCCACACACCCACTGAGTGCCTGGAGGAGCATGCTGTATCCTCAGCAGACAGCCCCACAGCCTGTGCCTGCCATCCACTCCCAGTGCTGAGCATCACTGAAGCTGTGGAGCTGACTTCAGCTTTTACACATTATCTGTAGCACAAAAAGAGGGTCCTCAGTAGCTTTACTCCCACAACACGGCAGAGCTGCCCTAGCTTTAGGTAACAAAGCCACTTCAGGTGTCAAACTGCTTTGCCTTCTCACATCATGCTAAAAGTGTCTCGACTATTTGGGACATAGAGCAAAGAAGTGGCATAAAATATATTGAGGATGTGTTTAGGACTATAAGACTCCAATTCTAGTCGCCACCAAATAAAGAATAATTTTAGTTTATGTTTTCAGGTCTGCTCTTAGAAAATGTGAATTTCTGCCCATTTTGTTATGATTTGTTGTGGGGTTTTTTGAGATTAAGTGATGAATACAGCAGGTCGGAATCTGAAGATACCCACATACTATTCCAAGTAAATGCTATTTCAGTCAGTCAGACAGCTGGAGTGAACAGCTTTTTCTAGCAGGGCTCTCTTCAGACACCGCATACTTGTAACAACCTAAATCCACCATTAAGAGGTTTAGTCCAGCTATGATCATCAAAAGCTGTCTATCACAAGGCCTATTTCTCCCGTATTCAGCGAATTAACAATGAAAGTACTTTTTGACGTGCTAAATGAGATTTTGGGACACTTAACAAGAGTTGGCTCAAAAGTGCTACCTCAAGAAATATAAAATGCCAGCAACGTTGACACTGTATGACAAATTATATGGACCTTAATATACTGTGTCACTCCATTCAGTTTTATAATTGGCACTGACTGTAGCTGAAATCTGATCCAAAGTATACAGAATTAACTGGCACTTGTTTTGTCCCTCTTAGCATTTTCTAGGCTACAGATCTTTGTAAATATTTACTTAACAGGGTGGCATACTAATTTTTCCCATAAAATATACATGTCCATATCTGTAATGATATAATTAATTTTTTTCTGTCAGATGATGTGTACAGCCAGCTTAGACTGCAAGTGATGGGAAACTGCCTTTAGAGTTCAAGCAAAGAAAAACCTATATATAAAAATTATTGTACCCTTTGACTTCTGCCAACCTCATTAAAACTATTGAAATTACAGAGGTTATTAGCCAGCCCATACTTGCTCAGTAGAAAGATTTTCAAGGAACCATTGTTCCAGGGAGAAGTACTGTCATTAACGCTGGGGTTGCACCAATTAAACCTCCTATTCAATACCCTCTTCTCCTGCCCTGGGTAGTGGTGTATAATAGTCCTCGTGGGCCTCTCCCCATGATTTTGTCCAATTGCTATTGAAATAATTTAGTCTTTTTGGTCTTGATAGCATTCTGCCACCTAACAGTGTGTACCCTGGGGTCTCCTTACTTTTTGCAACTGAGTTTATTTTGCATTTGCTGGCTCCCTGGTGATTAGGGTTTTGTAAACCTCTGTTATGTCCATTCCCACATCTCTCTGAGGACTCAGAAGTCCTAATCAGCTTAATCTTTCCTAGCATGGAAACACCTCAGTTGTCCTGGCTACCTCTCCCCTCTCTCTGGGTCGGCCTCAAGCCACGGAGAGGAAGAGTGTCTCACTCCCAGGAGCTGCCCTGGCTCTCTCCAGCTCCAGCTCCCTGTGCTTGGGGAAGAGTTGCAAGGACAGGCAACAAAGTGCTGGAAATTCCCATGGATGTTGCGGGGATCAGAAGTCAGGACACCACCTCCCCACCCCATCCCTTCCCCCAAACAAATCCACATCTGGACACAAATGACTCACTAATCCTATTAGAAAACAGCATTTCAGGCCCATGCTGTAGTCCAAGCTCCATCTGCATTCATAGTAATGTAATTCAGGAGTGACCCAGATTTACAATGGATAAACAATGATGTAATGCTAGTATGAGAGAAGAATTACATCCTCATATGTATATATACACGCACAAATATATATATATAAAAATAAAACATTTCTATTTCTTAGAGAACATTGTGAACTCCTCAAATAGCCTCTCAGTAGCAAAATAAAAGCATGTGCCTTGCACTTTTCTGGAACATTAAAATGCCATTTCCTTCTAAACAGAAGAAATTCAGATTATGGTTGGCTTTATTTTCCCCAGAGCTGGTCAGACTCATTGCAGAGATTTTCAGAAGTCTTGGAAGCACAGAGCTCTCCCTGGCACACCCACCGGGATCACTGCTTGCAGGTTTGTGTTTGGACATTAATTTTAGAACCATTTCCAAGGATTTTTTTAACTGGGCCTGAGGATGTGCCAAACAAGTGAAACTTATTACAGACTCAAGCTCCTAGCATGAGAATTATTTGAAGGGAGGAAAATCTGCACTGTTTTTAATTTACAAAGAACAGAAACAGCATTTTGGTTTCATTTTTGTTTCAGATATTTTCAGGAATTAGAATTATTCCTATATACCTGACCTCTAAATGACACTGATCTTGTTGATGCAAATGGCAGCTCTAATATTTCTTAAACATCATTTTCTAAGAGAATGTGTGCGTATTCCCTCAACTCTTTCTCATACCATTATTTGACAGTTAACACTTTCTGGTAGTGCCAGATCTGGCAACATTTTGGAGCCCAGCATGCAATAATCACCTGAAAGACACAGGCAGCACCCAGATTATGTGACACCCAGCATGTGCATCAAGCCACATCCAGGACATCTCCCCAGACATAAAAGGACCAGTGGAAGATTCCTGGGCTGTGCTGAAGGTTCATCTCAGTCCTACAGCCACCCCATGCCATCACTACCTTTATTTATTTATTTTTAATCATAATCACTTGGGCTTCTGGGTAATTGGAACAATTAGGGTGATTAATTGCATGTTTGCAATAAAAACAGAAGACCAGGGAGGGTTACATTACAGGCTAAATATTTTCAGAAAACTCTATCAGCTGGTAGACATAACAAATGCGATCAGTCCAACGCAACATGAAGCTGCGCACATCGTGCAAACTGGTTTGCTCTGGAACTCAAATCTCTTTAAAAGAAGCCAAAGTGTTTAAAAAAATAAACTAAGTCAGAGTGCATAGGGGGAAAAGAAATATTGACATGTGAGGCCGCTGTACTTCCAACATAAAGAAACATTGTTTTCTCTTTGGTCCTTTTATTGTCTAAATAGAAAGTGCAAAGCACAGGAGAAAGCGCACAACAAGGCAAAGTGCACAAGTGAAGGTCATTAGCTTTTGCTTGGAAGCAATGAGTTACACTGAAAGGAAAATTAGAAAAGCACACAGTGGAATACCTACAATACTGACACACTCCCTAATGACAGCAAGAAGGCAAACTAACCTGCCTGCCACTACAACTCAAACACCAAGGATTTTGGAGAGGGAGGTTAAAGCCAAGAACACAAGATACTCACATTTAAAGTTTGCTTTGTTGAACCCTTGCTTACAAATCTGGGCTTTCATCTTCTACTCATCAGTATGCTATTGAAATGCTTAAATATACCTGCAACCAATGCCTCTTTCTGGATTTCTTTGCAACCACCTGGTCTCCAAAGATCCACTTTAACTAAACGGAGCATGAACACTTACTCAGATACACTTTCCAAAGAAGAAGAAACAACAGTCAAGAACAGGCATTATCCATCCCTGCCCTTAAAGCCGTGCCAGTGTATGGCAAAGTGTAAAATTCCCTGTAAGGGAGGGGATGTCCTGGATCTCCCACAGCCACGCCAAACATGGCTCATCTATCACAATGTTGTTATCACGGCCACCATCTTCCTAGCTGTCTTCTAAAGAATATGACAGCTGCCAGTGTTGTGTGATAAGCTCAGGTGTGCTCTGCAGAAGGGCTGCACATCTCTGAGCAGGGCTGACAAGACAGGGCATAGCTCCGCACCGAGGCAGGCAGAATTCTGTCAGCTCCTGAGCCGCAGCCCTTGCCATCATCAGCATGGAGATGTCTGGCCCCCAAGCACCACACAGACATGCCCTTGGGCAGCTCAGTCCAAACCAATCTTTAACATCAGTGATTCTATAGGATCTGGTCCATGGTGCTCATCAGTTAGAGTCTTATCTTCAGCTACTCAGCGAGGTGCACTATAAAATTTCTACATAAACAAAAAGCCAGCTTCTTACGTTGCCCACGCTACCGCATACTTGCTTGTTTACATGGAGAAAGAAGTGAATAGTGAAAGGTTTTATGTTCCATTTGTATGATTGGAGACGTTGTGCTTTAACACAAGCACCAGGGTCACAGGGCAGGAACATGGTGTTTTCTTTCCAGTCAGCATGAAACTGACATTTGTTAGATGAGTGTTTTCTCTTATTTAAGTTGATTACATTTTAACTCAGTTCAACAATGCTGGAAAACATGACAAAATATTCCAGAGTGTTTAATCAATATGAATGTAATGGACAAATGTTTGAAATTTAAAATAAGAGTATATTGCAACAAAAATACATTCTTTATTCCTGTAGGTCTGTCTCTTTGATTCCAGTCACTGCCAAGTGTTTGTGTCTCTGCATTTGGGAAATCTGTGTTAAACATTTATCTTTAGATGAGAAAAGTCTTCTCAATGCCAGTCTTTCTTGTGATTAATTATTGAAGAAATAATTAATTTAACTGCAGAATTTTTGTCAGACTCATTGAACTGCCAAGTCCTTACCTGTTTAAGAAAAGCAACATGAATGTGTAAGAAGAGTGGAGGGCAGTGGAAGAGTGCTGAGGTACACACCAGTAGCATTTCTGTACATTCCCTCCAGAAGGGGCCCATATTTTCCACATGTGTTTTCAGGTGTCATCACATTAAAATCAAACAAAAAAAGCAAAATTAAAAGACTGGCTCATCTGCAGTCAAATGCATATCTATTATCAATCCCAAACAGGTTAAACGCCAAACATCTGAATGCATTTTCCTGCATCCTCCCTTGGAGCCTCACTTACTACAAAGGGGCAGGCTTCTTCTAGCTTCTCGTAGCTGCATTAGCTCCAGCCCACACAGTGATTCAGTGCTGCCACCACCTTCTCCGCAGTGGGGACATGAAAGAGCTGCTGGGGCAGCTGAGGCCACCAAAAGTCACACACTTCTACCAGCACCTGGGACCAAGGCTCTTAGAGACAGGAGTTGTGGACGCTTTGGCACAGCTCAGTGCTAGCAGGTAGGACTCCAGCCAGGCTGAGAGTTGCTCTATCCTACTTGTCATTCAACCACATTTGTGACTGTTCTGCATTTAGACACCCATCTTCCCTTTTGTTAGCTTTTCCACTGCAGGACAGTATAAACTACATGTTAAAGCTTTGAATGTACTTCCTTTAGCTACAGGCTGTTACTTTTTAACACAAATAGACTTGTTGCTACAGGGGAAGAAGCATCCTTCTCCAGCTTAGACCAAGCTTTGCATTCAAATATCCAATTTGCTATGGGGATAGTAACTTCAGTTTGATCACTGCAGAAAAGGCAGAGGGTCACCCTAGAGCCCATTCCAATGGCTAAGTGACTGTACAACAAAATGAGTATTTCCATTGTCATTTTGGTTACTATCATTATCAAGAGAAAGCATATGCTTATTCCTTTAATATTTCAGCACTTAATTTACCAGTTACACAGCAAAGTATTCTGAAGCCCATGGAGCTCTGACTTCATGTTTAAACCAAGGTCCAGAAAAATTAATATAATCAACAAGTACCAGTTCAGTGAGAATTTCTGCAAACATTAGAACCATTTGTGAAAATTTGACTAAAATGGGTAGTTTGAAAAAAATGCAAAGCCATTTTAATTCACTTCTCACTTATTATTCAGTACACTACTCTTAACCCATTTACAACTTGTAAAATACTCCTTAACAAGGAATAGAAAGATAGCTAAAAATTCTGCTTTTTCTGACAAGACTTTTTTGGAAGCTGTAAAATATACAGTAGCTCTGTTTAATGGGTAGTATTCTAAAACAGTGAATAAAATTGGCTACTTGATGTTACTCACACATACAAGAAAAATGAACCACCTATTGGAAAAGATCTGATTTTCCCAGTCAGGACACTAAAAACAGCCTCTCCAACCTGAGCTCGGTTATGTTAACACAAGCAGTACCTATTCATACAGGTAGCATTACCTGAGGGTACAGCACTTTGCTGAAAAGACAAAACTAACTTCTGATGATCCAGGAATTCCCTAGAGAAAGGTATCAGCCTGGCCTCTTCATTTCAGTCACTGCTCAGGTTGAACAATTCTATCACTAGTCACTCAAAACCTGCAGATCATCCCCTCTCAAAACAGTTTTATTATTCTACTTGCTGAAACTTTGCAGTGCATTGAGGTTGTAGTTTCAAGCTTCTTTACTGCCAGAGACAGAAGCCCCAGTGAAAGTCTTGCTTTGATGTTAAGTGGTTAATGTTATGCTCAGACTCCAAGTTATGGAAAACACTTACACGACTGAGAGTTAGAGAGCCAATCCCACGTACAGAAGCTCATGTTAACCAAAGCACTGGAGGCAGCCTCAGAGCACGGTGACTTAGATTTAGCCTGCTTCTTGGGTTGATCTAACAAGGAGAGCTGCACTGTTATAATTCGATGGTTTCTCATATAAGATGTAGCTCACTTACACCCAAGTCAGACACTTCTGAACTGCATCAGTTCTGCATGTGTCCTCCAAACAGTGACTCAGTCCTGCTTATACTGAGAATCTGCCCCTCAACATCATCATGCTTTTAACAAGGATTCTATTGAAAATGATAAATTCTGCTTTGGAGTTTTCATTTCAGAATAACACTGCTGGGATATTCTAGCTAAACATCATACCCTGTCCTTTCCCAGAGATATTTATGGTTTTGCGTTCTGGACCACATGTTGCTTTTCTTCTACGGAACGAACATCTTGTAAGGTTCTGAGCCGGCATTCTGATCATAGTTCAATGTATAGTTTACTTTGCATTTTTCAGAGCTAGCCTGTGTTTTTGCTGCCTCTGACTGCACATCCCTCTAAAAGGAACTAAACTCACTGGATGAAACACTAGCCCTCCAACCGCAGTCACTTTCTTTGCACGTTTCTGGTTTCTTAGTCAAATTTATTTCTCTAAACTGTGTCTCTCAGTCAGATGTAAAAGCTTTTATGTTTGAGGGGAGAAAGTCTTGTGTCTGGTATGGACAAAGTCAATATTCTAGAAATGGTGTGCTTGAATGTACCAGAAGACGACAAAATGTAGGAAAACACACTTGAAATAAATAAAGTTGAAATGTGAACTGTGACCAATCCTAAGTAAGTTTGTGTGACTGCTACGAGATCCCCATTGGGTCTTTGTAGGCTCTCAGCTGGTGCCATTTCCTCTAGTTCTCCCTGCTGGAGATCCCACTCCATTGTGATCCATTGTCTGCAAAGGTTCTTCAGTTCCTCATGCTCTCACTCCCTTTCTGGGAAGGAGGTTTATACCCTAGGAGAAGCACTTTAGAATTGCCTTAATTATCAAGAACACTAGCACAAGAGATACCATGCAAACCAGATCTGTACACAGACCTGTACTTCCACAGGTTTAGATTATACAATTTTAACAGCTCTCAGACATCATTTTGCTGCAAACTTTTCAAGTCCCAAAAAGGTCTGTAAAACCATTGATCTGACAAAACCAGGATAAGAAGAGAATTAACTGTCTGACTTTACTCAGTAGGCCTGAGGTCAGGTATTGAACAAAGCCTTCCTGACTCAGCTTCAACTACTATACCACCCTGCTTCATGAATCATCCAATAAGAGCGAGCTTATTTAATGTCTACTTAAAAGCTGTATAATTTAAACAAATACAATAATCACTAATCAATTTGACAAGCTTGAGCTTAGAGGGGGAAAGCTAGAAACTTGGTATGAAAATATCTTTGACCAGCCTTTTCCCTAGTTACACAAAGAAGTTTATTTCTTTATATTACTATATAAATATATGTAACTCTTGTGCAGAGAGGTCCTCAAAAACGGGGTCTTAAACTGAAGGTAACACAATATAGGTCAAACTGCACCAACCACCACTGAACATGCTCTAGAGAGAATGAATACCACTGTCTGCCATACTGAAACAAATGGACAGTCCTCACAGCGCATTATTTTCTTTCTTATAGTGCCCTTTCTTATAGTACTAGGTCCTTTTAGCAGGCAGATCGAGAGTTGCCTACCCTAAAAGGCAAGTGCCTTCCTAAGCTCCAGTCTATTCTGTGGCACCAAGAGCCGTCATTATCCTCTGAACTATCTAGTGCATGAGACAGACCATATTTCACTTGGATTTCTTCAACACACCCACCTGCATTTCTTCTAGAGAAACATGCTTACTTGTTTTAGACTTAAAGTAATGGAAAATTCAAGCCACCCTGTTGGTAATCTGTTCCACCGGTTAACTGTCTTCTTCTGAAGTTTCACTTTTGAACTTGGAAACTGGTGTAAACAAACCAAATTAGTTTAGCCAGTAAGAAGCACTGTAAAGATGCAAATTGGTCTGAAAGAGTCAGATTTCATTCTTAGACTGAAGAAGTTCAACATGAGTAAGCACAAGTCTCACAGGGCTAACATTAGGGCAAAATATCCATTATAGCTAAATTTAAGTCCAAGGAATCCAAAGCCACGAATAACTGTGTTGAACTACTTTAAAAATAAAGGTATTTTGGCATAAGTCTTAAATGCTTCCCTTTCCTGTTTTTAAGCTACAGGTTTTTTTTCTTTTAGACTTTTCAAATGGTAAAAATATTCTGAAAGCAAGAACTTTTTAAATGCGTATCAAGTACTGGTAACACACGTTACAGGCTTGATTTATACTGTGAAAGGCAATGCCATATATGCCTTCCAAAACTTGGTTTTAAACTGTAGTTATAACTTACTATGTAAGCAGTCAGATAGACACCTTGTAACATGAACTTGTCCTTTTCATGCTAGTAAGGACTTAGATATGGTTTAACTGACAAAAGTTACACATGTAAGTTAAACTACTATATAGAGATGTCCAATATGACTGACCTGCTAGCACGCACAAAGCTCTCTCAGCTTTTCCTGGCATGAACAGACCTAAGTGTTTGATGTACCCCCAAGTCTTGCTGTACAAGAGCTGTGGCAAACTACCATCCTGCCACCATTACCCCCTTGGCACAGGTAAACACTTTTCTTGGAACTCTGTTGGAGGGCTAGCTGTTTGCTCTGTACTGGTGAACAAACACAAACGCAACAGAAGATAACCCTCCTCATGGACTGTTTTCCCCTTTGCAATACTAAGGCTGTACTAGGGCACATGCATTACGAAGTGCAAATCAGCAGCCCAGCCCAACCACGAAGTCATCATTTGCACTCTATTCCCCCGCCCATGCAACTCACTGAGGAATTCCGCATCACGTGTGCCTACTGCAGCAGGGAAACTGCAAGGGAATTGCGACCTCAAAGCGAGAGCGTTTGCGTCTTTGACCTATATAAGTAAATGAACATTTTATCACGCCCAGGGCTGAGGTGGGGGGCCCGACACTCACAGGAAGCCCAGGGAACCGACCGGGCTCAGCACCGTGAGGCGCCCGGCGCCGCCCGGCCCGAAAACCAGCACCGCCCGCCCCGGCAACCCGCCCACAACGCC
>NW_008796165.1:9497544-9497763 GCF_000699145.1 Aptenodytes forsteri | reverse complement strand
CGGGGCGCCGCCGGTGAGAGGTGGTCGTCCCCCTCCCTCACAGCCCGGTGCCCTGAAGCAACTCAGGGGCAGGGTGAAGGGGTGCTTCGGTGCGGCCCCCCCGGGCGGCCAGGGGTGTCCCAGTCACCGGGGACAGTCGGTGCTGCCGGGGCTCCCGGTCACCCTCTTACCGTGAACGGGAGTGGCGGGGGGGGCGGGGGTCTGGCCCTGGGGGGGGGG
>NW_008796165.1:9492960-9497449 GCF_000699145.1 Aptenodytes forsteri | reverse complement strand
CGCGCGTCCGTGCCGGGCGCCGAGCCCCGACGGCCGGCAGGGGTCTGCGGCCCTGTGACTTCTGCCGCAGCACTCGCCCCGTACTGCTCATTAGCGCCCGCTAATGAAGGGCCAGTCCCGCCCGTCCCCCTTCCGTCTGCCGACCCCACCCGCTCCGCTTAACCCGTGAGGGGGCGGGCCGCTATGAGAGCGGGACGCCGCCGGTGAGAGGTGGTCGTCCCCCTCCCTCACAGCCCGGTGCCCTGAAGCAACTCAGGGGCAGGGTGAAGGGGTGCTTCGGTGCGGCCCCCCCGGGCGGCCAGGGGTGTCCCAGTCACCGGGGACAGTCGGTGCTGCCGGGGCTCCCGGTCACCCTCTTACCGTGAACGGGAGTGGCGGGGCCGGGTTGTGTCTCTCGCTGTGGGAAGGGTGTAGTGACACCGGCTTTCTTTCACAGCCTCTGAAGCACACATTTGCTCAAGTGTATTGATGGCACCTTGGTCTTCAAAAACAAAGTTGTGGGGTATCTCCCACTATGTGAATACAACCATTGGACTTCGCTGGATGCTGATGATGGACAGGTGGCTTTATCCTCCATAAGTCACTCCCAACCCTACAAGGAAACATGAGTCCAGGTTCTGACTTTCCATCATCCTCTCAGTATCCCCTTTGAGTATGCCAGGTGCTTTGCTTCTTTAGATGAAAATTATTTTGTTATTTCTCTAATTTTTTAAAAAGTTTGTCTCTCTCAGTCATTCGTATGCCATCATTGCACTGCCCATGAAAAAGACTGTAAAGGGTTTTCCGAAAAACAAAACACAGCTGCAGGCTCGGTCAGTAGGGAAAGTAAACTAAGCAGGCATGGCCTCTGCAGATCTCTCTACAAAGCTGGGCAGCTTTGGGGAATGGGATTACTAGCCTTGTGCATGCCTTTGGAAAGACAGGCAGGGAAGATGGCCAAAGTGCCTAGAGATATTTAGAACAAATTCGTAATCCCAGGACTGAGGAACATCAGGAAGTAAAGAACCATTTCACGATGCGAGGCAGTCCATGAGGAAGGGAATGTAAAAAGCTAACTGTCTGCAGGTACATGAGGCTTTTGAATTACTTGAATGTAAGTGTAGGAAGAGCATAAGAAACAGTCGATTTGCACCTTGATCAAAAGAACACATTTCTTAATGGGAAACAGAGCCTGTTGTGAAAAACTAGGAAGGTTCTCCCAGGGAACTATGCATATGACTGTTATTTAAATCACGTTTTGTAAAAAGAAATGTTTTGTAAAAAGAAATGTTTTGTATTTGCTCTAGCTTATGTGGCCTGGACACTTTGGAGTAGATTGTACCAGTAAGACTATAAAACCCTGATAGTAATTAGTAAATGAAACCAGAAGTGCCTCCACTAAAGACAGTTTCATAAAATAAAAGTGAAAACAGCATGAGATCACAACTGGCCCATCATTAGATCCATAGGGGATCACCCTATGAAGTCAGTAGCAAGGTCGCCACTAATGTTGCCCAGCTGAGGACAATATCCAAAGAGCCAGTGGGAAGGTCCAGCAAGGCGAAACGAGAAAAATGTTACCCACTGTAAATAAAAGTAATACCAAAATAAGCCTGCTGATTTGGGTGGGGGCTTTTTCAGGAATGTTCTAGCCTGGGCTCTTCAAGCCTTACTCACGTATGATAAGATGTGTAAGGATACAGGTAAGCAAAATGCATAGGTGGGTGAATGGGCACATCACTGCCTGGTCATCTGTGGTGGATCTGAAGCTCTATCAATGGCCTGGGCTACAATAAAACATCCAATGACACTCTGATTTCAGGAATAGATTCCACAAAGTCTTTCTTTGCATTTGGATTTCTCCCTTACATTCTGGCAAGCTAAGTAGAGACATAACTGTGACTAATGCTAATGTTGCAGTAGTAAAATACTGGGCAAAAAATAGGAAAACCAGATCCACTTGCCCATAAGAATGATTTAATTAAAGTTTCCACTGTTCCAAAGTAGGTACATTTCACATCATAAAGAATTTTTCTGTCATGAAAATTATTTTTTTAAGGGGAGGGAGAATTTTGTTTGCAGAAAGCTGACTTTACTGGTAGGCAATTAAATATTTCTTTGGATTGCTGTTCAAAATTAATTACTCATTGATGTGGAAAAAACAGCTATAGTCTTGCTGTGGACTCAGAGTTTTCCAACTGGGTGCATCTAACTCCAAGAAGAAAAATTAAAAAAAGACCTAGAAAGAGTATTATAATTACTGTCATACGAAAACCTGCTTCGGTCCAGATGTAGAAGCGGATACCACAGAAATGTTAACATCTAGCAGTTTGCTGCAGGGCAATGACAAATGAATCTTACAGATGTTTGCAGAGTGGACATATTACATGATTCTTCTAGAATCCCTTGGGTTTGTTTTCCTTTTCCCAAAGCTCCTACAGAAAATGCAAATCTACAATAATCTGAGGTTTTGGACAGTGTCACAGACACCTCTGTATAAAACTTGGATCCTAAACTTGCATACCTAACCAACATTGTCAACTCTGTACCCTTGCAAATAATTCCACTGAAAGTAATGAAATTAGTGGTGTGAGTAAATGTTAAAGAACTGGTTCCTAATTTCAGGTTTTCCCCTTCAGTGTATGAACTAAGCTTATTGCTCTGTGATGACCTAGGGGCTTGCAGTGAGGACAGAGGATTGACAGAAGTGTCAGGTGTTAGGAATCACATCTTCAGAAGTTCAGATCTGTAGCAAGGGAGCCAATCCTCAGAAATCAGAAAATAATAATGATGACAAATGCTATGTGCAGAATTCCTACTGCAGTCAGTAGCAGCTTGCATGCAGAAAGATTTCAGAAGTGGGTATCATAGCTAACTTTCCTTTTTGTCCCCAAATTTTATGAATTTGACCAAAGTCTATGTGGCTTCAGCCTTAATAAAAAACAATAAAATTCTGGGATGATTTAGGCTGGAACAGCCTCTGAGTGACTTGTCTAATCCAAATCATTCCATTTCAATCCAAATTGATTTCATTATCCCTAAGTCATTTATTTAAATAAATGGAGTCAGAAGAGATCACAGAGTTTAATTATTGGAAACATTGGTTGGCACCAAGTCTGGAATTAAAATTCACTTTGAAGTCCTTAAATGCACAGTGTGACAATACCAGTTGTCAAGGAACATTTTTCCTTTGGTTAAAAAGGAGAAGCTGAGCATAAAATGGAAGAATGAAACCTTGAATATCCACGTAAGATAATTCTTCCTGTCAACTGGAGAGTTACTCACTTTAATTCTCTTACCAAGCCATATACTTTTCCATGCAGAGATAGGTGCAAGAACTTGGGGACAAATTTCCTAAAATGTAAAAAACTGAAATGACACCAAACGAAGTTTGACTGATGATAGGATTATGCATATTAAACAGTATTGGCCTCACTACTGATGCCCTAGGAAAGCCAATTGTAACTGTTCACCTGTTAGACTTTAGACTGGGGTAGATGCCTGTCATTTCCTTACAGAAGGCAATCAGGCTGGTCAGACATCATTTGCCCCTGTCCCTGGTCACCTTCTTGTCCTTCATGTGTATGGAAATAGCAAGGTTTGGTAATGGTTTTGCATCTACTTTGCCACAGCTGACATGATGTTCTAAAACTGAGTCATATCCCCCCTCAACTTCCTCCTCTCCAAACTGCAGACTCCAGTCTATTTTTAGACTCCTCTTGTAAGGCAACTCCTCCATCTCCTTGTTCAGCTTAGTTGCCTTTCTCTTGCTCTTCTTTAAACTCGCTACATCCCTCTGGAGATGAACACTGGTTTGCAGCAATGCAGTGAGAGAGATCCTACTGGAGTGCCATACCATCATTCGAACACCCAAAGTAAAGGCTTTGGTTCACTCACCGATAGTTCAAAAAGATGGAGGAAAAGGAAAATAAGGAGTTTGGCTTGGCAATCTGGAAGCAGTCACTGGCCCAGCAAAAACAGTAGTGTATATGCACTATATCTACAACGACTGTGCATTACAGTCAGTGAAATGGGCTGGAGTCCATTTTGCCTTGAGATTTAAGGAGTAATACAACACTGAATATGACTTTAGAAAAATATCTGGGAAGGAGACTATTCAACTGTTCATCTCGTACATTACTATTTCCTTAAATCATTATATTATACATATAAAAAACCAACCCTCCATCCATAGAGGAACCTGCTTTGTGGGTGCTGCTGGTATTTCTATTTGTAGAATATTTTCTTTTGAAAAGAGCTTTGCTCTATCCAGACACCTTAAAGAAGTATCCAGATTTTCCCAAGCAGACAGCAGTTTTAAGAGCAGGTTTGTGACACTCCTGGGAGCAAAGATCCTGTTGTAAATCTAGTATATAACAAGTTGTACATCAGATTATTTGCTATAGATGCATGTGTTTTTCAGTTTTTCCTCTTGGCAGTTCTAAGTTTGCCACTTTTACTTTTGCCCCAAAACCCTGTGTGCTGGAAAGCATTCCAGCAGATGATCTAC
>NW_008796165.1:9443796-9492763 GCF_000699145.1 Aptenodytes forsteri | reverse complement strand
AATTAAAAAAAAAAAAAAAGAAGTTTCAGCTTAGTATAATTTCTTTACATCTTGCATTGAGCAAGGGTTTATTAGTACAAGTAGCAGAAAAGAAGAATGTTTATTTTACTGTGCTCACCTCTACAGCAGCAGTCAAAAGTTGTAGAAGAAAAATACTGAAGCCTAAATCTCTCTCCAGACAAGTTCAGCTCAACAGCTCAACACAGAGCTGTTCAGGGCAACATCTGACATTTGGCCAGAAAAATTACGTGTAGATATGCAAGCCTCAAATCATCAAAACCATACCAACAATTTAATGTATCTTTTTTAATTATACAAAAGTCCCCCCCAAATTATTCAAACATTAACAACTGATCCACTTAATACAAAACCAATTCCTCTAGGCAAAACAGTAGAGGAATGTACCTTTCATTTTTAATTAAACATTATCATTGAAAATTATAATATGTATAGATTTGACTAATTATTATTCTAAATGGTGTTTTGTCCTAGTTTCCTAGGCAATCTCTCCACACCTTTGATACGCCACAGCGCACTTCCAATACACATGTATAAAGCTGTCTACACGAGTCCTTTAGAAACAAATAGTACTGTTTAGTTTCAGCTGTACTGAGTTAAACAACATTGAAATTATGTATAAACCATCAAGGACATTCAAAATCCTGAAGCCTGTGTGACACGAAGTGATTCAAAATCAGTCTGTCCCCAACCTGAAAGGAAGGTGCCTTAAAGGCAGTTCACCCAGAAAACAATGTGGAGGCACTGGATTTCAGCCTGTATCAGACCTTTCTGCAAAGTCCTCCCATGCCCTTCTTGACAAGCACCTACTGTTCCCTTACCCTGCTGAATCCAGTGAATCATGTTCTTAGGCAGCCAAGTAAATCAGCAACCCAGAGCATCTTCCCATCCTCTCTCACCCAGTCTTCAGGCTCCACATCACTTAACTCTTCCATAATATTCAGAACCAGTTTCCTTTACAGCAAATTGATATACAAACAACACATTTTTGACTACTGTCATGAACATGAGAAGGCTACAGAATGTACGTGGCTCAGAGACCTCACTCCAAAGTCAGGGAGCCATCTAACATCAGCAAAGGAAACAAATTCAGAGTCAGAATCATTTGCTGCTTCCACCTGCTTAAGGGGGAAGGGATTTACCATGGCTCTGGAAAACCTCTTTTAGGAACAAGGGCTTTACAGTGCTAGGGAGGCAGAGCTGTGAGCCTGGTAGCTCTAACATGATCATAAAGTGAGGCAGAGGACTAATCCCCTTCTTCTAGCTGTTGTGGCTGCTCAGTGACTAAGTGTCACTCTACCATCGTATTAACTAACACTCTCCTCAGTAATGAAAATAGCACTGCCTGCTACTCAGCTCTTCTCCAGCCCATTTACTGTTTAGAATATACAGATTGGTCTCTGCTTGTTTCTTCTGGGGAAGATGGTTGGCCAGGTTCATGAACCACCCCTGAATCCTGACTGTCAGCTTCAGTAGCTGAAATAAAAATGAAGAATAGAAAAAGGTCAGAGTTAAACACAAACAAGCCAAAACCCCCAAACCCTGTATTTCAGTTTGCATTACACCTGGTATCAATCACATTTCCATAGGTAAATTCTCAATGCAAAATTACTTTTGTCAATCCAGTTTGTTTTTCAACCCAGTTAATCCAAAGGTGCTTGACATTAAGAGCTGAAGCTCTCCGAACTGAGATACTGCACTTCACACAGCAGTTGATTGTTTCAGCCATGCTTAAAGAAATGTAGCAAGAGTGCTTCAAGATGGCAAGTGTTGAAGCTGACTGGAATAGAAGTATGAGGCAGACTCTTTTGCCCACTTAACCGCAGTGAATCTATGCCATGCCTTTTTAACACTCCTGTGAATCCTCAAAGGCCTTGACAGACTAAATCCCTTCTTCAAATCCAACTAGGGATTTTCATTTTATAAAGTATTTAATTGCCAATTTGCATGAAAAGCTCCCTCATTTCCTCACAGGCGACTTGGGTTTTTATTTGTTTTTCTGTGGCTTGCTCTTTTCGAAAGCCAACAATCTGCAATCAGACTCTATCCTCAGATGCTGTTTTACTGGACATACCTTGTGTTTATTTTGTCAAATCTCCATAACAGTACTAGTCAATAGTGCATGAAATTGTGTAACAACATGGCCTATACTTCACATCACCGTTGTAAACCTAACCGGCCTCAGTCATTCAGCTGCAGTCAACTATTGACTCAAACCTTTCTGGCAGCAGCTTCTAGCCTTGGAAAATCTTTTTCAGACAGGACTTGGTTTTTTATTTGTCTTCATCTCAGATTCCCTTCGGGGCAGAGATCACAGACATTTCTTCTCACCAGTTGTCCCCTGCTAGAGTTTTCTATATCCATTTTCCTGCAACAGTTTTGCCAGAAAGCCCATTTCACCTCAATTCTGGAGGTTTCTCTGGAGGAAGGATTTTCCCAAGTCTAACTGCAGGTTTGAGTCAGTTCCTTTCTTGGGAAAAAAGACATGATGCAGTCCTAACACATCCCTATGCTCTAAATATGACAGCTTTTCTCTTTTTTCAAGCATCTTGAATACCGGAATCAAAGAATTATTAGTTTCACTGTAGCTTGCCTCTACATCTGCATCTTCTGCTGGCAGATGTAGGTCATGTATATGACCTCATGCAGAAGTATCCCCCCTCACTGGGTCACAATTGCAAATTCCTACATATCCTGGAGCACAAATGCTATGTAGTGGAATTAATTTGTACTTTCTCATACTATTAAGAAAACTGGATTGTTCTCTGAGCAGCATAATGCATGATGCATTGTTTCCTATGGCTTTGTGCCTGGGTTGTGATTCCCTAGTGTGTAATAAGGGCTGAGGTCATCAGATGGCATTTTGCTCTCTTGGGGGGTGCTCTCATGACTTCCCTTCTCTATCCAGTTGCCTGTTTTCATGATTGTTTGGCCAGTACAACTTCACTCTACCAATACAGGACTGGATTTTCTCTGTTTTCCTCATGCAATACCACTACTTCTCTCCATGTCCCCCATGTTTGTTTGCTACTCCCAGTTCCTTCCCATTCCCACACACACCAACAGAATAGCTGCAGCTCCCTACAGGTTCTCTGCCACTGCGGTATCCCCCAGATCTTTTGTCCCCTCCAAATCACAAAACCCATTAATCCTTACATATGCTTTCTGGTTTGCCTGCCAGCCCTCAGTTTCCTCTCTTCCCCTCAAACTCAGCCCGTATTATTTCACCTCCAGCACACCAGTAGCTCCTACATGCTGCATTAAAGTCCTAATGCCTCTGTCAGTATCTTAAAATAACTTTACATTTCTACGATGTCTGTACAACCCCCACACTGCCATATTCTTCATATTCCCCTTGTCCACCACATCTCCTGCTTACTTTTCTTTGGCTTTCCAGCCAGACAAGAAGCAGGTATGCTCTGACTGCTCTGAAGATACGTGCCCACTTCTGGGCTGACTGGCAGGCACTTGGTTGTTGGCCAAGGTACACATGCGTCAGTCAAGAACGGAGTGCAAGCTGACAGCCAGCCAAACACCATGACGTGGCTGCAAACAAACCATTTTGTGGGAGGCATCTGTTTCCCTTGCAGATCAATATTGTGTAGGCCTGTGATCACAACAGATATGTTTGGCTGAAAATAACTAATGGGTTGAAAAGTTATAAGAGGACTGACATTAACAGAAAATGAGACTGCACGAGCCTTATGTTGTCGAGAAACCAGGCCAAAAAACCCCCAACTTATATTTTGTCCCGCATAACCACCATCAACATCTTTTCAATTCAAATGAGATAATTACACTCCTCTATTTCTCCTCCCTCTTACACAAGAGATTTGATTTTTCACTGGGTGGTTATTGTAATCTGTTTCATCATGTTCCAGAAGAGAAATAAAGTTGTATTTATTTATCTGCATTTTCAAAAAGAATTTAAAATAAAAGTGGCTGTTCACTCATCCAGTACTAGTGGTTAATTCTCTGAGCAGCTCTACCCTCTTGTGGTCACAGCTAGCTGCAGCCAAATGAAAAACTTGCAAATATAATCACAAATATGTCCACATGTAGGCACAATACATGAAAGAGACCCAAAAAAGAGGGGCACAAAGACTTAACCTATGCCAGAAATTTTAAATCCTGTGAGATTCAATAAAACAACTTGAGATTTTGAAGATTCAATCTTTCATTTACAGCAATTAAAATGTAGGATTTTCAGATGAGCAAGAAATATCATATTGTTCATGCTAAGTGTTAGTCCGCATTTTTTTTAACATTTTGTCTAAATTGCAACAGAGCCAAATCATTTTTAAAATATGTCCTGCAAACTAGCTACTTAGAAAAATATTTTCATTTTGAGAACATCAGCAGATCATATTCTGGAATGGCTCTGAGTCCTGAGGCCTCCAATGTCTGTGTGAAATTGAGGTGCTTGTCAGCTGGAAAGCCCAAGCATGTCAGGCTGCTTTCCCTAAGTCAACCCTGCCTAGAGCTGTACAAGCTGGCAATCTGTCCCGGGACTTCAAGATCTCGGTCCTGGCTCCATCACAGTGATCTGTAAAACCCTGAAAACTAGCTAGAATCAGGGTCTCTTGAGGCTTCCACCTCTGTGGTTAGGTATTGAAACCAGGTTAAAACTGAATCTCCCAGGGCTCATCTCATACTTCCTTACCATGTGCTTCCTTGGTTGTTTCAGCCAACATGTTCAGTGAAAGGGGAGGTTGAATGTAGTGAATCCCTGGCAGAAAACTTGGTGGGATCAACTGAGGCAGAGGAGTGTAGTAACCTTGATGGAAATCTCCACCTCCATCTGGAATCTGCGGAAACACGTGAAGCAAAGCATCTTCCATCTAAAGACTCTCCAGGACACATCTGCAGTACCAATTTCTGTTTCAATTTTTACCTGTGAATATTACATTTTTTGTCCATTTTGTGGCCATATGCTGCCACATCTGTGCACATATTGGCACAGGCAAAGCCTGTGCATAGTCCAACATGCTGAAACTGAGAAGTAGCAGCTTCTCAGACCATGTCTCAGCTGAAACTGACCTTCTAAGTCCTCATCTTCTGTGCTGGTATCTCATTAGAGCAGTTGGTTTAAACCAGGAGCAGCTCACCTTCACCACTGACCTGGTCCACTTGCCACTGAACAAGTCTGGAAGTCATCATGCAACAGAGAGGCAACCTAGGAAAATGCTCCTTGCCACCACCTCCCTGCTAGTTATGGATTCTCCCCTGAGCCCAGTGAAGTGAGTGGCTCAACCTACACTGAGGGGCTGGTGTGCACCACAGGGTGCCCCACAGCCTTGGTCTTCTGTGATCACCAGACCTGTTAGAGCATGATAAAACTCATTCCATGTGCAAGGAGGGATTTCCATCCCTCAGAAACACTAGCATCAGAGAAACAGGAGCATTTCTCTCTTGGATCTGGCCGTGCATCCTGGTACAGATAGAGCTTGTATGAGATCTTTCGATCTGTTTCAGGACAGTTAAAATTAAGTTCAAAACCGCATACAGTGATGGTCTAGACAAGGCACTTTCCAGCCTGTGCATATCTAGCCCACCAGGACTCAGACTGCTGCTAGCCACCCTCTTTCTCAATAACCCCTAAAATGTGACAGGGCAATTCTATGCAAGCATAATAAATCTAGCAGTCTTGAGGCAGATCACTCTACCTTAACATGAACTGATGAATTGGGGTTGTTCAGCCTAGAGAAGAGAAGTCTTCGGGAAGACCATATTGCAGCCTATCAGTACTTAAAGGGGGCTTGTAAGAAAGATGGCGGCAAACTCTTTAGCAGGGCCTGTTGTGACAGGACAAGGGGGAATGGCTTTAAACTAAAGGGGGGTAGTTTTAGACTAGATATAAGGAAGAAATTTTTTACGCTGAGAGTGGTGAAACACTGGCACAGGTTGCCCAGAGAGGTGGTGGATGCCCCATCCCTGGAAACATTCCAGGTCAGGTTGGACGGGGCTCTGAGCAACCTGATCTAGTTGAAGGTGTCCCTGCCCATGGCGGGGGGGTTGGACTAGGGGACCTTTAGAGGTCCCTTCCAACCCGAACTATTCTATGATTCTATGATTCTATGAATTGTACTCAATGCAGACAGAATGGCGCATGGCAGCTGGAAATCTGATAATGTGCCCAACTGCAGTACAAAAACTGAACACCACCAGTTGAAACCAACATGACTGACAGCACTGAAAGGAACTGGAAGTGCCCACACACACCATTACAACTGACAGGCAATTTAGCATCTTGTTTTACCATGTCTGTGTGGTTTGAAGGTATGGGCCCTATGATGCTAAACATTATTTTTCATCTGAAACTTCTGTTAACCACAACAATTTTCTACTGTTTTTGAGAAACCAAATGTGTCAAAACAGAAATATCCAACCATGCTGATTCGCTTCCTTGTGGAAGCTGATTCTTCCCCATTCTTCTCCGTGGCTGTGGTGCCTTGGCCAAGCCCTGACACTCTCCCTCCCCATTAGATTTGTCCTGAATGGAAGAAGAGGAACCTCCCAATGTGCATTCTGTGCCATCTACGCTGGCACAACATGACCATATTAAGTGGCCAACTGCCATAATTCCAAAAGGCTGTTGCATATGTTAGCAGGACGTATAAGCTCCAAAACATTTCACAAAATCTGGCCCCTTGCAAGTGCATGGGTTTGCTCTTCTGGGTTCAGGTCAGACTAACATCACCATTTGCTAATGTTTTCTTCAGCATAATATATCAAAATTTTGTGAAGTAACTTATAAGCAGGGTAACTTTTCATGGGTACTTTAACAGCAAGAAGGCAGCTAAAAGTAAAGACAGCAGTATTTCCAGAAGTAATTAAGAGACCACTACTTACTGACATAGAAGCTGCATTCCCTGGCCCGTAGTTGCTAGGAATGTGTCGGAAACCTCTCTGAAGTGACATCCCTGGAGGTGATGGTGCTCCCCTACAGCTTGACTGATTGATGGCAAACCCCATGGGAAATGGGTGGCAAGGATATACCCCAGAACACCCAGGGTACACTTTCGGAGGTTCTCTCTCCAGGTATTCTGGGTTGACCATGTATTCTGGAGGAAAAGCAGGGTGAGCTAGGAAAAAATAAGAAAAGAACAAGTAAAAATGTCCATGTAATTCTATGGAGTTCAGTAGAAGTAGCTGCAGGACCAAATTCCACTCTCAGGCAGGAAAATCTGGCCCTTTGGTTTCATGCTTAGCTCCTCATGAATTTATTTTGTGATTTTTTAAGGAACTAAGGAAAGGTGCAGCAGATGATAACTAACGCAGAATGATCTGCATTCTTTTCTGCCTTATGCATTGTGAAGCTAGTCCTTAGTAAAGCGCTGGCTGCAGAATCTTATTCTTTCAGTACATCAGCAACAGCAAAACAACCTACCTTAAGACTTTTAACTCTAGCAGAACTTAAAAAAAAATCTACAGAAATAATAGAGTTCTAACTTTAGTCCTATCTGTCACTTCTTAAGTTAATTTACAGACAAAGGCTCAATTTTAGGGAGATACACAGGCAATTTCAGATGCAGGAATCAGTTACTTCCTTTGTTTTTTATCTTGCATCTGGAATCTTATATGGCCTCTCTGAAATCTTAAAAAAAGAGTGTGGTTATTTGAACACGAATAGGGTCTTTCTTGTCTGCACATCCTCCTGTTCGTAGAGAAGTGGAAGAATTTGCTTCTAGAGTAGGTCAACTTCTGGAGTACTACAATTATACTCTTTGTCCCTAACCTTTTTTTAAATTCATCAGCAGGTTAAAAATGTTATTAAGGGAAGGACTGACAGGCACATGTACAACTAGCATCATCCATAAACATCATTTTCTTAGGAAATAAAGCTAAAAAAAAGGGGGAACAGTTATTGACAGATTAGGTGCAAACTAGAGATGTCTGAAATGACTCTTTCCTCTGGGCTTCTCAGAACAGCATTTTGTCTTGCAGGCTGCCAACTCTCCAGAGGCTCAGACTAATGACTACTGCAATCAGTAGGGATTTCCGTAAAATTACTATACTAAATAGAAATAGTATGAAGTTATTGTAATAAATAGTAATAAACTAGACAAGTCACATGAAAGATTCTATTAAAGGAAGCAATTTAAGAGGTGACAGACCATACAACTGTTCCACCTGCAAAATCTGTGCTCTGCTCTTACATACCAAATGCACTTTTACACCAAGTGATCCCAGCCAAGTTCAGTCTTTGCTACAGAAATTAAGGCCAAAAGGTCTCTTTCTTTACAGTGCTATCATAAAATGCTTGCTTCAGGCAACTGCAGCAGTAACTTCCCCATTTACCTGCCATCACTGAGTTTTTTAGCATTTTTGTTGCTGGAGGCTTGTGCCTGTGAATTTATAAACAGTGAGACAGCACTGAGAGAAACATGCATGAGCACCTGCAGTGCACAGTGGATCACAGTTTGGTTTCCCTCCCAGACTAATTTCCCTCTCAGAGAAAAGCCACTTCCTTAAGCTTCAACTTTGCAATGAGTGGTGAGGCTGAGCACATTGCTCCTGCTGCTGCAGAGCCACGTGACCCACGTTGCAAACCCTGCAAAAGGGAAAATTAATGCAGGGTTGCACATTCAATGTGCAAGTTGGGTACCTGTGTCCACTGGGGAAGGAAAGAGGGGGAGACAGCAGGAATGGCTCTCTGGGGAGCTGGAGCCTGAGGAATCGGGTGGGTGCAAACTGCGCAAGTGGCAGTGTTTGATGGGGGGGAAGAGGGAGATGAACATGGAAAGAAAGGTGGCGAGACAGGGGAAGAGGCTTTGGGGACAGGCCCTTACCGTAGTCCCAGAAGGGAGGGCCGCTGGGAGGTGGCGGTGGCCCCCTGCACGCCATGCGTTTGCCGTTGCTGCCAGTGGGCTGGGTGCCCTTCATCCCCTCATGGCCGCTCTGCTCAGGGGCACCGGCCGCCCCAGCGGCCACCCCAGTGCCTTCGCCCAGGGGAGCGGGCCCTGTGTCTGCCCCAGCTGGGGGGTCGGGCACCTGCTGCCTCAGGGCCTTCTGGGCCGCCATGATCTTCTGGCGCTCAGTGATGAGGGCGCACTTGTCGCACAGGCAGAGCTTCCAGCGGCAGTGGCCAGCATGGCCCTTCACCGGCACCACGAAGCCGTGGTTACGGCAGCGGGAGCACTTGGGGGTCCTCAGAGCTGCCTTCGCTGCCACCGCTGCGGCCTCCTTGGCCTCCATGGCACACCAGTCCTGGCTAACCACCCTGGCACGACTGGGCTGGCTCTTCAGGCTCTTATATAGAGCATGGCCACTGCTGCCTCAGCATGTAGCAACCTGGGCAGGCGGGGCAGGAGAGCCCATGGCAGTGGGTGGGGAATGCCCTGCTCTAAGAAGCGAGTGGCACAGGAGTCGCCTTGGCCCCGCAGGCCTCCCCTCCCTCAGCCAGGCATGGCTGTACCTGCCCTCCTCCTCCTGCAGTCCCCTGGCGCAGGCTGGAGCCAGACCTCGGCCATGGGGACTGGAGGAAGACAGAGAGAGTGGGGACTGCATCTGCAAGAGCAGGGGGGAATGTGCTGCACGTTGTAGTACATTTCGAGCATGGCCACCCCCTCCTCACCATGTAGCAACCTGGGCAGGCGGGGCAGGAGAGCCCATGGCAGTGGGGGGGGACCACCCTGGCACGACTGGGCTGGCTCTTCAGGCTCTTATATAGAGCATGGCCACTGCTGCCTCAGCATGTAGCAACCTGGGCAGGCGGGGCAGGAGAGCCCATGGCAGTGGGTGGGGAATGCCCTGCTCTAAGAAGCGAGTGGCACAGGAGTCGCCTTGGCCCCGCAGGCCTCCCCTCCCTCAGCCAGGCATGGCTGTACCTGCCCTCCTCCTCCTGCAGTCCCCTGGCGCAGGCTGGAGCCAGACCTCGGCCATGGGGGCTGGAGGAAGACAGAGAGAGCAGGGACTGCATCTGCAAGAGCAGGGGGGAATGTGCTGCACGTTGTAGTACATTTCCCTGTGCTGGTGCATGCAGAGATGGGGAGTTTTGGACGGGCAGGGTTGTGCATGGGAGAGAAATGCAGCGTCCCTTACAGTACTGCTTTAAGTGATAGTTTTCCCTTCTGGCACTTTAACATCCACACTCACTTTCATACCTCTCATGCATTTGCTTTAATATGCACAGGATTTCAGTTCCATTTTGTTTCCAATTTGCAGCATGCTTCTCTTGATCAGGAGGAGTGACTGCCTCAGCAGAAAAAAAACAACACTGTTTCATCGTTCTGTTTTTCAAAACAAGGTACTAAGATGAAGGCAGAAAGCAGATGTCATTCGAAAGACCTGTCTCCTTTTCTTGGAATTCCTTATTCTCTGGAAACAAAGACAGGCTTTCAATTAGAAATACAGGAATGCTCCAGTTCCAGCATTGCTTAGAAAGCACTTGTTATTTGTTACTGCTGGTAGCTACAAAACCATGGTTTACACAGTAGCCCATTTCCAGAAGCAAACCCTCCACTTTGCAATGTAAGGCACGACAGTGCTGATTTTTCTCACGTATGCAATAGCTAATTCTGTTTCAAAATCCTGAGATGCCAATAGCTTCTTCTACATTAAAGAGAATACCATAAAAATAAACCGCCAAGTAGTTGTGAAGTTTTTTACCAATTAGTTTCAAGAGAACCAGGTAACATCTATCTGCTGCTCTGAAACAATTCTAATATGCAACAGAGTATGTTTCACAGCAGTCTTGCAGAAGCCTTGCCCTTAGAGCAAACCTTCCTACAAGACTTGGGTGCACCCCTCAACATCTGGAGGGGCGAGGCCCCGGCATAACAGGCCCTTTAAGAGATTTGGCAACAGTCTGGTTTGCCATAGCAGTGAGCAGCCAGCCCCTGTGCCCTGCAAGCCCCCAAGGCTCAGCCTAGATTCAGGCTTCTTGCTTTGCAAAAGACCCAGTAGGACTTCGCATCTGAGTCCTGCAGGTTTCCAGTAGGATTTTGTCTCCTGGGGAGATATTTTCCTAAGTGCAATACTGACATACAAGCCCAGACTTGCTCTTGAAAGCAATTCAGACCCAAATCCTCAAATGCGCAGAGTCCCTAGACCACCCAGCACAGCAGCAATCCCAGCCTGCAAATTTTGCTATCCCAGTTGCAGACTGAGTCTTTGGTAGCTGCTTTTTGTGAGGGGCTCTCAGCGATGCCTTTGCATCCGTGCATTCAGGGATCCTGTGCAGAAGCAAGGCCAAATCTGCGCAGGCACACAGCAGGTCACATAGGAGAGACCACCGCAGTGCTCTCTAGAAACTAGGTGCTGGATTGCATGCACAGCAGCTCCTTTTGTGAGTGGGAACCAGCAAAGCACACATACAAATGTAATCAACTCCCTGTCCTCAGTTGCAAACCATTTTCCCCAGAAGAATTCTAAAGTGCTGTCTAGAAAGCCAGCTTCATGTGCATGGGCATATGTGCATTGTGGCTAAATATCTTTGAAAATTTGACCTGAGAATGTTTCCTAGTTCCGAAAGGTACTTGGTTGATATGTAGCTTCAATAGAAGCTACTCTTAAATGCAGTCTTGAAGTGCTGCTCACTTGTGTCGGGGCCTTGATGTTCCCGTAATCATTCTAAACATTGACTCTGTATTAAATATAGACAGATAATATATTCCAAATTTTATGCTCCATATTTTTGCTGTATGTTGAGGATGTGCATATTTAGCTGTAGAATGAAAGAGGATGGATGACACATTTTAAAAAACTGTAATTATATCTTTCCATAGATACACAATCTGTGTTCATTTGGATACTTAGCAGTGGAGGAGGAAGGTAGGCTATGTACATTTTCCCCAGTAATTTTCTATTGTGAGTCACATAATACTACTATTGGAGACATTTACTCAAACATACTTAAATTTATCTCTCTTCTCTCTCAAAAAAGGTATACCAGCCATGGGCTGCAACGGTTTCTCCATTAATAAACCATGTCTTTCAAAGTCATGTGGATTTTTCTTTTGAACAATTTTCACCTAAGCATTCCGGATTTATTATACTCTCCATATAGTTTGTTTCAAACATAACTAGACTTGCTTTTTATAGAAAAGTGAACATTTTATTTTGCTTGTGAGGTAAATATTTATTTCTGCAGACAGTTCAAAGAATTCAAACATTTGATTTAGCTTATCACATGCCATTAGCAAGACTATCCCACAGAGAAGACAGAACAATTTCAAAATAAATTTTTGGAATGAGATGTAGAATTGTGTGTATATGCAGCTTCATGTCTATTATAATTTTCTTCTTTATTCATATTTGAAAGAAAATGAGGCACAATAAAGACTCTTTTCTCTAAAACTTAGTTCACTCTAGCATTTTATGTAACATATGGTGGGACTGTGACATAAAGTCTGTACAGAGTTCTGTATTAAAATAGCATTTATAAGAATTATTATCTTGCCAAAATGAAAGGAAAGCAACCTGCTGATTTCATGTTATTGAAATCAATAGCAATAATGTCTACTTCTTTCCAACTTCTGAATCATATAAAGTGTGTGGTTTGGTATGCAGTTTGCTTTGTAAGAAAAACAATGATTTAGCTAAAAGGGAACAAATCAAAAGACTGTCTGCCTTTAAGTTGAATAGCAGAAAATTGGGTTTTGTTTTTTTCCGCCTTCTCAGACTTTCCAGCTAACATTTTACACAATAGATGTTTTTTTGGCAAGGAAATTGTTCTGCTTACATCTGACATTTCACAGAGCAATAGCAACATAATCAAGAAATTTGTTCAGTCTGAGATCTCCATTAACAAATATTTGCAAACTTGGTTCAAAATAAATGTTCTCTTATGCATAACAATCAAGAAGATCTTTTGAATTTTAAGACATCATATATAAAGATAAAATCCTCTCTTCAAAAATTACCTTAGTAGTTTGGAAGTGTCCATTATGTACTACCATAAGTCATTATATAAAAATTGATATAGTAATAGTAGTATTAGGTCTTCTACATTATAACTGATTAGTCCCATATTTATGGCTATCAGTTATGGTATACTCAACATGAGGACATTTACCTGCCCAGGCAGAGCAGCCCAAGGAGGACTACCCAGGCTTCAGATGCTCCCCACCACTCCACACCCAGCCCCCTTCTGTTATCCAGTCTTAACAAATACCTTGGCTCCACCTGTGAATTGGTAACTGATCTCCTGGCATCACTCACTTTTGGGTTTACAGTGGCTTCCTGCACTGGCTGATGAGCTTACAGGTTAACTTCTGATCCCTTACTGATCCCTTACTCAAGTCAGGTCTGGCCCACAGGCTGGCAAGAAATCTTCTCTAAACTGCCAAGGAATATCAGTACTCCCTTCCCTGTCTTGTTGCTGGGAAGAAGCTGTTTGCACCTCCTTACATGTCCCTGGTGGATTTGTTCATTAAAATATAGCTTGGTTATCTCAACACTATTCTGCAGTCATATATGTCTCTTCTGCCCATCCACATGGCTAGAAAAACAGGCTTCCTTCGCCTCCTGTCTAGATTAGGATACTGCAGTATTCTTTCCTCTGAACTCCACATGTGCAATCTTTTCCCACTCTTACACACTCAGAAGCCTTCAGCAAGGATTGTTCTAGATTATGTCGTGCATCCTTTTGCCTTCCTCCCACTTCTCTTTTGCATTAGTTACATCCTGCTTCTCTTCCCTTTCACAAGGGAAGAAAAATCCCTTTCGCATTTTATCCCCGTCATACCTATCAGCTCACATTCACTGTCAAGATGTGGACTCTCACCTTCACCTGGCCTAGAATATCATTTTACTAAGTAGCATTGATAACACATCTTCATGCTTTCTTCTGTAGTCATCCTCATATTTAGAATCTCATTATAAAAACCATCAAAGCCTTTAAAACATCCTCTGACTGACCTGCGTGACAAAATCTCCCTTTCACCGTTGAGCTAACATTACTGCATATCCATCAATGATAACTGTCACAGAATTGCAAGGTTCAGCTATCTGCTGACATGCTTATGAGGTTGTCTAATCCTGCCCAAGGCAAGCCTACGTGACAGTGAATAAATTTCTTTGAGTCGCTTCTGTAGACTATATTTTCCATCTCTCTAATCACTGTGAAATTGTACTGTAGTAAACATTTTTTTTAAAATGTGAGGAATAGTGCAGTATAGAAACAGTTCAGTATGATTAGATCATATCTATCTTAAGATTGGAAATGGCTAAAATGTATTTGGATTACACCATCTTTAAAACTGGTTCCAGTTAAGTTGTTTAAATTCATATAAACAGATTCACCTTTTCAATTCTCTTTCAGTGTCAATTCCTTTACTTTAAAATGTTATCTTCAGTAATTCAAACAGGAATTCCACTGGGGTGGATTTTTTTGTTGTTGTTACACAACTTTTAGATGGACCACAATTAGATGTTGATTTGCATCTGCTGTATCAAAAAGGTGAAACTCTATGCTACGATCAGAGACAACTGGATGGAGTTCATACATAAGTTTAAATCTTAACGATTTATAAAAGTTATATAAAGCACTTCTGGTTTCTTTAACAAACAACTAAAAGTTTGAGTACTTAAAATTGTGGATCTTTTTAATATATAACAGGAAAACTTAGTTCTTAAATATTAACAATAGGGACTTTATTACTATGACTGCTGTTCGTTTATTGTAACAAGATCTTTATTTAAGAGAAAAGCAATAGTGATTAAACTGGAAAGTCTGTGATCTGGTTATTTCATGAGTACCACAAGGGCAGGGTGGACCAGGAGAGAAATCAACCCCAACAAGAAATCAAAACATGTAACAGTTCTTATCCTGCATTAATATATCTCCCATATAAGCAGCAAACAAAGTGTATTAAGGGGAAAAGAATGAGACAGACATAAATACACACTCGCAGATCCTTTCCCCAAATAAGTGATGGAGTGTTTAAAAATGCCTATCTAGACAAAACAGAGCTATGCTAAAAACCTTCTGTGGAAGATGTTCAGTCAGTTTGCAATAAATAAGGATCACTGTATCATCAAGGTCTGATTGTTTCCTTATATTCCCCTGTCTAGGAAACTTAATAATTATCCCTTCAGAAGAATTCTTTTGTTTCTTTAGAAGGTCACTTTTGTAGACATTAATACAAAAGAGAAACTGAAAATCCAAAGAATAGTCCACTCTGTTAGTGCTATGGCAGCTGCAGGGATGCCTTAGTTACAACACCATTTTACTTTAGTAAGCTCCCAAATTTAGCAGGTTTTAGCCTGGATACCACTAGGCTTGTCAATCAGTCTTCTGCCTGGAGAAATAAACACATTTTTAATCCAGAGTCCTCATTCTCCTTCCCCTCAGCTATCATTCTTGTCATATTCTCTTAGACACAAAAAACACAAAATCACATCTGAATTCTCCCAAACAGCAAGAAAGGGATTTTATGCAGAAACGGTCATGATCACCACAGTAAGTAGGTGGCCCATTTAGAGTCATCTTTGCTTAGCACCTTTTTTGTGCTGAAATTGTCATATTACCTTGTCAGCAAGCCTAAAGCAATGCTAATAGATGGATAAGGCAGGAGCCAGCTGAAAGACTACTACAAACATCAAGTGTAGTTGCTGTGGGCAGGATTCCATTTGTGATTGTCAGCACTGGTATATATCCCACATTTTCCAACTGCATTTCTCCACCTCACATCTGAATTAGATTTCAGAATATCTGAAGTAGCTTAAACAATGCAAAATAAATAAAAACAGCTGTTTGCCATAATTTCTTCCTTATCAGCCTGGACTCTTCACAGATACTTCAATGAAGCAAATAAAAATGAAATGACCAAATAGTAGTTACTTATCTGCATAGCACAAAGACTATCATCAAAATGTTTACCTTGTAGAGAGGACAAAGAATAGTGATTATTAACCTCTGGCATGCATGCTAGAATTGGTTTCTGGTATTCATACCAATAGCACATCATCTGCTCTTTGGGCATGATTCTGGGAATTGATGGACTCCCAGTGAGGTGATAAAGCTTCTTGCTGGCTCCTTAACCCCATATATCAGAGACAAAGTGTGGTTTGTAGTGGGGAAGAGAAAACAAGCACTAACATTGATGAATTTGCATTAGCTGATTCCAGCCAGGTATACTGAAGGATGCTGTTCAGAAGCATTCTTTCTCTTCTATATTATTTCCATAAAATTCTCCTATGGACAATGACAACAGAATCTTTCCAATTTAGTTGAACCTTCTAGATTATATATATACACTATATGTATATGTATATGTACATAGGTTTGAGGTATATTTTCACTGGAGAGGACTTCTGCAAATATAAACATAAAAAGTCAAGTTGAAAGAATGGCTGCCTGTCTCCAAATTGAGGAAGTAAAGCTCTCCTTCCCTGACAGACTTACTTTCTTGCTATGTTAAGACATAGAACTTGCATTTCTCTCTCTTTCCAACATGAAATGTGTTGATGAGCTATCTCAGCTGGCTCCTGGAACTTCAAAGTCCACTAACACAATGTAGAAAGTAAAAAAGGGAATTGAAAATAAAATGAATGCGTTGATAGGGCATCCTTCTCTTTACCTCCTTGATGCAGCAAATTAAAAAAGGAGAGATTTATTCAACAGCAGACAGCAAATCACCTGTGGCAGCAGAGATTATGGACAAAGAAGACATGAAAGTAGCAGAGGGCTGACCAGCAGCTTTGACAGATATGACAAGAGGATGCTGGTGTGAAGCCATACTAAAGCATTTTCACCATGGAAGCAAGAGGGAAACCAAAGAGGCACATTTTCTTGGCATTTCATACTTTATGATCATAAAATCAGACTGTCTTTCATCACAATAAATGGAACTATTTGCAAGATAAGTTTTTATGAAGCATAAAAATAACAGAATCGGACCACAGGTTGTTAGCAGTATTTCCTTCGAATCTAAACCAAAACTGATTTTAAGTCAGGAAGGTCTAGTTTGATAAACTCCAGAAAACAAATAGAAAAAGACACCAAATCATCTCTTCAGTTTCCCTGAAGCTGTGGGACCTGTCACAAAAAGTTGCCTTTTGTTGCAGGGTTGTGCTGTTAGAAAGCTTGACCTACACAGCAGTGGCTCCTCCGGGCAGTCCCTCTTTAGCTTTTTACTCAGCAGCAGGCTGTTTCTCTGGGTGACTGCTCTGCTCTGAGACCCAGCTCCTCTGAAGCACTGTGCTTTGGGCAGCCATGGCAGCCATCAACGTGCTCTGGCTCTCAACAACAGCAGGGAGAAATGAAAGGGCAGCTGAATGCCCAGCAGCAGACCATACAGCCTTCACCCATCCAGTACACAGATGTAACGTAGCTGCTTGAAACCTTTCAGACTTACGCTTATTTCCCATGTCTGTTATATACATATGAAATAAAAGGAAATATAAGGTCAGCAGTGGTGGGAAGTCATTGCTACCTGATGGCTGATGGTGTGCAATGATCGCTGTTAATGATCCCTAGTTTTGGCTGAACAACAGCAGTCCTCCGTCTTTCTACATATGTATCTTCATCTTTAAAGTAATAGCACCAGCTGTTGTTCTATTTAAAATAAAATACTGGAGGGTTGAAGTCTCATCAAAATTACTTCCATTGCACATTTAAACTGAGGGACAGGAGTTGATTTCTGGGAGGTGGTGAGGTACGCCTGCTTTGACATATCAGTATAATAACCCCAGCACGTGGAGTGTATTTCATGCCCAGTGTCCCATTTGGGCATAACATGCTGCAGGGTATGCTGAGGTCTTCCTCAGGCTTCCTCGGCCTCTACCACCAGAAATGTCTTTATTCCTGAAAGACAGTTTGCTTTCAAAGTAGATTGAGCCCACAGATTTCACACTACTCAGTTCACACAGACGTGAACTTACATGACTGTTGTCTTAAAGTTTATTAGGACTCCAGTCTCTTAACGTATGATTCCTGTTTTCCATGGACAATGAATCTGAAAATGTTGAATTGGAACATGCTGTATTCTACTACTGTAGTATAAATTCTCATATATATTTAACAGAAGACTTATCTTTTAATATTTAATGGAACCAAAACACTAACATAGCTACATATCATAAAGTGAATTAATAAATTCACATAATGACGTGTTCCTTACTAAAGTGTGTATCTATGCAGTTTATTAAAATTGCATATTTACAATATTTGTATTTTATTTTAGCATTCTTTGTCTTAGAAACCATACAAAACTAAAAAAGTTTGATATTTTTTGAGCACACTGTATTCTTAAAGGTTGACGTGTTAATGATAGTTACTGTTATTTGCAGTTGGCAGAAATGTTTGCAGAATATTTACTGGAAGACATCCAAAGGTTTCCTTGCTCTTTAATAGAAAATCTGTACATGTCTGTACTGTACAAATCTGTACTGTATTTTAAATGATTAACCAGGGATAGAAGACTAGGTATAATATATGCACTAATTAGACACAATATCTATCTCTTAAAAAACCACAGCTTTTTAAAAGTACAAATTAAAAACAATGTCATTCATTTTCTTTAATAAAGGAATAAGACAACATCTTAACTCAAATAAGATATTTGTGTATATTCTTTATTCAGATGAGTGCCAGTCACTGCACTTATCTCAATCCTCTCTTTTCCCAATTGTTATTTGTTAAGTGTTACAGTTTTAAAAACAAATACTTAAAAAGCAAATAAAAGCATTATTATCTATAGGAAATCTTATCTATATGAGTTTCCATTACTGTAAAAAATAGATCATCATGAATATTTGTGTTGAGATAGTAAATAAAGTATGAAACAGGTATTTATGGGTGATTACATAGGCCCAATAATTAGGCAACCATCCTCTCAAAATTATACATTTTAGACTTGATTTATTGGCTACATTATCATGACAGTGATCTATCCAACAGTCTTGTGATTCAAAATGGTGAACTGGTGAATATTGTAGATTGTTAGTGACTTGATAATAAGCCTGGGGAAGGAAGCTGAACTATCTTCATTACCTCAGTAAGACAAGCTTTCCTATTTTTATAGCAGTCTTTTCCACCTGTCCTAGGACTCAAACATGGAGAGTAAGAATGAATATTTGACATGAGATTTCAGGAATGCCTTGTACAAAGGTATTAATATTTTCATATATCTGCTAGCAATACCATACCTAGAACATTTTAGGATTTTGTTTAGCTTTTCCACAGATGTCCTCACAGTAGTGACTCATAGGTAGCCTGTGTTCAACTAATGTATCTCTTCCTTGATTGCTTTCCAAGTGCTGAGCTCCTGCTATTGGTTTTTCATACATACATTGTATGCTGTTAAATTTCATTCCATTGCTGCTATTCCAGTTGCCACAGTATCTATTTCTTTCCTATATGAGCCTTTAATCCTCTTCTGCATTAGTAATATCTCTCAGTGTTTGCTTTCAGCAAAATTTCATTAGCATACTCTTTTTGTGTCACAGTCATTACTGGAAATATTAAATAAGGCAGATTCCAATACTGTTCCTTTAAGAATTACAATAATACCCTCCCTCCAGACAACAGTTCCTCTTCTAGCACAACCAGGGTTTCTTCCTGCTTTGGCATTTTATTCACAACTTACTTTAGAGAAGCCTAATAGATAGTATCTACTGATTGAAATGGTGGTTTTAATCAACAGAGATACATTCACTCAACCTGCTTCACTTTTGGTAAAATTAGGTTGCATTTTTTCCCATTTTCCATTTATGTCTACTTACGTAGATGTTTTTCTTCAAAATACCTTCTATAGCCTTGAATATTGTTGAGGTCACTCTAATGTTTTCTGGTTATCCTTTTTTCCCCTTTCTGAAATACAGGCAAGAGGTTTGCTTTTCAGTAGTGATATGCTACCAGTTGGCAGCTTTATTAAAAATCCTTGCTGCTGGACATGCAATTTCATGTGCCAGTTCTTTCAGAACCCAGGGACAGAGATTATCCTGTCCTTCCAATTTCAGCGCTTCAAGCTCTTTGAGTTTTTCTTCTACTTCACATATGATAATTTCCATTTCTATATCTTCATTCATTTACATATTACATTTCTCTTTTCTGGATAGTTTTATCTTTAAGTGCCTGGCAAAGCAATTCTTATTAGGATTTATTTTCATAATAAAGGTCCTTTGATAAGTCACAGTTCTATGTTAATTATTAGGCTTTGCCACAATAAATAAAAACCCCACAGTTTGGGGGTTTGTGGGGGGTTTTACAGCCAATTCTATATATAAACTTTACTGTGAAAGGAAAGAAGTTACACATCCATGCATGTAATAGTGCTATGACAATGTTACTACTATGAGACCATGCACTGTTTAGAATACAAATACATCTGAAAATAACTGGATTTGTGGCGTGCAAATGGCAGAACTGAACAGAAAACACTGCAATTAAATGACTTGCAGGATTAGTGATTTCAGTCTGTTATCAGACTATTTTATTCAGGAGCCTCCACCGCATCCCTCTGAGCTCCACAGGACAGAGGTTTTTTGGGAATTACAAAACATCACAGACTAGAGTTTAGGATTGTTGGTGGCTTCTCCTGGGCTAAAGTGAGGAAATTCCCAGGGTAGGGTGAGTTCCTGTGGGCTGTTTAGGAAATGGTTATAATTACTCTGAGGGTTTTCCAGGGTAAGGCTCATAAGAGTCACTGGGCTAGGGCTGTGAATTAGGACCATATAATTTTTAGCATTTTGTCCTAACAAATGGACAATTAATAGACAGTCTGTTTCTTTTGTATTTGTCATATGATAACTAGCTTCCACCTTAAGCTACCTGTATACTAGCCCTAGATTCTCAGAAAGTGGGTGTGGGCAAATGGCTACTCCACCAGCCTTGGGTTGCCAGAGAACCTGATGTAAAGAAACTCACATACATTAAAAATGAAATACAGGCCTTATAAGGAGATCCTGGGATATCCTGATTTGTTTTTTCTCAAATTGTGCCTGTATCTGATTTTCTGTATGCAAATTATTGAGTAGCTATAATGGCATGTACAAAGTCTACGAACTGTATACCTAATAACAAGGAAATAAGGAAAAATTGCAAGATTATGTTGCCTGGCAGAAAATTACACATAAATCTCAAAGTAAGATCTAAAGAAAATATTTTAAAGAAAAAAAAATTATTATTATTAATTTTCTCAGTTTGAACTCTGTGCACTTGTGTATGAAAAATGACAAAGCAAAGTGTCTCCCTTTTACACTCATTTCCATTATGAAAGTGGGGTTCACAGGGAGAAAAGCATGAGAACAAAAAGGTGAAGAATAGAGAATGTGGTGAAGAAAGACAGACCAGAAATGGAATGAATGAGGAACAATCTAGAAAGAAAATGTATACCTGAGAAAAAAATGAGAGCGGGGGAATGAATATGTGTAGAAGCAGAAAAAAGAATGGAGGTTAGATTTACAGAATTAAGTGAAAATGAGAGACATTGTGCTCAGGGTTCAGCGCCTGATTTTGATCAGTCCTACAGTAGATGATTAACAGAAAAATAAAATTTATCTGGGGCACTGAAGGAGGAGGGAATTTATATTTTTAATTTCTTTATACTCATAATAAGGCTTCCAGAATATAGCAATGTGTTGTTGATAAAAGTTACTATAGATGATCCTAATTCATTGGGCAGAAAGCCTTTGCATTCATCACATGGAACTGTATAACAAGACAAGCATTTTAGCAATTCATGAAACAATAGACTTGTTGCTCAGAAAGAACTCCCCTCTAAAGCATGTTACCTGGTGTCAAAACTGAGCAATCATCAATGTAATGCTATATAACAGTCCTGGTGCTGTTGATACTTGCACATGCAATTTAGGCAGTCTTAAACCATGCAGAAGCGAGTATAAACTTCTTCCAATGAAGATTCAAAGTTTGAACTGGTTGATATGTGTCTCTTTCAGCAAAGACTATTGGAAGCAAAAATAATTAAAGATGAAATCTGGCCTTATTCATGATCATTTTAGACTGACAGAGTGCAGAAGAGTCTGCTCTGACTTTTCACCAGAGTAAAAAAAAAAAAAGCTCTGCTTACTGTAATGAAATTATGCTAAATTGATATCAGTATAGTCAACATCAAAGAAAAACTCATAAAAGTGTTTTTCCAGCAGGGCAGAATCTGGCTCACAGATGTTCACGTGCAGGCAGATGGTGTGCATACTTAATACATGTACAGGACAGAAATTCAGGCATATACAATGACTGTTAAAAGCATAATTGGATTTCCCAGAAGACTTAAAAGGAGGGTTTCAGTATATACTCAGATATTTTTTTCCAAACTTTGGTGACCCACTAAATCTTTTCAGATATCAGAATGACATGACTGCAAAGACAAGGAACATCCTGAACTGTGGCATTTTCTGAAAGACAAGCCTCCTTCTATGTAAACATGGAACTGGGGCATAGATTACCTGGAAATTTTAGTCAAAATGCTGTGGAGGAAGCCACAAGGGCAGTTGACTCCTCCTCAAATTCAGGCCCCCAAAGTCACCTGGGGCAAGCACAGCTCCTGCCTTTCATGTTGCTACTTCGCTGCCTGGGTCCCCTCACTCTCCGCTGTTCTCTGTGTCTGAACAATGAAAGCCTAGATTAAAGAAATATAGTATTTCCATTTAAAGAAAGCTGCACTGTAGCAGCAGAAAGCTCTGCCTGCCGCCCTCGTCCCGTCCGTCCCCCCCCCCCCCCCCCCCGCCTCCCTCATGGGGCTCCTTCCCTGCCCTGCAGCACAGCAACCATTTTGCTGTGCAGAAGGTGGTGTGATGATGGAGCATTCCTCTCCACATCCCTCAGCTGAGTCTCCCTGACATCTAGGGGCTGGTGTGTTCCTCAGCGCAAGGCAAGGGAGATTTTCATGGCAGCTTTCTCACTCATGTGTGGGTTGGGGTTGCTCAGGGGTCCCTGCATACCTGCCTGCCGTCGTGCCTTGGCGGGATCCTCCCTGCTACCAGTCCTGCCCCTGCACCACAGCAAAGGGGCTGAGGCAGGAAGAATAACATGGCCACCTCAGGGGGAACATGGAGCTCAGTGCTGCGGCTGGGGAGAATAGCTGTGTGCGGCACACCTGAAGTGAAAAATGCTGAGGAAGAAATAGAAAAAAAGACACCAAAATATGAGGTAGCTAAAGCGGGCATTGCATGGTGGGGAGCTGTTATTCACCCTGCTGTCTTTAGGCCTTGTGTCTCTGCCCTGTGCAGCTGGAGCAAAAGAGCACCAAGGGCTACCCCAGCATGTCAAGCAGCAGCTGCCGTTGCTGTAGATCCGTGCAGGAAGCATGAGCCCATCCTTCACAGAGGTGCTGCCCCAGGGGAAGCACAACATGGCCGTCCCTGAGGTGGCAAGAGAAGCGCTCTCACCAGCCTGGCAGATGGTGCAGGGAAGCAGCGCACAGGAGGAGCAGGCAAAGCACTGGGAGGATCCCAGGCCTCAGGGGGAGAAGCCACTGAGGAAAAAGTTAGGGTTTTTTAACTAAGGAGGGATTGTTTTGTGTCTCTTCTGGCATTGCGAGGGTCTCAGGTGCAGCTAAGAACTTGGCACTGTCATGGCACCTGCTAATTTTGTAGTACCTGGGGTTGTGGCAGCAGCTGGTGGCTCCTGTGGCTTGTTCTGACTGAAACTCAGGGGCAAAAATGAGAGTGGGAGAGGAAGGTGGTCTAAACCTGGCGGGTTATATTCTCTCAAAAAATGTCTCCTAGCGCCCTCTGCTCCGCAGTCCTTCCTTGGGCCAGGAGGCTGCTTCAGCCTCCGTAGCCTGCCACTGCAGAGTTTTTATGTGCTGTGGGAATATGCCTCTGTGAGAATAAAAGGGCAGGGGCAGGAGGGCAGCAAGAGCTAAGAGGCCCTGGCACCATTAGCTCTGCTTGGGAGCCTGGCACTGACAGCTTCATCCATGTCATTGCTGGATTTTGTTTGCCAGCCAGGGCTCTCCCTGGTTGGAGCTGATGTGCTGCCACTTGCTGTCTCTTAAAACTCGTGACAAAATTTTGCTGTGTTGTAGGTAGATCTAGAGAAAGAATTCATGAAATGGGTTGGGGGGTGTGTGTGTGTTTTTTCAACAGAGTGCTGTTTCTAGAAATTCAAATTAAACTAGACAGTTCTGTCAAGAAAATGTTACAAGCTTCTGCTAGATCTTATTCCTTTATGCCAGGCATTTATGCTTTGTTTCTGTCACAGTGGCAGGTGGAAATTTCATATGGATAAAAGTAGTCTTGGCAAGGACTAATTAGCAGGATATTATGGATTAGGTGGGTGTTCCCTGTGCAAGGGCAGAACCAAAGCAAAACTCATGAGGACAAAGAAAAGGCTGCAGTGATTAATTTGTCCTACTGCTGGTTCTGGTCTTAGTGACCTGTAAAATCAACACAGCTTTTAGTGTTTACAGGGCATCAGGCATATTAATAAAGAACAATGTAAATGTACAATACATTTGGAAAGAATTGAGTTGAAAGCACTGTTTCAGGAAGTGCAGCCATGTCCAGAGAAAACTGCTGCATTGTGCATGCATACTCTATGTATATGGCCCTGGTTTTCAGAGTACAGTACAGATGCCTGAGGGGCCTTTGATTTACTGGGTTCTTGTGACGGTTGAAAATCATCTGGTTAATGTCATTATTGATAGCAAAGGAAACATACTTAAATTGCTTTTCAGAGAGGATAAAACACATCATTAAACATTTTTCAGACTTCTTTTTAATTATATGGGGTCTACTTCTTATCTTTTACTTGAGCCCCTGGAAGTCTTTGTATAAACAGACAATATGATTTTAATTAATAGCCAGTAAAGACCTCAGGATAGAAATAGAATCCTACAAAAAGATTTCTGTTGTGCTTTATTATATGAAAAAATCTCCAAAGCAGACTTTTAATGTCCTACTTTTTCTTGTTGAATATTCTTACTCCTCTGGGTGGAATCCAGTTTGGACAAAGGTTAGTGCACATGATGTCTGGCTGGGTCATTTTGCTGGCAGGTGTAACTGCACTTGCCTGTAGCATTCTTTCTCTTCGTTGGCAAAATGGTGTATTTTTGACCCCGCACACCCCTTTTTCTCTCTGTTGCCAGCAGGCTGTGTGCAGTGCTAGCACAGCCAGAGTAATTCCAGAGATACTCATGCAGTGAATTCCTCACGAAACTTGGGAATCCAGCAGGGCAGCCCAGGCTATGGAGCGAAGTGTTGCTGCTGTTTCCTCTTTATGTACAGCAATGATACATATTCCTTTCTGGAGACCACTCTTACTCCGTGAGCTGTGTTTAGGATGGCAAAAGACTAAGTACATTTGGGCACTTTGCTTCATGTAAAGCTATAGGGGCGCAAGCAACTGACTTGCAAAATGAAGCAGCTCTCAGAACTTCTCTAATCAGTGCTAGATGCCAGGTCAGGGAGGTACAAGTCACATCTCATCCATCCTTTCTCAAGAACAGGGAGACAATTGGATAAATTTAGCCTCAAATCTCAATATACACTCACTGCTCTGTCTCTACATAGTTAATTTTATCGAAAGTGTTTGTTCTGCCTGCATTGTTTCCAGTGTTTGAAATTTCAGATGCAGTCTATTTCCAAATGCCCTGTTATTCTTCATACAGGTTTAATTTTCCTTGGTCTCTCTGTAAGCAATCTGGTATAGCTTATTTGAAAAAACAATTCAGTTCTTTTTAAAGAGAGCTGGCATTAAACTTATTTTGAGTGCTTTTCATGCTGAATACCCAAGACGATGGCTTGAGTGACTTCTGTTTTCTAAAACAGAGTGCTGAGTATCTTTTATGAAAATGATAATGGACCAAAGAACAATGACTTTAGTCTGATATATCTCATTTAGTCCTACTGAGGTGGAGGAGAAACTGTCTTAGTAAAATCTTATGCAAAGATACTTGGCTTTCTACAGAAAGAGGATCTATTTGTATTCATTTGCTAGAGATGCATGACAGTATGTGAAATACATTATTTCAATTCTAATGTGCGCAGTCTGTGCAGTGCTTTTCTCTAACTCGGCATGGGGCGGGGTGGGGTGGGGTGCGTGCTAGCCCCGGAAAAGGTTGCCTTAATCCCAGAACCTTGGACCAAAACAAGTCAATATTTTCTGAATTAGTTCCCTGTGTTCACTACAAAGCCTGGAAAGTAGCTTTACAGGTGTCACTAACAGTGTGGCACTGGGAGGTATAAGAATTGGGCACGTGCAATTAGGGGGCAGAGAGCGCTTGTGCCGACCCTACAGAGATTGATGCTTGTCAAACTACAATTTGCTGCAGCAATGAAGTAGAAAATAGATATAGCCCTGCTATATGCACCAGCAGATCTCAGACTTGTTTATTTGGCCCTTCTTACTGTGGGATTTACCGTGGTTTGAAACACAGCTAAGATCTGTCGGAAGGCTGAGTGGGATGGTTTCTAATACGTTGTGCCACCTTCGAATCAGTAGATGGAGCTCCAAGATAAACCGTTCTAGCCCTGAAGCATTGCAATCAATTAAACATAGAGCTGTTCAGAGACGACAGTAATTACAAGACTAAATTATATCCTTAAATAATCACTAGGGATTTATACATCTTCTTCTAAAAATCTTATCATACATACATAGAGGTTTGTTAGAGAGAAAAAAAAAATCATTCTGTGCCTCTCTGCCAGATCTCTCTGGTGTCTTTCCAAGTGTTTAGAAGACTCTGAATGATAGCCAAAGTCATACATGTACTTTTGGCTTCAGTGCTTTTTCTTCAACAGCCTATTACAGTCTAGTTTACAGAAACCTGCTTATGATAATGTGCTTTAATTTTCACCCTCTTAAATTAATTGCATTTTTCCCACATAATATCAACAGTTAGTACTGACTTCCATGGTTTCTCCACTTTACTATTTTGGCCCTTGGTCTCCCAAATTATGGTCTATATTTAGTGCTATAATCATTGTCCAAAAATCTGACCCCCTACTTTAGTGCACTTTTCATTATTTTTCAAATTGTCTTTGACCTCCACCGTTCATATATTTGCTAATTGTTCCCACTGTTTAAATGCATCACTGAAAACTTCGGGAAGTGGAGACTGCTGAGTCCCTAATAAAAAAATGCTTTGAGTAAACCAGAAGAAACATCAACAATAAGAATTATCCCCTTAAACATTGGTGTCTATAAAAGATGCAGTTTTCCAATAATATTTTTATTGTGGCAGCAGTAAAAGATAAAATGTCAGAGCATAAATAAATGGTCTTAAAGTTACTAAAAAAAGGGCTGAGGATATGATAGGAATGACAATTTGTTTTATGAGAATTTGAGCTTCAGTAATATAATTGTCAGAGAGATACAAACTAATTAGAACATAGCAAGAAGATCCCGTGCAGCTTCTTTTCAGGTAAGTGAAATTGGGAAGGGTTAGGAGGTTATGAGAACAGGCCCAGCTTTCTGGAGATGAAAGACAAGATAAGGATTGACTTTTGTTGGAAACCTGGATTAGGTCTGAATTCATGTCCTGTTGTTCACAATGTGGGATGGGAAATGCTGCTGGGTTTGTCTTGTATTTGGCTGTCTGATAACTTCATGATGTACCAGTGAAGCCAGGGTTACTATACTAATTTATTGAGACTCTGGCTGCATCCTGTTAGTTGAATAAATATGTATTTGCTTCTTCTGATGTGTGGGAAATCCACAGAGAAGCATTAGCAACATTATATATTAATGTAAAATGAAATTAATAGTGATGTGAGCTAATAGGCTGGGCTTTGAACTTTGGCTGCAATAGGGGAGATTTCTTGCTTGTTCTTCCAACTCAGATAGAGGGATAGTAATCTTCAGGTAGATGATGGAAAGATGCTGGGACCTAGCATTGTGAATCCTAGTAACGTGAATTGTTGGAGATGATGAATCACACACCTTGGGGACCTGGTTCCATCTTCACTTAGATTCCTTCTGGTGATTTTCCCAAGGCTGCACCTGCCACTGCATTCCAGTTTACCTTCCTGCATGCTCGGAAGAACGAAACCCAGCTTTATGAGAAGAGCAGATTGACAGTGAAAATGATCGGACAAAGATTTATTATGAATGTTTCTTGGAAAGGGCATTCATTAGAGCTAGAGTACACAGCTGACAGTGAAAGTTGAGAGAATGTTTCCTCCCATGGGAACGATGCTGAGATGTAGAGGACAGAACCCCTTACTTAGCTCCCTGCTCTACCACGCTGCAGGCCCTGCTGCAGGCTAGCAGGAAAATGCAGATGTGTAGCCTTCTACGAGTCTCTGCTGCAAAATGGCTGTGCTTTAGGGGACCAGCTCCCTGCCCTTCCACTGACCTTGGAGGATGCTGGGGAGTCTGTGCATATAAAGAGCTGGGCATAAGCTATGTTTGCTAGAGTTTTGCAGCGGAAATTTTCTCTGTAGTTCTGCAGAGTTCTCCTGCTGCGACCTCATTGTAATATTTATGAAAATGTTTGGCTGAGCTTGTGAGGCCCTGTAAATCCCCAAGAGATCTGCATGCAGGATTTCCATCGATGCCACTTGCAGTTAACTTTCACCAAAATCCTTGAGTATCCAAAAAAAAAGACCTCAAAGGGGAAGCCTTTAAAAAAAGGAAATTAATTAGGTGGAAAAAGCAAACCACCTTCTGCTGTTTGAAAATTCAATTCCATATAACTGTAACCCTTGGTACTCAGAGCATCAACTTTAATCAGAACTGTGGCTGATTTTTTTAGCTATGTTTTGTACTGCAGTCCAGCTTTGCTATTAAAACCCGCTCTTCCATTATGCCTTGGAGGAGAGATGGCTCTGTTGGGAATAACACAAAACATGTATATTGGATGTCTTTTTTTAAAAAAGAGGTTAAAATAGCAATAGCAACCGTGTCACAGAGCACTGGCTGGGGAGCAGCTTGCGGAAGCTAATAGCCCTTGGCCTTGCCTTCAGTGATCCAGTCTCACAGGTGGTTGTCAATCCCTTGGAAATACTCTCAGTGTTGATTGTTATTTTTAATTATTAAGGTAAACACTGTAAGTCAGATGAGAGCTAAGAAGTATAGCTTTTCAGTTACACTAATATCTGAAATACATTAATGGTGAAATTTCCATCTTTTAAAATCCTTAGGGATTTTTTGAAAGAAAGGAAAGGACAGACACGTATATGATGAAGTTTAAGCAGAGAAGCCGTATGATTTTGGTAAGAAAGTGCTATAGAACACAACCTGTATTCTTAAGCCAGCACAGATGAATTTGACCATGAACTCCGTGATCAAAGCTAGTTCAGTCTCCATGTACCTACTGAAGAGCACCTGCAGGGAGAAAAGTAGATAGTGAAATGCTTTCTATGTAAAACATTTATTTTCATTCCTTCAAGTTGACTCTGGTTGCATGAAGTGGAGAAGTAAGCTGAATGAGAATGATATCAAGAAGTTTCACAGGAAAAAAGGAAATACAGGATAAATCAGGAGTCTTTGACTTTTCCCTTTCCACCTGGCATAAACCAGCAGAGTAGCAAGCACTCATTATAAGCAGTGCTCTAGGAGAAATTCTCCTGGAAAGATACTTAATGTTCATTTTTTTCATTGCACCACCTGCCCCAAGGCCAAACCTGTCCAGAATTTTAAACAAGCAGTCCCAGGCAAAAGTGTCAAAACCAACTACAGCTGATGTGGTTTTTCTTGATTAGGTACAGTTTGCTCACAGACACTGAAGTTTCAGGGAGCTTGCTCTCATATGTTTGTTAATGTGAGTAAAAAATCTAGTACTGAGCCAAAATATAGCAGCAACAGGAGGGAAAGACTAAGGGCAGGGGACCCATGTGCTACTGATAGAAGAAAAAATTACACTATATACCATATCCTTTCTTTACATCCTATCAGCAGGACCCACAGGACGTTGCCAGTAGGCAAGAGAGGCAAAGAGCTGTAGCACAAAACTGCGTAACAGAACTGTCACTCCCTCTTAATGCTTTGTCTTTCTGCAGTCTCTGCCTGGGAATCCTGGAGCCCTCTGGTCATTTCCTCATTTATCATCTTGCAGGACTGCAATCTCTCCCTGGAAAGGTTTCAAAGAAATTAGGGAAGAGCAAAGAAATAAGGAAACAAATCCAGCAACAGAATTCTAGCTCCTCTCATAAATTGCTTGCTGGCCTAAGCTTTAACTGGAATTTCAAGGAAATGTTAATGGTTGATAAGATTTATAGTCATGGGAGGTTTTTTTAATAGAAATAGCATTGATAATACAGTGAATGATTCAGGAAATGATCCACTTTAGACTAAAACTTCAAAGATAGACAGGCTAGGCTCATTTACTGGAGAAACTGCCTATGTAAAATAATATGCCTGAAATCTCTCTGACCAAGGAGACAGCTTATTTCAGAGGTAGTCATCCAAGACCTCAGCTAGTGTAAATCACTTGTAAATGGCTTGACTGATTGAATCCTGTGAAAACATAACTGGGTAGTGTATCCCCTCCACTCCATTTCTTGGAGAGAGGTAAGGACAGGCTAAGAGGAGAGAAGCTGTCACAAGTAGAAGTCTACAGTAGTGACATAATGAAAGAGAAATAAATTTGTCTGTGAAAGGATTCAAAACAGTTTGGAACAATAAAAAAAATGCAACATAGCTGCTAATTTTCAAGAAAGTGTCATAAAAAGGCTGATCAAAAACTCCATCCCACTTTGCAGTACAAAAGATTAAGTAAAATGATACCATTTTCAGTGGAAAATTGTAGGGAGAAAAAAGCAAAAGACCTCAGCTCTTGCTCTGCAGAGTAATTACTAAGAGATACCTATTCAATAGCTTTGTTCTGTCAGAGATCATGATAACATATACAAGATAAAGCCAAACAGTCTGTTTGGCTAGACATCATTAATATAAACCCCATAATTTAGAAAATACCTCTCCAGATTCCCTCTCCAGACAGAAATCTGCTAATGAACCATGATTCAGTTATGTTCCTAATCAGGAGAATTTCTTTCAAGCTGTGTTCTAACTGGGCAGTATTTTGCTTCATACATCCCAAAGACCAATTAAGCATTTTCTATGCAGCTATGCTATAGATAATGAATGTACCATACAAAAATGCTTAATTCAATTTTGAAGAGAAAAATAGCTTATGTTCTGCTTGTTTCAATAAAAAGCCAAACTGGATGATTTACGGGACCTCTCTAAAATGGAGTTCTACAAGGAAGAGAGCAGGGCGATTATAAATCTGGGTGGCATCATGACAGTTACCGAGATCGGCCATTGAAGAAATAATTGGTACCTAATCTGATTTTGCAGCATGTCAGTCACAATATGCTACTACCACAGTCTTTAGTGGGTCTTCACCAGAGATAGATTTGGCCCACTTAACTTAGCTAGAAGGTCTGGAAAGGGTGAAGTCCTATCAGTAAAACCTGGAAATAGCTGGGAAGCATAAACTCATCCACTAATAGAAGGCAGGACTTTGTAACTCTCTTCTCTCATTACAGCCACATGGATCTACTCTTGGCAGATTTTTTAACCACGTCTGAACTCCGCATTAAAATCTTCACTGCCTGAGTTTAAATTAAATCCTATCCATCCTTGCAAACAGAAAATACAGAGGAAATCCTAAAGCAAAAATATCCATAGGGTTCAGAATTGGAATAGAATCCAACCTCTGCACAAGATTTCAAACAGTGAACTACTATTTTAATAAACAGCATTTTGCAGGAAGATCAGTAAAGCTTTCACAAAGGTTCGCTTTGTCTCCTGGTATAAGCAGGCAAGCCATTTCACTTCAGTCAGAGAAGAATCATTGTCTCAGCATCTTAATATTAGGGCTTAATTGACATCAGACCATTTATCAGTCCAGGTTTCTCCCCAAAGATAACTGGGTTTATATCTTTGTCCATTAAAGATTAAAAAGAATGTGTGTGAGACAGAGGAAAAAAAGCTCTTTGTTTATGTCAGTGAAGGCCTTTTGTTGCCAGATATTTTGGAGCATCTTACTTTTTAGGCTGTTTCCTGATGGCTTGAATTCTGATTACTTATCCTCAGGAAGTCAGTATGATATTAGTTCCAGTGATCTTGTTGACTTTGCTTTCATGTGCAGCGGGTAGCGCTGGGGAAAAGCAGGAAGATGGAGTCATTATGGATTCTGAAAGAAGTAAAAACAAACATCCACCACAGAGCACTTCGAAGAACATAGGAGACCCTGCAGCACAGTTCTGCCATAACAACCCACTCATCCCCACAAGCTTTATCTTTCTGAGTGGAAAATTTGCATGGCAATACAGACAAGCTTGTGTGAGAGGTGCAGACTAAGCCTCTAGGTACAAGCAAGTAAGTCAGTGCTTTCCAGCAAAAGAAAAGACAACTAGGAAATGCACAGTGCTGGACAGAAAATCTTGATGGATTCCAGTTTCCTGATCTACCCAGTCTTGAGGGAAATGTCACTCTAGGTAAGCATTAGTCTCTGTCCCCATGTACTCAGTCCATATTTGAGTTTTATGAATCAGCTGTAGAATGGGCAAGGTTTGCAGTGGTATTTAGATGCTGGAAGCTGCTGCTAGGTAGATAGTAAATTTTTTCCAGATGCCTAGGGAGAGGAGATACTTAGTTCCAATGGAAGTCAGGCAGGTCTTTCCTACTAGGAAAAGTATGACACTGGATGCGTATCTCTCTGTTCTGAAATTATTTTGAAAGTCTGATCCCTGTTTTGTTTAGCTCAAGCTGCCAAAGCCCTTGTCCAAAATACTGTAGCTCCCAGGCTGGACTCAATAAAATCTAAGTTAATCAAAGTTGATTAGAAAAGTGGCCATCAGGAAATACAAAGCAGACACACTCCCTCCTATTCCCACACCCCTCTTATCAGAGCCACATGGACCATGCCACATACTTACCTACATGTCTTCCTATACATAAGTTTAAGGCACAAGGAGATACCTCGCCTGGAGACGTCTGGGATTTTGCTTCCTTATTATGCCCTATAGGATGTAGCAAATTTGATCTTTTTCAACTGTGAGCTCAGCACTGCAACTCCTTATTAAAGAACTGTTCATCTTTCCTGAAGCATCCAGAGATTTCTTGGCATGAGAAGGTTCCTGTCTGTGATAAGTTTTTTTAAAAATTGAGGCTGCTTTGTATTGCAAAGGAAAATCTGTTTCATCTGGTTTCTTCTTCAGCTTGTTTGTTATATGGTAGAATGCTTAGATAGAATGCAAGGGAGAGAACAGGAGCTCTGATGCTTAGGGAAAAGCATGTAGATGACCTTAATTTTGCCGATCCCCAAGGTATCAATCACATGAAATGCAAAGATTTTACAGCAAAAACATGGCATACAAGACTAACATATCAATGGAACCAAAGGTGAACAATCCAACTGTTATTAGATAGTTTTCCCCATGCAGTGCTAAAAAGCTAAGGCACTACCACTGAAAAAACAGCAAGGGAAGTCAGAGAGGGAAAACATGCACACACTTCTATGCATATCTCAGATGGTGGAACTGGAATATCTTATTCACAGCGCATGCTAGTAATTGGTATTTTACAGCACTCCAAGCTACATTAGGGTTTGCATTGATGCATTTGCACGTTGATAGCTTTGCACTGATGTCCTCTAAAAGCTGCATTTCCCCCAAAACCTAATATTGCGAAGGAGAGACTTGCCGAGCTGTGCTAGCACGTAGCTCCGCAAACTCAGATGCTGACATTCATACGACCCATTGATGATCTTATTGGCTAAGTGCCATGTTAAGAGATTGAGTGCCAATTTGATAGAACCAGAAGACAAAACCAGGTGCCCAGGCTTTGATACTTGTATTTGACAGCTGGATTCATATCCCATCACAAGATCTCTCTATTAAAAGATATTGACTCCCAGTGAGGCAAAAACCCCTGAAAGACAGGGCAGAACTTCATATGAGAGGAGAAAGGTGAAGCAATATTTTGCCTGGCTAACATACAGATGCAGAATAATTGGTTTTGAATTCAGAATGGCACCTCTAAACCCATGACTGAATGATTAGGTATTTTGGGGGCTGGCTTTTTCCATCCCAGCCTGTCAGAAAGGCTGAAGCAGGCAGGCAGGTGTGAGGTAGGTCATCCCTATCACTGCAGGTACAGCAGCTATGAGGGAAAAACCGATACTGTGCTGACTTGTATTTACTAACCCTCCCCTACCTGGCCGGGTTCCTCTGCTGAATGTAACAGGAATATTTTTATTTCCTCTGAGACATAATTTAAGGCTCCTGCAGAATTCAGACCAGCTGTGCAATGTGAAAAAGAGAAGGGACTGTACAAAATGCAAGGAAAAGGCAGAGTAAGTGAAAATAAAGCTGAGTGGGGTGATAGTGGGGAATATAAGGAAATGCAAGCATGACCCTTGCTAAGGCTGCAATCCAGAGCTTATTAATTTCTACAGATCTTTTCCCTTGTATTCAGTGGTCTTTTAACCAACTCCATATATGGGGTTAGGATCAATAGAGCTTCTTTTTACCAGTGTCCCAGTGTATAAACACTACTGGTACTAAGAACCAGAAATGGAGGACATAATAATGTTGTCGTTCCCCTCACAGAGGAGTGCTCTGCACCATTGTGGAGAGCCCATCAGTCTACTCAAGGTGATTTGTAAAGAGATTTTGTGTGGTGTCAGCATAGCTGCATATCAGGGAATGGAAGGACAGACGGGCAAAATTTGCTTGAAGAACTAACTTAACTACCCAGTTAGAATTTGTTATATGGCAGACAGGCAAGACTGAAAGACAATCTGGAAGAATACTGATAAATTGCTAAAATAAGGATTTTTTGATGAGTACTATGGATCCCCATATCTTCTACCTTATCCCACATACCAGATCATTCTAGCTTCCTGTGAAAGATCCACAGTGAACAAATCCAGAGATCTAGAAACTTTGCCAAGAAAGGACTCATCAGCTTATGTGGAGAGGCTTTGTAATTGATTGAAGATCTTTAGCAAAAACAGCACACACTTTCCTGCCCCTGCCCAGAACAGCTTCTGTAGAAGGAACTATTAAAGACAAAGATTATGCCTGATTATTTTCAAATGGAGAAATACTTTTATTAAAGGGGGCATATAGTTCACAGGCAATGTTATTACTCAATTTTTATGTCTCATGAAACTCATAAATAGTAGTTTTTAGCAGCAAGTGTGCAAGTAAAGAACCGCACTAGGGCAATCCACTGCAAAATAAAGCAACCAAAACAAAACAAAAAGTTGCAATGTTGTATAGCAGCTCCTAAAGGGTCCTGTGACTGTGGTTATAGTCAGCCAGGTGGGATTGCAAAACACCTAGAGCTCGACTTGCGCATTTAATATTCCTCTGCTCTGGCACAACAGCAATCTTGCGGCAGAGCCATCTCGGGGCATCTGTGGCACTAGCTATGGGAAGAGGCATTGAGTGACAGGGAGGCAGTTGCTGCAGAAATCCCCAGCAAGGTTCTCCTAGCCAGTCACCCCTTGGGAAATATGCACTCTTACTGTAAGAGTGAACTGGTTGGATTGCAGTTCCTAGTACTAGCCTCTTTTCAACAGCCTTTCTTTAAAAGAAAATAAAAATGACAGGCAGTCGGCCTAGCTCTATAGTAGACATTAGCATGGCTGAAGAAATAATGTTTTCTAGAAATTAAAGGGAAGAATAACTACAAAAGCTAGTCACCAGTCTTGACTGTGCTTTTTGCCACCAGAACAGCTAAATGTCCTTTATTAAGTTCTTTGTGTAGTGAGATATAGACACTAGAGAAAGAGAGAAGAATTGAAAAATCATTCCAGTTGTGATACAATGATAAGCTGATAAATCAGTCCATGAGGAGCAGAACCACAGATGTACAGTGCAAAGCTGTGTATGCTACAGTGCATCTGAAATTACATTATTAGAGACTAGATTTGGCCATGTTCTGCACAGCAGAGCCTGAAACAGTAAAAAATCCATTGCAATTATTCTCTATTTTAGGAGTAGCCATTAAACATTCTGGTGTGAATTTTAACAAGCAATATTCTGTGAAGGAAAGATTTCCTTCAGTGGTGTGGGGTCTGAGGAAGAAAGACTTAACAGACAGTTCATAAGTCATGTGGCAAAGGCACAGGCTTACAATCCATACAGCTTTTAATTCAGTGCCCCTCTCTGCTGATTTCTGGTATGAGCTTCAAAAAGCCATGACGGGTCACCCTGAGAAACCCTTCTTTGACTAGCTGGAGCAATTCCTCCTGGAGGTGCCCACATTTATTCCTATCTGCCTGATCTGAGAAGGCTGAATTCTCTGAGGTTGGAGCACTCACTTACGGTGTCTACATGCTTCACTTCCCATGGCAGGCCCTGATCTCAGCGGGGGCTTGTCGTGTCACTGATAATGAAAACTGTAGCCACTAGGTTTGGTGAGTATATGTGGGAATGGTCTGACCTTGTTTCATCCCAAGGCAGGGGTGATATTCACTACTTTTCTTAAATGTATGTGATACAAATCAGAGGCAAGTGGTAACATGAATTTACTTTCCTTTGGGGAGAAGCCTTCATTTTTCTCTTCTCACGAGAAGCTTGTTTAACAAAATACAGACTCCTCAATCATGTGTGTAACAAGCCGCTGCAAAAATTGCTAGTACTTCAGTTTCCAGGAAAAAGAGAAGAGGCTGCTTTTACTGAGACAGACTTGCATGCACAGGAATTTCCAGGAACTCTGTCCCTCCTCCTGCATTTTGCAGCCCCTTTTCACTACTTTATCTTAGGTTTGGACTAATGGTACCACTGGAGTGGTCTGGGGAGAATTTGTCTATGTGCAGTGTTTTTACTTGAAGGACCATCATGTCAAAACATCATTTGCAAATGTTAGTGCAACAAGAATGCCTTGAAAAGTGCTCATCAGTATGCATACAGTAGCTGCTGTGCACAAATATGTATGAAATTTTGATCACTGGTATTGAAATGGTGATCCTGAATATAAATTAGGAGGCTTCTAAAGATATCAAACTTCAGTTAAATGGGAATGAAGTAAATACTGCATTTTTAAATTATAGTTGTCTTCCATTTTAAAAAGGGAAATCTGATGTTAGTTGGTTCTTCAGGCTAGCTACAGCCCTTTAGGGAATGTAAAAACACATTATTAAAATAACAGAGGCATTTAAATTTGAAAAATAATTGCCTAGACATAAGCAAGCCTTTTATCATGCATGTGAAGCATTTAAATCTTTGGATGTTGTTGAGATATGGCAGATAGGACATAAGAATGCTTACCTGTGCAATACCTTTCTATTATCTGCTCAGGGAATAAAGTCTCAAATAAATTTGTTATCCTAAACAAACAAACAAACAAACAAACCCTAAACAGAGAGAGAATGTACTGTATCTGGTTCCAGGTACCACTTGTGAGGAGTTTGTCTTTACAGCTTGCTTGCTATGGCAGTTCTCTGAAAAGCATTAAACCATTGGATATCTTCATCTTCCCCCACCATTAAAGAAGACGAGAGAATTCCCATCATCAGAGACGTAGAAAAGCCAACATCAAATTTTTCTCAATTCCCTTTGCACAGGAGCTGAAATGCACTTTCCCTTTGCATTGTCAGCTGTAATCCTGCGAGCAGCTCTTCATACAGTCAATACAGAAGCCCACACAGTGAAGACACCAGTAATTTTTTCTTGCTTTATCAGTCCTCATCTAGCAAACCCTCTTTAATTAGCTGTCTCTCTATCAGAAGTTTTTAATTCAACCAGTGAGAAACACTTGGATCAACAGTGCAATCTTTCAGGTTTGTAAACCACTTATTTGTGGTTTTGAGACAAACGTTTTATATTATGAAAATACCAAGAATTATCTAGCAAGATCCCAGTGCTTCTCCCTATTTAGGAGCTGTTATTGCCTTCATTCCAAATTGCACTTGAACAGCAAATCTGCTATGTGATATGACTTGCTGTGTGTTCAGACATGCTCTGTAGCCTCTATGCATTTTCCTTGTACAAGAAACACACAGTATGTTAGTACTGCACATGTTCAAATCACCATGATGTAAATATTTGATCAGTTATCTGTTCATCTTAAGCCAGTCTATGCTTAACACATCAAATAGCTATGCTTTAATTGTGGAAAAAGAGAATGCAATGAATATTAAAAGAAATAATGGAAAAGCATGTCAAAAATTCAAAATCAGTTGGGAGTAGCTGTTCAGAAGGCACTACATTACTGGTAGAGTATTTTCAGTCTCCAAAATAACACTGGTACAAGATGCATCTGTGAAATAAAGCCACTATCTTTGTGGTGAAACTGTAAGTGTAGCTACTTCAAATATTTATAGCGTAGCATTATTTGAAGTGTATTAGGCATGCTGTACAGCACTCTGTCCTGCTGCTGTACATTTTGGATTGTGTACTGGCTGGGCTTCTCAAAAATTACTATTGCTTTCTAGTGTTTCCCCATTCTAGAAGCACAGAGGATGTTGAGCATCCATAGAAGCTCAGGATGGGAACACAAACACTAATAAACCCAACAACTGTAGTTATCCTGGCAGTCTCGGATACAGCCCATGGATCTGCTGAAGACAATCCTCTTTGCTTTCAGCCGTATTCCATATTCCATCCCAGAAGAAGGGAGAGTGAATGCCTTTTCATGCTCTGCTGGGTCCACACTTTCCTCTTACGCTGCATGTTATTGTTGTCACCTACTTGTGTTTTCTCTGACTTTCTGCAAACCCACTGGGGCCCGAGCATATTGTTTGGTGTTCACGTATCATGCCATATGTGCTGCCACATGCCTGTACTACACACTAAGCAATGCGTATTTTGTATTCTGATACCTCCAATGTGCCCCTGTTTTAGCATTTAACTGTGAAATTACAGCTAAAGGAAGCTTCTAATTTTTGGTTGCCTCAGAAATCTAGTTGTGTAGGTATAATCAATAAAAACAATCAATCAATGACTGACAACTGTCTATCAACAATTTTGACATGACATAGTTTCGAACCAGATGGAGAAGAGTGAAATTAGTGCTATCTTATGTATCTTCGACTGTGTTCCCAAATCATCTACATCAGATTTCTGAATAGCTGTCCATACCAGTTATATTGGAGACTGTCTTTTTAACCTGACATCATCTTCATTTTATCCCCACCACAGCAAGTTACAAACTACAATCCTGACAAACATTCTGCTCTGGCTGCCAGTGCAAACATGGCACCTGAGTCTCCTCCTTATTTCATCAGTGTAAGTGGACCAACTCCACTGAAACTAATGAAATGATGTGAGTGCAAAAGTTGTGCAATATTAGAAGTGGTCTGAGAGCACTGCAAAAAACAAGAAACAAGTTTTCCTTAACCTGATATGCCTGCTTAACCTCATGTCCTGCTGCATACTGATGTGTAGCTATGCCTTTCAATCAGGATTGTTACGTACAGCGTCATTTCCAAACAAAAGTCCTTTTTAAATGACGTGTAAATGAATTTTCAAAGGTATTAATTCTGCTTCATGACAGGGACTCTTATTTCTGGCATGAACCAGGCTTCAAATAAGACTCTACCTGAGGCTCTGAGGATCTAACAAGCAGCAATTAAAAACATTTTTTTGATATAAGACTTCTGCAAATCAATGGGTCTGAGTTCTGATGCTGAGTATCTGGTCTTTGTGATACTTAATTTCCCAATACTATATGACAATATATTTCCTCTTCCTAGTTGGAATATGTGGGTAGAAGAAAAATCAGGAGCCTTTGAAAAGGTGAATTATTTTGAGTGGGTGAAAATCATCCCTCTAAGAGACAAGTACTTACAAGTGCAAATCCTACTCATGCCCCATTGAAAATTGAGAAAGACCGCAGACACTGTGCTAGCCCTAGGAGGGCATCTGATATGTGTTTCTATATGCTTTTTTTCTTTAATGGTGATAATATTTATACAATCAGTAAGCATATATAAGAAGAGAAGGCTTGGAAAAAAAAGTAACAAGACTTCAGTGGAATGGCATTTCCACTTGCAGCTGGCATAGTTAATGTTTTATTGATAAGATGCAGGTCTTGCTGACTACTATACATACCCTTTACTTCAGTTCCTTTGCAGGCAGCAAGAAATCTATCATTCACATTTTTCTTTTAGCCTACATCTGTCTTAGGCAGTATTCTCAGTATATAGTATTGTAACAGTATCATCTCTCATATTATTGAGTTGATGGCTAAATGCCTGATGCTGTTGTTCAAGCCCTCTCAGTGGGCAGAGGGGTTCCACAAAATTTCGGAGGTGCATAAACATCTGAGACTCTTGAGTTAGGAAGGAAAAACTGCTGATAAGCTGCAAAAGCAATCAATTAATTTTGCACCCTTTCCTCCTTCTTCCTTACCACAATGCAAGAGTGAAGGTGCAGCCTGAACAATGATACAGGCGGCAGAAATATTCGCACACAAAGCAAAGTCATGCTTCTTTCCAAAGTTGCTAGGATGGAAATCTAAAAACCAATGAAATAGTGGGTTCACCGTCTCCAGTGAGTTAGCATCTATTCACAGTAAACTTCACTTCCGTGCAAAGACTATGCACTATTTCAGTATCCCTTGGGCTCAGTATTGGCCCTTTCAGTGGGAATAAATGTGTTCTTTAGTACACCTTCATTCTAATTTATAATTCACTGACTCAACTCACTGGTCACCATCATCTTTTGTTTCTGTCTGGGCATCAGAACTAGTCCTTACTCATATGACACTCCTATTACCACAGGAGGAGGATATTACCATATCCTGTACCTCACACCTGTTTGTGAGAATGTTAAAACAAGAACCAACTTAGTGATGCATAAAGTCATAAGTAGAAACAGTTCAATAGAATAAAGCAATGATTACTACAATGTACAAACAGGAAAGCTGCCCTCAGGAGGTACCTTAAACACATTGGTATAAGAAATGCTTACAAATTGAGTTTTCCATGTCACTAAAGTCTACTGCTACAAAATATGCCGTCACTCAAAGCAAAACTGGAAAGATGCCTTCTGGCAGAGTGGAATCACTCAAGAGCATAGGGATAGATCGCGCCCAGCCAGTGAAAGACAACAAAGAAACATTTCTGTGTCCCTTCTGGGTCACTACTGTTTTCCTATTAGCCAGCAGCTCCAAAACTCTTACTTATTTTCATTAGACCTGCTTCCACTGTAAATTCTGTCTTTAGTCACACGTGTAATTTTAATTCCATATTTGAGAAGTAGATCTGGTGGCTCTGTCTTTGTTCATTGCTTTAAGAGTATGGTTGCTGAGGTCTTGCCTGGTTGGTGCTTTTTTTTCTCCAGTGTTGTCTTCACTGGACAAGTATGTGTGAGTGTGTATGTGTAAGAAAGAGAGAAAGAGAGCAGATAGGGAAGAAGAATAGAATGAACAAATGAGCATTAGTTGTTTCTTTAATTTACATTCTCAAGGATGCCTGGATAACTTCAAAATTTTTTTTTTTTGCAGAAGTATAGCTCCTTTCTCCAGACTTTTCACCCTGCTTTACAAGTAGAGGAATCTTATTTTCCCCTTCAGAGAGACAGAAAAATTGAGACACACACAGTTAATGCCCAAAGTTATTCAGCAATTTCTCTGTTTTTTTTTTTGTCTTATTCACCAAAAATATTCCCTCATCTAATTCATATCTCTCAAAATTTCTACCTATTAAATATCTATTTTTACGTGGTTTGAGCTGTATTTTGGCCTTAAAGAGTAATTCCTTTGGTGCAAGGACTGAGTCTTTTGCAAAAAAAGCACCCAGGTGAACTGCCAAGTCAAGACAATATGATAATACTGTCTGAGGGAGACTTTGAAAAAGATAATTAGCTGTCCTTGCTCCTAGATTTCTATTTGAATTTATACATTCTCGTCTTTGGAAGTTCTAGGAAAGTTTAGTTATAAGTTTTGCTTTTCTATTGTAGCAGTAACTTATCACAAAGTGATATTTTAAAGCAGGTCAGTAAAACTTTGATCTCAAATTTTCAAATATAGCTGTCTTTCACCTGTCATACAACAACTTAAAGAGGATATGATTTACAGATGGTGCATGCTCAGCACTTTCTGAAGGCGAAGTCCCCCCCAATTGAATGTTCAAAAAGAGAAGAATCCCAAAACATCAGACACATTTTGGAAGTCAAAGTGAATCTTTGCTATAGCATATTTGGTGTCACTGTCTGATTTACTTTTTTCCTCTACTTTTTCAGGCATAAGATACAACTAAGTCACTCTTGTAGCCCATGTATGCGGAGTAGAATAGTTGGTCCAATAAAAAGAACTCTCATGTTTATGTTCATTATTTTCAAGAGCTCAAGCTATTTAGTTCTCTGAAAATAACCATTCAGCAGCATTAGAAGTTCTCCATGTAGCAAGTCTGTTCCATTACACTGAAGCACCCAGCCTGAAGGAAGATGCCTGATCAAACTGTCATCTGCATCTTTCAGACTTCACACCTGCTTGGAGTCAAGACAGTTTTCCATTCATAGACTTTCCCCCCTCATCACGCTGGCCAAAGCAATTCTTAATAGTAGCACTGAGCTGCAACAGCAGGTAATTCATACTTGTAAATAAAGGACCAGCTTCTACTGATGCAGATGCATGCAAAACAACACAGTTCTTACACTGAAACCTTTTCACTGCTAATACAGACTCAAAGACAGAGTCTTACTTCCTGCCATAATATGCATTTACTCATCCCTTTATCACCACAGAGCAAAAGTGGTTTTCACCTGTCACAGAACTACTGGAACTCGTCTCCATGTGCCACTAGCATAAGGGTTTCTTTGAAAGTTTCATGGGAGAGCCATTTGCATGCAGTACGTTGTGGACATGCTCCAAATGCTGCTGCACCAGAGGCATACAAATGCAGAAGTCTTATAAAATAGGGTTTGTCGTGGCTAGTCCTTGAGAGGCAGCATATTGGAAAGAGAAAAATAAATTTATTAATTGAGACCATAGCCATTCTTCTGAGAAGCGTGTCATCTGCCCTCCATTGGTAGTGCTAGTCAATGCTAACTTTACAGACACCTTCACATGAAGAATCTCTGAAGAGACAAGGAGGAATGTACAAGGACTTAAGGATTGATATGGAGTGACTGCAACATTTGCAAATAAAATTGGTAAGACCCTATATTCATGAGATGCAGATGTGCATTTTAGGGCATTTATAGCTTAGTTTACATCTAGTAAGTAATGAAGTGGCAACAATGGGCAAAAAAGGAAAGCTCTTTTGTGACACAGAAATAACTTGCATAACCATGTTACAGGACCCATACAAAAGCAGGGATTAATGGATAGAAAGGCATACAGTTGAAGGGCATACTGTACATTTTCAGCATCTTGCTTTTTTGCTATCACAGATCCTGTGGCTAGCAGAATTAATCAGCAGTGCGATTCATCATTTTGCTGTATAGTATATCCTTTGCTTTTATCTTCTTTCACTGATGTGATATATAAAACTTGGTGATTTCTGGATATTTTATTTTCTATTCAATAAAATGTGTTTACTGTAGTCTCAAGGTATGTGCAGCTTATAAACAACAATTAAAACATAAGGAACTGACATAGCAGTTCAAAATGTAACTTCCCAGACAGCATGGAAGATAAAAATTGTGTTCTTACCACTTATCTAACTGGCATAAAAATATTTTCAATCTTTCATTGTTTCTTCCCTGCCTATCTGAGCACAAATTCACTATGAAAGTGCATCAGTGGTTCCACTAATGATGAGTCAATAGGAACTAAGACTCTGAGACTGAAAAGGAGACACTATTACCTCTTCATCAGAAGAGAAGGGCTACACACATGGGTTGAGAATAGACCTGTGAGTCAGGAATCCTGAACTATTTCCTGTGGAACATGCTTCAACTTGGGAGATCAGAAAAGGTAGTTAAAAAAACCCTATTACCAGGAAGCTTAAATTTGCCATACATGGAGCCACATCCCTATGTCAAACAGGGCTACTCATCTGAAAATGTTGTTTAATAACTTCATTAATGATTTCAATGAGGTATTAGAGAGCATGATGATTAAATTTGCAGATTAACACCAGGATTGAAGGGCTGCAAGCATTTTGGACGATAGGATTAGTATTCAAAGCAATGTTCATAAATTAGAGAAATGAACTGAAAAAATGTGAAGACAACTTGATAAGAACAAGTGCAACACAGGTAAGAATGATCACTACAGCATCAGAAAAACAGGATGACTGGCTAGAGAGAGTTCTGCAGAAAAGAGTCTAGAGGACTTCAGTGGATCATAAATTGGACTTCAGTCAACAGTGTTGTACTATTGTGCAAATAACAAACACGATTTGAGCTATTCAAACTGAAGCACAGCAGGTAAGGTATATAAATGCTCCATGCTTCCCTCACCTCTACTAGAACAACTTGACCCATTTGGCACATTGCAATTCAAGACAGATTTGGACCAACTAGTCCTGAACTGTGGTAGCCAGAAAGATCACAGGTCTAAAAAACCATGGCTTTGAGGAAAGACTGAAGAAATTGGGATAGTCCAAGGATGTCAGGGTTGATGGGGGTGGGGGAGAGAAAAAACAAATTGCCATGTAGTAATAAGAATCTTCTTTCTTATATGTGTTCTGTCAGTAATGTTCTGTTATCATTGGACTTCTAAGGAAATATCTCTAGACAGCAGCATTTAGCTTTTTTTGCTCACCTACAGTATAAAAATATTTATATCAGTTTTCTTGGCTAAATAGATAGGAGGATGTCAAATAAGTCCCATTTTTCTAGGCCAACTTGACAGAAATAATTCAAATATTGCTGTTTATTGTTACCCAGTATGGCTTTAAAGTTGAAATTCAGTAAAAATGACTGACTTTGTGGTGGAAATATCAAAGTTGGAATTAGACTTTGTATTTAGCTGCCTCTAATAAAAGAGGTTTCCCATACTTACTTTCAAGTATCTAGTTCAGCAGGAACAGGAAAACTTAATGTTGTTAGTATGTGACCTGTTAGCATTTCACATTTATTTTAACTTTATTTTATGATATTGCTTATATCAATCTGGGGTCCACACCAACTAGGGCATTAGTGATTTTCCTTTTCCTTGTCTTTTCCAGAAGAGGATGGAATTGGGAGTCTTTTACAAACATCAAAGTGGTAGGTGAGCAAAACATGCTTTGGACACTAGCACTTAATTCTCCCCCTTTAACAAGCAAAACACTTATTTTCCTTGGTTTATGTCTCAAAACTAAGTACAGAATGAAAAAAAAAGGGAAAAAAAGGGAACACTACTGCTCTGAGTCTCTGTTACCTTGCTGATGCTAACTTTCAGATTAAGATAAAAGATATTTTTTTGGGCAGGAGATCATGCCATTCTGCAGACATAAGTGGACTCCCAGAGCATCATAGTCATTTTGCCCTTGACCATTTGTATCTCCATGGGCATGTGGAAACATCTATGATTGTGCAGCTATGTATTTTTAAAATTATTTTTAACTGAGTGATATGTAATTCATTTAACTATTTTTCAAACATCAGCTGTTTCACCACCAAATCTCTGACACTTATCTAGCATTTGAAGTATCAGCCCAAGCAATGCAGAAGGGCTGCAGAGTCAGCTTGTGTCTGTCAGTGTCTGTTGATGATCCTCAGCCTTTTCTATATTCATCATGTTACAGGTATTTTTCCAGCAATTAATTTGGCTTGCCTTCTCTTTATCTGATGAGCACTGGATTTATGTCCAGAATATACAGAGTTGACTTGTCTACACAGAGATAGACAGTGCCCTTCATTGATAAACTAGTCATTTATTTTCAAGGCCAGTTATTAGGGGCATAGCTAACACTTCTAGTTAGGATACTTTATTAAGAGCTGACTGAGTCAAGGTTTTAAGATTCAAACAGCTAGGAATGGATAATACTTTGCAGGGCACCTCTAGTAATTACGCAATTTTCTTAGAATAACATGCTCTTCCATGAAGTGCATCTGTAATTATTTATCTCATTAATTGGATAATCTGCTTTTATCAGCATGACCATGTGAAAATACATTTCAACATACAGATACAATGCTACTGCCTTGTGTGTGGTTTTAATTTTTCAGCCTTTGAAGTATTAATGTCTTAAGAATGTATCTGTGCAGCGAAGATACTAAAATAATTTTGTGTCACTATCCTAGGACTAGTATGCATATCAGCATTACAGATGCATCTAACTTCATTGTACTATACTGCCTTGATATCTTTCATGCTGCGTTTACATGATGAATCTTTCTTTTCCCCAATACTCTTTTTAGGAAAATTATTCTTTTCTTATATTATGTTCTGGTTTGATCTTTCCCCTTTTTTAGTCTTTCATTTTGCTCACTAAACTAACTTAATAATCTTCAAGGACAAAATGAATCTAGATCTTGACACTGGATTTTGCCTTCCTGTAGCTGAATGAGGTTTGGAAATTTTATATGAGCAATTGCTAGTTCTTTGATTCTTCCTTGAGAACATGCTCTGATATTTTCAGGGACTTAAGTGAGGCTGACTGGCCTATATTTCCCTGAATCCTCCTTTTTGTCTTTTTTATAGGTGGGTTTTGCCTTTTTCAAATCATTGGGATCATAGGACTAGTCCAGCTCTTCTCCCAGTGTTTCTGACACAAGAGATCCTGGGAATCAGGTTGTGGTGATGACTGGCTATTGATGCCTCACACCAACTGAGGACCCTTGCTGGGATGATCTGGGATTACCCTAATTTTATACAATGGGACAAAGGAAGACTACAAAAGAATCTGGTTCGCTTTTTAAAATGATAAATAAATTGCACCCCTCTGGGTGTAAACAAGGGACTCATGAAACTCACTTTTGCTGTGCTTTAGCTGAGGATCTGGCAAAGGCTTACATCGCAGGACAACCTATGTTTTATTCAGCCAGCGTAGTAAAAAGGAGATCAGTGTGTATTGGTGTCTGCTGATAGGGGTGATAAGGCATGGAAGGACATAGCACCACCAATGGAAAAGGATATGCACACTACAAAAAAAGATAGTAAAAGGCAGCTACGTGTAAACTAATTTCTATTCAGACAAGTACAATACTATGAAGGCAAGTTACTGAATGGAGTAGTAATATAGGGAAATGTCTTGGCCAGTTACTGAAGGTAAATTGGAAGGAATGTGCCTAAACTATGGTGAACAATTTCAAGCAGCTGTGTTTCTCATGTAAGATGTGTTGATGTATTCCAAGGATTTTACAGCTTTCTGTATACATGAAGTAGTTTGCTGGGAATAGTGGTACAAGGGGAAGCCATAGCTACATAATACCAATGTGAGAAACTCTGCTAAAATCACTGGAGTCACTTTGCCCCAAGGTACAGAGAAAATGAGACTTCAGCATCAGCGTGTGATATCATGCTCCTTTAGGAGGTAACTGTCCTTTACTTAAGGTTTTGTCTTTCAGAGGAGACAGACAATGCCATGAAACAGAGACTATTGAAATTTTTAAAATAAATTAGAAGAAATTAAGAATGGGGAAGAGCTCTTTAAGGATGTGGTTATGTCTGGTTATCACGTGGGTCCCTGAATGTACTCCCTACAGCCTCAAGGATCTGAGTGGAAGAGGACAGAATCATATTTAGTTGTGCTAACTTAAGCAAAGCAAGCGATTTCAACTCATAAAAATCAATGATTGGTTCTTAATAATAATCAATAATAATTAAACCATAAAAACTGGAATCTTTACTCAGCTCAATAAACTATTAGTTGGACAGCTGTGAACCAGCAGACTTCTTAGACATTCTGCTTTATGCAATGTTATATTCTGACCTGTTACACGTGTGGGCAACTCTAAGGCCATCTCAAATAATGTGCATAATCTTAGAACCTGTCTATGGTTCTGTGTCCAGCTCTACAGTACAAAGTTGTGCAGACAGACCTATGACAACGTGGTAGTATTACGAACTTTGTAATTTTGGTTGGCATACTCAGGGTAGCAAAATCCCTGCTGTGAACACAGCTATTCCAGGAATGATTTTTTCCAGCTTACTTCATGTTGTTTAGAGAGGTTGCTTAACTTCCCCTAAAAAAACCCCAAACCCCTTCCTTCTGCCGTGATGAGCTGTGCTTCCAGCAGCTCTGTGTGCACAGTGGCTGCAGTAAAGGTACAGCTTGAGGCCATATGGGTTTAGGAAAAATGATGCTGTTTTCGCACTACTGTTAGTTTTCTGTGTAGCAACTTTTTGTATGTGTTCTCTGCATACTACCTGCCACAAGAAAGAGAGTTCTCTGCGTACTACCTGCTTTGAGCTGTTTGCTGGGCAATATGGAAGGTTATTTGGTAGGACACTGGGAAAATATTAATAATTATAGATTTCATACGTCTTGAGTTATTCAGAGGTTCTACTTAAGGAAGCCTCTTTTAATTCAGGATTTTCTCTGCTTCATGAGAAATAAGGTATACGCGTATCCTCTCCTATGCAATCTGCATCAGTGTAATGAAAGCCTTTTGGTTAATTCCCTCCAGGGCTGGGACAGGTATTGCTAATTCTTCTATTCTCTGACCATTAACCCTTGCAGTGCAGTTGTTCATCCTGTAACATAAACCAGCTGATTTTAGGTCAGCTGTAAGTGGAAGGAGGACAGGACAGTGGGTCAGCAGTCAGCTTTCACTTTAAGCAGGTTAACCATGTCTTCTCACTGCATGGGGCTCCACCGGGCCATCCACTACACTAGACCAAGCTGATGCAGGTGGCCAGCTGGAGTCACTGGCCCCCAGGGACTGGCAAGAGAGTATGAGGGAGAAATAATTAAAGAATTGCTCCCTCTTCCCTTTCAGCAGTGCTTGCAAGCAGCCTAACCAGGCCCACGTGGGCTCAAATAGTGCAACAGCCATTGTACTCCATAGAATCATAGAATCATAGAATCATTAAGGTTGGAAAAGACCTCTAAGATCATCGGGTCGAACCGTCAACCCAACACCACCATGCCCACTAAACCATGTCCCTAAGCGCCTCATCTACATGTCTTTTAAATACCTCCAGGGATGGTGACTCAACCGCTTCCCTGGGCAGCCTGTTCCAATGTTTAACCACTCTTTCAGTAAAGACATTTTTCCTCATGTCCAATCTAAACCTCCCCTGGCATAACTTGAGGCCATTTCCTCTTGTCCTATTGCTAGTTAATTGGGAGAAGAGACCAACACCCACCTC
>NW_008796165.1:9420633-9443501 GCF_000699145.1 Aptenodytes forsteri | reverse complement strand
ATCACTTCCCTACTCCTGCTGGCCACACTATTTCCGATACAGGCCAGGATGCCATTGGCCTTCTTGGCCACCTGGGCACGCTGCTGGCTCATGTCCAGCTGGCTGTCAACCAGCACCCCCAGGTCCTTTTCCGACAGGCAGGAATGTTACTGTAAAGATTGTTCTGGGCAAATACCTCATCTGCCTTAAACTGAGAGTCAGTGGTGCGGGAGTGGAATCCAGGGAATTCCCTTCCAGCATGACTCCTGCTATCATGCTGCATAAATTTGCTATTTGTCTAAAAAGGGGCTTATAGTGTTGTTGCTAATGACTGAGGAAATGCACAAAAAGCTGCTTTGAAGTATTCTACTCTTAAGTAGTTAACTGCCGCTTTCTAACATGGTTAAGTTTGAATAAGTAAAATGTCCTTCAACAGGCTATTTAACCATCCAACAGCAAAGGAATAATATTTGCAAAGAGCATTAGAGCTGTTGCTCACCTCCAAGAGCTGCTCCTTAGGGAGGTTCTGAATTTGTATACTGGATGCTTGTCCACTTTGGCACCTTTTCATCTTTCTCTCTTTCCTCGTATCTTTATCCCACAAAACTAATCCCACCGCAAATCAGTTCCTGTAAGGTGTATGCAAACCTGTCCCCAGTAACTCAGGAACAGGGATTGGTATAGAAGACAAGGAAGCTGCGAGGGTGAATTGAATGGATGTGACATCTCTATTCTCCACTTCTGCATTACGGTTCTTATTTTCCTTAAGGAATGAGACAAATGGGGCTTGTTTCCAAGCTAGTGAGTATAAAGTTGAAGTAATTGCATCTGCAAATATGTGGTCATGGTTTATATGGTTGAAATAAATCACATTGTGTCTCAGTGTTCAGTGATGTAGAAAACACAGTTAGAGACAGAAACATAATATTTTTTTTTTCCCTTCTCCCTGATTAACCAACGTGTCGCATCTTCCTTTTATCTGAACTCTACCTTATGTGATGTTGAGCAGCTGTGTGTTCATTGGGGTAGAATCTGCAGCAAAACACCTGTGACATGGACATTTGCAAGGGATTTTAATGGTGCTCCTCCAACATTAAACATGGTCTGATTTGTTATTCACTTTGTGAAATCCTGAGTATACAGCACAAGGAGAAACATAAATTTGTTATGCTTTAGCAAACAAACAGTGTTTGTGAAAGATCCAAACCAAGTCTGCTGCTAGCCATGTCTTACACATAGGTTGCTATCTTAAAAAGTATGGAGCTTTCCATCAGTGGGCTCCTGTAGAGCTTGAGTTAATACTCTAGTAGTTAAATTTTATTAACTTAATATCTAATACATACTTTGGCACATTTCAATTAAGTTAAATTTCAAAGAAAATTTACCTCAGTTTGGTTTGTTATTTTAAAGGAAAATTATCCTCATTTTCAGGACTTGTGTTACTATACTTGCTATTTGGTTCATGGCTGTATTTTATGAATAAAAGCAACATTTCTTTCAAACTATTTTTGGGTTGATCATCAAATTTAATCTTGCTGTTGTATTCATGAGAAGGAGCCCTTAGATGCTACTGTAGTAAGATCAACCTGCCACAGGGCAAGATCTGCCTGCTGTAATAACAGGCCAGACTGATCACATCTCTTCTGTGCTCTGTAATGGGGACAGAGTATCCTCTAGTGCAGCGACTTTCAAATCTACTTGCTTATTTGAACTGGTGCCTAGGGTCTCCACTGGAGATTCAGAGTTTGCTGGCCGCTTTAAACCACAAAGTGAAAGCACTGCCTGTCCCGAAGAGGGATGCACGTGAGAGAGAACATACAAATGGAGGACTTGGATACATACAGAGATGTAGTGCTGTGTCCATGGATTGTTTTACTGAATTGCCAAACTGCTCCTGTAGACAACCATGCTCTGGGGGACAGTGGGGGAGAGGTTAGAAAGAGTAGTTTGGAAAGAGGCACTCAAGGGAGAATTGCCAAATCCATGTCCCCCTGCCAGTAGTAGGAGTGCTGGTACAGCCTCCTTCATGCTGCTGGCAGCTTCCTCTGGTTTGGTGAAAGCCAAAAGGAAGAAGGCAGCAAAAGGAAGAGGGAACAGAGAATAGGAAAGAGCACAGGGTTTGGAAATTGCTGATAGAAAAGGCAGGAGGCTTGTTAGGTTCTAGGAGACATTCCCAGATTGACAGAGCTGGGGCTGTCAAGAGAGAAGGTGCCAGGGCCTGGCAGAGAAGTGAGATGGCTTTTCAGGAGAAGAACAAGGAGAAATCCTAGGGCAGCTGAGACTTGAGTGCAGTGCTGGTGATGGAGGGGGTCACAGAGAAGAAGTGGAGAATTCTCCACCCCAAGAAGGAATGGTGGAGCACAGCAAAGCAGAGGTTGTGGGAATCAGTATAGGAGAAGGAAGGGAAAAGAAAGATTGACAGAAAGAGAGATTCAGTTTTTTATGTGTAGATTCTGCCTCGCTAGTGTTGAGAAAGCCTTGCTAAAACTCAGCAGAGATTCTGTGTTACAGGCCTTGCACACTTCAGTGCCTTCTCATCCAAACTAGGGAATGGTCTTCAAGCCTTCATTAGCATTCAAGACGAGAAACTTTGTGGTCTGGATCAAGGAGGTATATAAAAGCTTGTGTAGGGGTGATATAATGATTTACATTACTCTTTCTAACCTTTAGGCCATTCTCTTTTCATGAGTTGATTTAAACTCTGCCCCAGACAAAGAAGGCAGGTGGTGCCAACCGACGGCACAGTCATACTGTGAGAGGCAAGTGTGTGTTAGCAAGTTCTCCCATCAAGCTGAGGTGACTGCAGATTCACTTGTACAGACTGTACCCCAGTGGAGCTCACTGCTCGGTTTGTGCTGGACTGAATGTTTGCTCAATACAGTTGCTGCCTGACCAGTGAGGAGGAAAGCCCTAAGCAGACAGAATTAATTTTTGAAACCATTTTCCCAGTTGAAGACATTTGCCACCTAACTCACCCTCCCTGGATTGTGAGTTTATTCCTCATGCTCCCTGAGCACCTAGGCTTCAGCCCACCCACGTGAACAGGGGTCCCTGCTGATGAAAGCAACAGGAGGTGGAAGACTGCACAGCTAGCTGTGTAACAGTTACTTAAATGGCTGATTAACAGTGAGTCTGGCCAGAGGGAAGAGAAGTTTAACAGTGAACAGGAGAAGAAGCAAAGGGGTATTCTTTCTCTTTCTCAGACCAGTGCTAAAAATCCAGATGTTTTTCCTCCTCCTTCCCACCTGCCCTCTTTACAGACCAGCAAATGCATGTAAGTCTGCATTCTGGAGAACCTTCTCTTTGCCTCTGTCATTTCCACTCAACAGTTCGTCCCACATGACCATCTGAGTCAGCAGAGTTTTTTGTATGTTAAAGTATACTGCTTTAACTTCAGCTGAAGAAATAGCTCTGTTTCTTCTCAATCTTAGATTTTGGCAGAGGAAATAAAGCCACTGTAAATTTATTCAAGTGCTAATATATGTGCTCAGGTTTACTGAGACTAGGAGGAGGAGAGTTGTGCACAGGTAACTTAAAAAACCCCTCCTTTTTTAGACCGTTATTATTTGGCATGCTATACTGCACATATGATTTTTAAAAGCTCTTACTAATGAAGCTCAGTGAGCCTTGCATGTGGTCTAAAAAGAACCATAATCTCAAGAAATGCTGTTTTTCCCATCACTGCTGTGGCATTATCTAGCATGTTGTAGGTGCTGCCATTAACCATGATATATCAGCTTAACAACTATATTACTATTGAACTCAGATAGTGTAGGATTCAGGGAAGGTTGGGGTGAATTGCATTATTTTGGGGACACATTCACCGTTAATTCTTGAACCACAGTCTGTGCTCATTTTAATGAAGATTCCCATCAGAATCCAGATTGCTCCATGTACTTAACAAAGGGGATTTCTGAGTCTTAGAAAAAGTTGAGGTACAGTTCTAGGTTTATCTGCTTAAAAAGGAGCTCTTCAAGAAAATACATATCGGTAGCTAACCACTACTGACTCTGCCCTAAGGATCTGTCCTAACTTCAGGTTATAAACAGAAGATTTTTTTGAGAATAATAGGGAAGAACATCTCAACGTGGGCACACAGTCTACTTCTACACCTGTATGGTTGAAAAGGATGCGTTGGAGTATCCTTCCATATTGTGTAGGAAGTAAAGGGTCATGATGTACTGGATAAGAGAGAGATGCACAAACAGCAATAGCTGCAGTGAAAATACATTCCTCCTTTTTCCTAGCCGGTTTGCTAAAGACAGCTCGAGAGAGTGCAGCCTGGGAACCCTGAGCACTTCTGCATAATTTTGCACTTAGTAATGATTAAAAATTTACTCATTTACTGATTTCTAAGGAGTCAGTTCCAGTTCAGCTATGGATAAGTTATTTTTCCAGCTGCATCTAAATGATTGTTTCATATTCAGCACCATGATTAATGATTTCAGAAACAATAAGAAAAAGTATAGTTTTCATAGGCATATTTCTAATCCTTGTGAATCTGGAAAGTTCCTGTAAATATCCTAGTCTTATCTTTATTTGTGTTGGTTTCTTTCTCCTCTTTGTTGCCTTACCTGAACACTGTAAAAAGGCTTCTAGATGAGTGCCATGTGTTTAAGTAGCCAGTGTCCTAGTTTATACTGCTCATATGACGTAGTTCAAAGCAAACCTGCCTTCAATGCAAATCTGGAGTAATCCCACTATTGTTAATGAAAGTACTCCAGAATTATACCAGTCAAATGAGAATAGAATATAGTGCTGTGATACAAATTCAAAGCAATCCAAAAGAACTCAGCCCTTAAAGTAACCACCATAAATATACGATAGAGCTATGGCCACACAAAATCACCGCTACTCAATTGTTCATTTTAGACGTGTTTATTTTTATTCCCAGCAAACCTGAAGTGCCATCAAATTGTAAGTAAAATTCTCTCCATCAGAATGTGAAATCTTGAAAAAGTCAGCATTGCCATTTTGCATTCAAATACTTGATCCCAAATTGTTTAATTCTTCTTGCATTTTTATGAACAGGTGAAACTAGTGTCATGAATTAAAGCACCGGAGTTTGGTCCTGCATTCCTGGATTCCTCCTATAAGTTGTGTGTGCTATGCTTCAGCTTGTATTTTGGCCTAGGCTGGAGAACTACAGCAAGCGCATGTGAGGACACTCATATATATGCTTTGGACTGTTAGATTAGTAGGAGGGGATAGGTATATGATTAACAATGAAAACTACTAAGAGCATTTTATTAAAGAATTGCCATTGTTTATGCTTCAGGTTTGCTGAAATGTCTCTCATAAAAGAAAGTGCATTCAAAATGGTGAGCCATCTTGCTGTGGTTTCATTTGCTGAAGCCTATTTGGACCAGTATAAACAGATGTAAGTTCAGATCCAGTGATCCATTGATCTGTTAATCCAGTGATCCATTGGCAGCTCCACTGAATTTGATCCACAAAAGGACAGAACCCTGTATGGCTCCCTGCAGAACACGTTTCTTCCTCATATCTCAGACACTGATTTCAAACATGTTTCAACAGGCTTTTACCAGAGCTGATAACTTCTGTCATGTCTTGTACATGGGCTTTTTCTAGCTATGGAGGACTTTGATCATGTGTTTCATTTCCAGGACTATTTTATCCTTGGCTTTTCTGAAGATAATCTGAGTTCCTAGCACCATATTTGTTATTGGTGGCATTTTGGGGATAGTGTGTTACTTAAATTTTACCTTACTGGGCAGTCATCATTAAAATAACTTGCCTTACTTGGTTTTGTCTTAACAAATGCTTATTAGCACATGCACTAACATAGCAAGCTTTTTTGGCAAGCTGCAGGCTAAGTCTTACTTCTCAGGCACCATTCCTTTATTTGAAAGCTGTCCTCTGCTGCAGACTGAGTTACTCTGTTGGCAGAACCACTTCCTTGAGCACCCTAGATAAAGGAGTTGGGACTGACAATGTGTCTTCAAAATGTCCTGTTTTCTTTAGGAAGGCTTGTTAATAATAGATCCCTTTAGCAGATAGTGAATCTTTTTATTGCCAATTTCCAGTCTGTAAAAATACTTCACCATAGCAATAGTCATCATTACCTTGTAAAGACCTTTTGTTTGCTCCTGTCATGAGCTCATTGTCATCACACCTGTTAATCTGAATAGACTGCATGTTGTTCATCTATCTCCATCATTTCTGCAAGTTGGTGATGAGCTCTGTCAGTCCCACAAATATAGAGATGAATGGGTTTCCTTGGAAAACCAATGCCAGGGCAAGGAACAACAATGACAATTAAAAGAATAAAGCACTGAAGAAAAGGAAGGTAAAACTTAAAAACTGGGTGCAAAATTTAATCTCCTGGATTTAAAAATAAGATTAAAATCTCTTTGGCTAAACTGCTGGTAGGTTGACTTTGAATTCTCTGAAGTCAGCGGGAATTTTGCCTGTCTTCCATGGGAGCAGGATCCCATGTGAAAATGGGTACATATTTCTTACCAGGTAATTTCTCAGCAGAAACAGAGGGTCCGTTGAGTTGGTTGAGCCCATCGATTAAACTAAATACAATATGATCCTGCAGACCACTCAGTTGATCAGATACATGTGACAGACAGCGTGGATTAGAGCCCAAGGATCTAACCCAGATCTGTGTTCATCATGTGAGCAAAACCAACGTGACCGATCTTCTGGTGAACCTTCTCCATTTCCACAGAATTGTAACAAGGCTGTTTCTTTGAAACTCGCAGCTATGAGAGGATATACAATTTAACCAGTGCTTTATACACTTCTGTAGCTATGTTCAGTGTGTATTTGGAGAGAAATTACAAGTGCATAAATTATGATGTTAGACTGCACAAATTATTTCAGTGGGTCAGTTTAAGAAGAATGGCTTTATTTTTATTGTTAACTGACAGTTCAAAGTGTTTAATGGTGATGTGGAGTGGCTGTGAAGAGACAATGGTACCCACATGCTCTTCTGAGTCTTGTTGCACTGAAGCACCTTTTAACAAATTGAAGCCCCTTGTAATTGCTATGGGAGAATCACCATCTTGCTTCTTACTGTGTAAAGTGCGATGCGGGAAAGAGTGGAAGTGCAGTACAGAAAGCCTTTGTTGAGGTTGCTATGAATATGCAGAGATACATCTCTAGCAACAGAGAGGGAGAAAAGCTTCTCCCAGGTTTATTTTTAAGGATTGAATCATGTGAGAAACTTGCTAAAGCTGAAAATCTTCAGATTCAGATAAGCTTTTCCCATATATTTCTTATCTCCCATGGCTGCTGATAATGACTGGCCTTTTCACCTTCGAAACTGCTCAAGAGCACATTAGAATGTCAAGTGCTAAATGAAAGCAGGCAGCACATATTCATGAATGCAAGTGGCAGCTTATGTCCCAATTTCCAATGACCAGTTTCATTTGATGTGACAGAAAGCATGCAAATTGGGATATTGGCATGAACAAAAAAAGTTTTTTGTGCATACGGTGTACAGAAGAAAGCATTGATGTCTACATATATTAAAACTAATCTGTTTTTAACGTAGCAGTACTGTGAGGAACAGCTCTTCTTGCACTCAGTGTTTTAAAAACAGAATTGGGATTACACAACAATTTACAGGGAGGGTTTTCATACCAAAGGAAATGTAATTCCTGAGAGTGACTGTCCACAAGTACTATCAGTGGAAAGCCTACAACTGTAACTTCCAAACCACAAGTTAGATACAAGTGTCTGGTCATGTGCCTAATGCTAATTAAATACTGAGCATTCAGAGATTTCTGACCTAAAACCTTAATTGGTGCTAAAAAAAAACCAAACAAAAAAACCCCAAAAACTAGAGGTCAGGCAAATTCAGAAGTTTTTTCTTTTTTTTTTCTCCCTAAAAGTTTATGTAGATTTAAATGGAAAATGCCACTGTTGACATGTTTATAGTTTTCTTTCTGTGTTGTGAGGTCTTTGTCTTTATGTTATAACTGACAAAGCAGAGGAGTGAAAGCTCTGCAGAACAGTTTTGCAAAATATTGGTAGTAAGGAAATACTGAGGAGCAGAAATATAGGCAGATCTGGTAGTCCCCCTTCATTTTTGCCTCTTTTCCTGCTCTATTTGCTTGGCCTCTTCCCTTCTTCCTTGAGGCACATTTTCATCTCCTATTTTGTTGCTCGTGTTACAAAGCTCCATGTTGCAAGTCAGTTATACAGGTAGATCTTACAGCGTGAACCCAGTGACTTGGAGAGAGAGGGATTTTCTTTACCTGTGCAGTAGCTGCTTTCTTTTCCTTTGGCATTGATCAAAAACATATGACTGATCATGGTAGTATGTTTGATCTCCTGTATATAGGTCAGCTGCTGGCATGTGTGGTCAGTGCTTTTGTGGTGGTTCTCCTCCTTAGTGCTGACACTGTTACCAGAGCTTTGCTGAGAGGTTCAGCCCTCTACTAAATGGCCATTTTAAGCAAATTCTATTTCTCAGTAGAGTATCTCTGTGATTTCGGATGTGACTTCTGGAGTAGGACTTGTGATGACAACTGTTTCCTGATCTTGGACTGTCTATATGGTGATTCACTCCCCCAAATAAAGTCTGCCAACTCCAGATTCAGACATACTCAGTTGTCTATACGTTGCTCTGTCTACCTCCAGACATCTGATATCTGCTGATATCCCACAGGGACCCTGTGAGACTGAAACTAAGCAGTGGTCTTACTGGCAGAGGAAGAGGAAAAAAAGATGATCTACTTTCTAGTTTCAAGATGATACAGTGGAAAATTTGAGGTTTTGTCAATGTTTAAAAGTGGAAGGAGCTGGAGACAGAATGGAACTTCACCTTTTGATAGCTTATGTTCTGCAGATGGGTATCTTGGAAGAGAGATAGAATCTCTCTTATAATAATAATACATATTACAATATAAGAATAATCTTATATTGTAATGCTGGACTATGTTCCAGATGGAGAGAATAAATTGAGTGGGCAGAAGATATGAGCTGTACTTTGTTTCTATAACTAACTTACTGGCCTGAAGTGAAAGGTGGAAGGGCTGGGATGTGGCTGGCATGTGTATACTGCCAAGCTGAGCCTCCAGCAATTTGTGGACACCTACTCCCCCTCCATGACTATTAAAGTCATATGTGCCATGCAGGCAGGGCATGCCGAACTGCCCCTTTGTTAGATGTCTGCAGCAGATGAAGAGGTTTCCACCTCAAAAGCCAGGCTGTAGTCACGGCACCTGGAACAGTCCAGAAAGAAAAAATGTTGGAAATGTTTTCTTTTCTCGTTCCTTTTTCACTTAGGCTGCTGTTCATGAGGGCTTGATCCATGCCCACTGTCTTCCTCTCATTCCTGGCAGCTTGAAGCTCTTCATGTTTCTGAAATATTTGGCCATCTTGCATCTCAATTTTTTTTTTCCCCTTCTTATTCCTTGAATAGTTTGTTCATAATTTTGATAACCAAATTGTTTTATAGCTAGTGTCTTTTCTTCACTTAGCTTCTCACTCACAATATTCGAAAGGCAAGTAAAAATTTTGCAAGAAGTTTGGTATAGTCTGGCGACCTATAGTCCATCCTGGACTGCAGGACTTGTATTGTCTTTGTGGTTTTCTCTCCTGAGCTCATTTACACTTTCAAATGGTTTCTTGCTGTCAGCTTCCCTATTTATCTCCTCTATTTCTCCTGGTTGCTTCTGCCAGCATTCTTGCATGCCACCTATCGTAAGTTTGGAGATGTCATCACTTTTCCCTAAGCCATGTTTGCACTGAGCACACACATTTAAATATGGATGAGCCTGGATAGATTCCACTTTGTCTTTTGCCTGGCACTGTTATAAGCTTGTCATAAACACTTCCTAAAGGATTGCCACATTGAAATATTTAAGAAGCTGTTTAATCTAGTCACACTGATTAAAATTACTTAGCTCTTTAATGCACCTCTCTTGCTTGCTTATATTTGTTATATTTACCGTGCTAGTTTGCAAATTTGCTGAGAAAAACGATCAGCAAATAATGATACTAATCTTAGCAACTTGCATGCTTTTGTCATGAAAGGCTCATCTTTTGCCACTTTCTGCAAAGATGGAGTTGGCAGGAAAGAAATACACAAAAGAAATATAAATATAAAATATTTATAAAATATAAAAGAAATATAGTGGCAGGGGTGTTCAATAATTGCTTAGGCAGGAAAAAAGCTATAATTGAAAAGACTTTCAAATCATTTGATTCCAGGACTTCAAACCTGCATTATAGTATCAGTGGCAGTTATGCCACTTCTGCCATTAGGCACAACTTTTTACTGCCCTTCAATGTCTGGCAAAATCAACAGTCATCTGAGAAGTGTCAAATTATTAGTGACTTTGGGTCTGAATGCAGTAAGCTCCTGCTTTATGTGTCATTAGTTCAAAGCCAGTAAGGACGACCAGCTTTTTCCTGTTCTTTGTCTTTTATTCCCCTGGATAGCTTGCCATATCTAATTAATATTTTGTCATCCATCACTATATAAGTCCTCAATGCTGTCTTCCATATGAAATGTTTTATTCTATTTTATTCTCTGTACCGTGTGTTGTATAACGGGGTCTAGCCAGTAGACAATAGAAGCAGCTGCCTCTGGTGCTAAAATGTGTGGCAAAAATGTCCTGTTCCTTGCTGCGCTGCTTTGAAGCTCAAACCTCATGGTAAGGCTCAAAACTCAGAAGCATGAAATAAAAATTAGTCTAGAGAGACAAAAATCTCCTATTATCAGCAGCCAGTAGCAAAAGACCATGTTACCTTGTTCATTGTTCTGTGAGTCAAATGAATTATGCATGTGTTGTTGGTGGTGAAGAAATAAATAATAGAAAATAATAATAAGTTTAAAGTATTTTCATTATGCATATTTGTAAAAAGACATAGCTCTAGGTTTGTGGAAGCCTTTATGAGTTTGGAGATAACCATCGAGGCTTTTTGGGCCTTGAAGAATTGGTCCAGGAGTCTCTCAAGGAAGAAGCTGCTTGGGAAAATTTTAATATTGTTTTTTCCTGATTTTTTTTTCAGAGGTTTATCTACTTGCTGCATATTGGCACTTCTCTTTCTGGTATAATATGACAGGGGGAGACATAAAACATTATCTTGAATTATGGGAAGAAGAAAAGAGCTAACCTTGATGAAGGCTATGAAAGCTGCCTCTGCTCATTTTTTTCCACTTTGGTTAAATTCAGCAGCTTCCTGCTCATTCAGAATGGTTCCAAAAATCTCTCCAAATGTCTTCCAAATGCCTTGTGAGATTAAGCTGGGTGCATGAAATGCAAGTCTGCAAAAGTCATATAATTTAGTAAAGCACTGAGTGACTACCCTTTCAAATTTTTTTAAGGTGTCATAAATTAGTCTTTTTTTTTGTTTTAGTTTTATTCTAACATGATGGCTATAACTATTCTAAAATTATTGCTAATTTCTGAAAAATTACTTCGACCTAATTAATTTCTAATTCTTTAAATCTGTTACAGTGTCTACATGAATATTCCTCATCTACTTCACAGGTTTTTACTGAGCTTGTTACTCTGGTATTTATCTCAGCACTTCCATGTTACTGACATTTTTGGAGCCAAATCCTCTATTTCAGTTGAGAACAGGAAGGCAGAATGATTGAAAACAACTTACAGAGTATTTCTGAATTGTTGGGAAGCCTCAATATGCTGTAAAACGTCTCAGAAGTGTCTGTGTGCCAGCACTCTCTCTCTGCCTCTGTCATTGCATGGGTGATAGTGCACAGACAAGCGGTACTGACCTCTTAGAATAAGATAATTTATTTTTTATTTATGTTGCCTACTTTGTGCCCTCTCTTGTAGCACTTTACAGGTGGAGATATAGAAACTTAACTGACAGGGAATCATCCTTTCCCTGTCTTTTATGTGGGTTTCTACAAGATGTTTGTGATTTAGCAGGAACCTGAATCTGGATATTCCACAGCAAAGTCAGTGCTTTTTTCTTTATCCTTTCTTGGGAATCCAACAGCAGAGGATAAGCCAGACTGGCGTTTAGGCTGATGTTGCCTCCAGGGAGCACTTTGCTTAGGAGGGCACAGCGCACATGAGTGCTGGTGCACCTGCAGCTCGTTTTTCCGATACTTACCTGCATGCATCCAACTCCCTGACTCCTGAGTCCCATGAAGATGCCAGCACACATAGGCTGCCCTCCCTCCTGTCCCCTTTCACAGGTGAGTCCTGTGCCGTGGAGCTCCCTGGGAGCTGCTAGGAAGGCAGAGGGGCCAGAGGTAGCCTTTCCTGCCTGTCTTTTGCCTACCAGGCATTTGTGCAGCTGCTTCTGTGGCTGGCTCCAGCAGGAGTGCTCTGGCCCCACTGCAGCAGCATTTGGCGCTGAGCTGAGGGAATTGTGGCAAACCAAACCTTAACTTAACTTGTGCAGTACTACATGTGGTGTGGGCATGATCTAACCAATGCTGTGTGCAACTCAGCAGTCATTTCCAGCTCCCTCCTCCCTCATTTGGAATTTTTTGTATTTTAGTTTTCCATGGGAGAAAACTCCTTCAGAACTGAAATCTTGGAATATACTGTTTTGCAATCAATATAGATGTGCTTATCAGTAGCCTTGGGCTTGAGAGGCACACAGACTGTGGCAGTACCTACCTATTGACTCTGACTTATTAGCTGACTGAAGTACTTTCCAAGAAAATAGCATCAGCAGTTTGACCTCTAAGTAATGCTGCACTCCCATGTGTCCTGTGAATTAGGCATCTTCATTCCTGTTGCTCAGAGATGTGGATGCTGGAGCATGCAAAAGCAGGGAGATGAGAATTTCACCCTGCTGGTTCAGCCATCAATATTTTTCCTTGTCTCTCCAGCCCCATCTCAGCCTGATGTACATCTTATATGTAACTGATAAACAGAATTGGAAATTGGTGAAAATAACTGGGTTGTTATAGTAGGAAAGCCTTTCCCTTTTTAGTTGAGGTGTAAGAACTGCAGCCCTTGCTTGCCTGAAGAGCTTTTATTTGGGGAAAGCCACAGTGGCAATACATTCCAGTCTGAGCTTCGGCCTAAAGGGGGCTAGAATGCCAAATCTTCTGTGAAAGGTGGCCACGAGGCCAGCTGCTCTGATGACCCTAGACTGCTTCTGGTTGAGGAACAGAAGCCAAAAATCATCAGGATTTTTTTTTTTGTTCTTTGGGGTTTGGATAATGGTTTCCTGTGGTTCTTTGCACCTGAATTCTATTTGAAGCTATTTATTTTTTAGGAATCTGTGTAGCAAACAGTGACCTGTTTTTAGGAATCTGTGTAGCAAACAGTGACTTGTATTATTATTGTATCACAAAAGCTATCAATTGACAGTGGGGCTATAATGTAGGTCCTACCATATTTACTCGTAGTTGGTGGGTAGGTTAAGCATTAATGACACTTTAAAGCAATCTTTAGCTTTCAAAAGGCTTGGATGTCCATAGGATTGAAGAGGGATTTAAACTTTTAATTAAGATAGAAGGGAGCGGCAGAACCATTTAAAGAAACTGAGTAATAACATAAAGGTGAATTGAGCAGGGTAAGGATGCCAGGCCATCGCACTGGATGAAATAGTGGCATTAAACCCTTTCAGTTCTTATACTGAAAAATATAACTGACCTCTTGGTTCTGTATGTTAGAAGCTGGGGTCCTGCTAGTGCTGCTATATTGATTTTCTGGAACGAATATAGGGGTCTTTTTCTGTGCATAAAGAATCTTCCTTTTGAAGCCCTTCCTCGCTTGGGGGAAGCGAGGAAGCTTGTTTATGCTTATGAAGCCAGATTTTACCATGCGCACTACATAAGAAGTCCCACTGAAATCAATTAAAGAATATATGTCATAAGTGACCATTCAATATGAGTAAGGATGGCAAAATCTGGTCTTTAGATAAACCACAGGAGGAGAAAAGTCTGTCTTAATACTTTATTTTTATAAATCCTGAAGAAAACACAAGACAGATTGGTACAAACATGTTGCAGAAATTGAGGTGAGGAGGATTTCTTCTAAATAGCCTGATAGCTGGGCTGCACCCTACAAGATTGATCTGGCGATGAATACAGAAATAAACTAATTAGCAGCATTTTCTGTGAGAGACTAATATCCTGCTGTATTAGCCCAAAGTACTGGGAACCAAAGAAAAAACAGACAGATGAAAGGATGGAAAATAAAGGCTTAAAGGAAAAGACAAAAGAAAAAAAAACATTTCTGCCTCTGAACAGATTCCAAATGGATGATTGACATAAAGGATCCTGGTATTGTCTCCCACCTTCTGTTAGGGCTGTCTTATGGCTTGAACTGAGGAAATCTTAATTTTCTAGACTGGTGTAAAAGGAAAAGCATCTTGAATTCCCTGGCCCGATGCCCTATTGAAGCATCAATTCATATGCCATTTCAGAATGGGCCTGGCTAACAAGTGCTTCTGTTTGAATCCTGAAAAGCTTTCAAGGATATGCAGTGGCTGTTGCCTGGCAAACAGAGAGGAGCTGTCTGTTGAAACCCATAGCTGGTGTACATCTGAAGAGCTGGGCCAACTGAAAATCATACCTGCTCTACTTATATATATGAAGAGATCAGCAGGTTGGTGTGGAAGGATGCAATGCTAAGACAGAATTTGTGTAGACTATGTAATTATGGTTAGTAACAGCAAAACACTGACAAAGGGATGTGTTCACTTGACAGGTAACAGCTAAAGCTAGAAAAATGTAACTAATTTATTTCTGATTTAAATTTCTTAAAAATTACTGCTGTGATTATTGTACATCTGGATGACTTTTAAACAAAAGTACATAGTTGTAATTAAAATTATTGTATTTAAAAGAACAGTTGTTCTTTTAAGAATATTCACATAAAACTGGAGAATGCACATGCCACACTAGGAAGAGAAACAAAGGAGAAGAAGGATGTAACTAATTTATTTCTGATTTAAATTTCTTAAAAATTACTGCTGTGATTATTGTACATCTGGATGACTTTTAAACAAAAGTACATAGTTGTAATTAAAATTATTGTATTTAAAAGAACAGTTGTTCTTTTAAGAATATTCACATAAAACTGGAGAATGCACATGCCACACTAGGAAGAGAAACAAAGGAGAAGCAGAAGAAGAAGAAGCAGAAGAAACAGCAGCAGCAGCAGCAGAAGAAGAAGAAGAAGAAGAAAATACCTAAAGTCCCAAGAAATCCCAGGCAACCTCAGCCTTTATGTTTTTTAAAGTGAGACAGCAGAGAGGATGGTACACTAGTGTGTACCATGATGATGTTACCAGTTATAGCTGTATAAGAAACAGGGTGTGGAAATGTTGAATGAACTGCTTTGCTCTGATGGGTTTCTGTACCCTGGCAGGGGTACCCGCATTTGGGTCATGGTTTATACACGCAGAAGGGTGTACTGAGAATTAAAGATACCATTTTGTTAAAACTATAGTTGGCTAAATGTAATGAACTGCTAGTAGCGCTCTGTTCTAATGACAATGCCTTTCATGTTCAAAGGATCTTTCTTCCAAGAATTTTGAAGTATTTCAAATTAATCAAGGGCAACCTTAAATCTGTGCAGTCTTCTGATGCTACTCATGCAGCCTTCTGTGCCTCTCATGTTGAAGCCATCTCTGGTTGCTCACTGATGATTCCCTTAGATTTTATTGATCGGGCCGTGGCAGAGAACAATTCTCTAGCTACTTTCCTGTATATACCACTGGAAAACCTCAGACTGCTCTCGGATCCTGCAGCCACACTGGCAGATGACCAGGGCAAGGAAGCTAGTAGTTCTGAATGGAAAAATGAGTTCTCCCCTTTACTTGGGGAAGTGTTGGGGAGGAGAGGGAGGAGGAGGGATGAATTTCCAATTTACTGGACTCACAGATGTAGTAATTTCTTTGTAGTTTGTCAGTTTTTCTGAGATGTCTTTCTATAAATTCATAGGAAATAGACTGCAGCAATTTTTTGCATGATTGATAATGGTGCATACTTCATCCAGTTTTAAACTCTACAACCTTATGTCCTGAGCAGTTTTTCCATATCACTTTTCACAGGACAGATAAGAATTATCTTGAAGTCTCCTTTGTGTGTATTATTAGCATTATTAATATACTTTGTTTCCAGTTCAGTCCCATTAAAGTCATAACTTCAAGCATATTCACTGCTGAATACCTCATCAGAGCGCGCTGTATATTTATAATCCCTGTTAAGAGCTTGCCAGTCATACAGTCTCATGCTTTTCCTCCTTCAGAACAATTTCATTTTTCATTTTATCAATAGCTCTGACAGTAGAAGCAATGGGTGCTCTATTCTGGACTGTTTGCTTTTACATTATTGCTCCCTAATGTGTTATACGGTAGTTTCATCTTTCTATCTCCTCCATTCCTTTGTTTATGGCATCATTGTAAATTTATGTTCTATAACCTCCTGTTTTGTACAGGTCTGGGAAAAACATGAGCAATAAAAGCCCTGTTCTCTCCTCTTCAGGGGGGCATGCAGGCAAACTGTAGTGGTTATTAGTACAGAGGACAAAAAGAAATTTTAAATCTAAGTAGCTGGGTGAAAAGAATGGATACTTTATTATTCCATTAGGTAATTTGTGTGATAGTCACATTGCTTTATCATCCCACTCCTTTATCACTTCTATTAATAATCATGTTTATTTTCTATTAAATTGTTCCTGGAACTTAAATCCCTGGAGCCATAAATTGTGCTGAAATATGTTGAGATTGTGTACTTGTTTATGCAGTTTTGCTAAAGCCAAATTGGATAACAATGGCTGAAAGTGATGCTCAGGATTTAATTCCATTGAATACTTTATGATAAAATAATAGATAGTAATTAAATGGTGCAAGCAACTGATTAGTGCTTTGTGAAGCTGCATATGTAGTCTGCCCTATTGCTGCTGTTTTCAAACAAAGGGCTATGACAGTCACTCTATGCTTCATTGACTTGTGTGAAAAAAGTAAAACTTGTTGTACAGCAAGGCCACTTGCATGGTCATTTCGCTGCTGACATCTTGATACAAACCCCTTAGGGGTCTAACAGAGATCAGTTTATCAGTACAGTAATAACCTCATTAAGGGCCAGGGAAATCATAAAGCATTAATGCTATAATGTGTTTGGATTTTGGTCATTATTATGTTAGGAAAATGCTATTAATAATACTTTATGCCTGTTTATAGGAATTCTTATGAGCAATCTGGGATACTAAATGGCACGTGGGTCAGTCATGCTCTCTTTAGTCAGCGAGCTTTTGGATGAAATGACAGGGACTCTTAACTTCCACTCTCCTCTTACTGCAGACTCCCTGTGCAGCATGGGACGAGTGACCTGAGCCAGTGCAGCGGCACTGACACTGCCTTACCTCGTAAGTCTCTTCATACACACATTGAGCATTCCTATCTGTCCAAGACAATAGTAAGAACTTCAGCTTTAGTCCTTTAAATATAACTGTTAAAGACATCCATAGCTGAACAGTATTGGCTTGTGATTGACGCATAGCTAAATTGTGCCATAGGAAAGGTGACTTGTCCAAGTTTTCATAGATGAGGTCCTCCTCCATTTCCATAATTGTTTTAATTCCCTCTAAAGCACTGTGATAGGTGAGCTGAGTCTAGTGCCAGGTATCTTAACTGCAAGTGTGAGGGGCAGCTGTGTGCTTGCATCCCCTCAGGAGCTGTTATAGCTGTTGCTACCTATGGCTTTAGTTAACATCTGATGCCAGCTGAAACCTAGGGAAATGGTGATCAGTATCAGTTTCTTCAACTCTTCAGGAAAATGGCGTATTATTTTATGCACAGCAGCTCTTTTCGCAATGTTCCTGGGTGATGGTGATTTGCTCTTAAAAGGCACTGGAATACGTTGCTAATTCTGTGGAAGATACTTTCTGGAGATTAACAATGTCATGTCATTTTACTAATGAAACTATAAAGGACACCAAAGGCATTTCCAACTCTCCTCTGTAGTATAACATTTAGTATGTCAGTACCCATGGTTCTGACATTTCCTAACTACCTGGACTTCTGACACCCAACCAGGCTTTGTATTTTAAAGCACACAAATGCATATGATAGAGGTTTAAAGTTAGACGCCCAGATACCCAGAAGCTAGTCACATCATCAAAGATGCTTTTTAGGACAGAATGCAAATTCTGTTTGTTAATCTGCTTTTGGCTTTTGTTTCGTTTGTTTCTTGTTTCTTTTCCTTTTTTTTTTTTTAATAAAGTGGTTTGGTGCGTAAGGAGGACAGAAGCAGATTCTTCTCAGTGGTCCCCAGTGACAGGGAAAGAGACAATGAGCACAAATTGAAATGCAGGAAATTCCATATGAATGTCAGAACTGTTTTTATTATGAGTTGGTTGAACACTGGAACAGGTTACCCAGAAAGGCTTTGATGTCTCCATGCTTTGAGATACTCAGAACCTGACTGGACACAGGGCAACCTGCTCTAGCTGACTCTGCTCTGAGCAGGGAGTTGGAGTAGATGATCTCCAGAGGTTCCTTCCCACCTCAACTATTCTGTGATTCCTCAGAGAACAAAAATTTGGTGCAGATTATGTAATGTTGTGGAAATAAGGAAATATCCAATATAGCCATGGGAATACTGGACAGAAGATAGACTCTCCAAAAGGTATAGCAAAGAAAATTTATACACTTATTACCACAGCTGATGAATATTATCTCCCAGAAAGAACGTAGAGCTTGCTGTCACCTCTGAGAGGAAGGCCAGGGTGTAAGCTAATACTCAAGTCAGTGCATAATTAACCAAAGAAAAAATATCAATAGAGGTGCATCTGAATGTCACAGATAATATGGAAATACAGTTTCTAATTTAATGCAGTAAAGTCTGACGACATGCCCACCCCATATAAATGAGATCTACATTAATAAATAGAAAGGATGATAAAGCAGGGAAAGAAAGGCTAATCTAAAACAGCTTGCTGCAACTTTATCAGAGATGTACTGATAGGGATCATCTGTGTTTCTAAACAACCATACTTTCAGTTTGATAAATTAATCCCTTTAAAACAATTATTTGTCATTCAGACTTTTGGTTACAAGTCAGTGCTCCGCTATGGTTCAAACAAACAAATCTACCATCGTTTTTTAACCTGAAGCCATTGGATTGGTAATATAGTGTAGCTTGCAGAGTAGGATCATCTTTTTCAGAGCTGCAGCAAGGCTTGCCTGCTGAACCCCAGCTAGAGAGGCTGCCCAGACCCTGCCTGGTATCTGCAGTATCTGCAGTATCTGAAGCAAAACAATCCCTCGCCTTTTCACTGCAGATCCTGTGCTGCTCCGTTCCCGAGAGTGGTGCTAGCATATGGATTTGGTCATACACATTTACTTTGTGTTACTGGAACATCTGGAAGTAATGTACCTGGAAATAGAGAAACGTGTTTTCTCTGCCATGGTATTGGGAAACCCAGTGTGGCAGATAGCAGGTACTCTTGCTGATGACAATGTCAGCTAACTGTTGAATCATTCAAACTGAGCTAAATCTGGATGTGTGCCATGCAGAGCTTTGTTGCCTTGAACTGAAATAACTCCAATAAATTGTGTACTGCTGTTTCTTAGTAGGTCTGTAACAGCAGGTTATTTCGAAGTCAGATATGCTTCAGTGGCATGGATTTACACTGAATTTCTGGGATGTCAACATTGCAGTCTGAAAGGAAATGGTTCTAAAGTAATATCCAAGATGCTATGTTTTCCTTTTCTCCTGCTGCCTAAATAATCTATCCTACTTTAGTTGTGTCCTTATTTTCCTGCACTTGAGCTGTAAGATTTGCATAGCAGCCACAATGCTTTCTGCACAGCATATCAAATGGGTTGTGTAGTCCATAGCAACATCATCAGTTTCAGTTCTTGCTATAAGCCTCCTGCATTCACCCAACTTCATCCTTCACTGTGACTTTTGGGGACTTTTATGACAACAAAACAGTAAATCTTCTTTGATTTGATAAATCTCTCTGTATGCATGTGTTCTGTTCATGAATGGTACTGGGTAGTCCTGGAAACTGTACATCCTTTCCTTATCAAACAAAGATAGTGTGGACAGTGATGATGGATATACTTCTCAACCTCTTGCGCAGTGGTCCAGAGTCTTCTAAAAATAGTGTTATTACCAACTATAGTTTCTATAGTTCGGGTACTTTTCTAGTATCAGTGGGAACATCCAATCCTGCCATACAGGGCCTTGTTATTATTTAACACTACATAAATTAACAGTTATCCTTAAAAGTAAATCCACTGGTGGTAGTAATTATAATGGTCTAGAGAAAGCCTGTAGACCAAGAATTCCCTGAAGTACTGTTCCTCAGAAGCCTGTGTCAGAAAAGGATTGCACAGGACACCATAGCCTTTTCCCAAGCATCTGCTGCTGACCACTGCTGGAAGGAGGATACTGTGCTATGCAGATTCTTGCCTGGCCCAGTGCAGAAGTGATGTCCTCACATCAGCTGCCTGCTGAGGGTAATGCCTTGTTTCAAGTGATCTAAATTAATTTGAGCCAGCAATTTAATTTTTAAATGCTCCTTGTTCCATGACTGTAACACATAGTTCTCTGGTTGTGTTAATGATGACTATATTCAGTTAGGTCAAAACAGTAAAAGAGTAGCAAAAGGAAATACCCATGGAGAGTGGAAGAAGCATGGAAAAAATCAGTATCTGTCAGCAAGAAAGCACCAATATTACAAAAAAAAAAAGTAATTTTTCAGACCCACTAATAATAAATACAATAACACAGAGAAGCTTTTGCTCTTTTTTGTGAAGAGAGAGGAAATATATAGATGGCTGAATCCATTCAGTTAGCAGAATAGGCATCACTGAGTACCTCTGTCTTTCACAGCATGTAACTGATTTTTAACTATACTATACCTAGAGAAACTAATCCTTGTGTGAAAAAAAAATTTGGATTTTTCCATCAGTTCTTATTTGAGCAAGGAGGTCAACATCTGTGCAATCAAATATCATCCCAGGGAAGCATATACTGTAATATCACTCTGGACAGGTATGTTAAGTCTCCACAGTGTTTTGAATAAGGAGTCTGATTGTGAACCTCCACTGAAATCATTACAATTTTGTATTGAGCTCAGTCAGAACAAAATCACAAGTACATTGCACACATCCTAGGAGAAGCATGAGCAGCAGTTTAAGGATGCCTAGACCCAGACATTGGTTCTTGCACTGCAGTACTTCAAATTCCCTTGTCTGAAGATGTGACGAAGGTTCCTCTTGGCCACGACGGGCTCTGTGCTGTTTGGCCACTGGTCCTGTTTGCCCTCACTCTCCAGGCAGAGCACCGTGAGCAGGCTTTCTGGCTCTCACATTGTTCTCTGAACACCCACTCCTCTGATCTTAAGCAACAACACCAACCTGCCTAATAAGATGCCCTACTGTGTTCCCTTTTTGTGCTTCATGCCAGCTACTGGCCAGGAATATCGCATCACTGCACAGTAATGTTTCCATCAATGTAAGTGCAATTTCCTGGTGCTCCATATCCCTTTATCTTGTGCTCATATGCACAACAGCCTGTATCTGTGCTGTGCAGAAGGATGCATCCAGAATTCATTTTCTTTCTCATGTAATATGAAAGGTATTTCTGAAACAGTAACTAGTGAAGTGATGAGAATCCTCCAGGCTTTGAAGTCTAAGCTTTGCTGGTGTGATTAGTTTAAATGACTCATTTGCCATATAGGGAAGTGGTATTGATGGGTTTGGGTTTCTTCACCCCCCTCTTCTGTTTTGAAATTTGATGTCTCCCAACAAGTGCTATTTGGAGCAAGCTCAAAGCTGCTGTTGTGTTTCCCAACAGGAGCCCTCCAATATATGTGCATCTGGCATTTCTGAGCTGTTCTTTTGGTTGCTCATGTTACAACACGTTACAATGAAGGTGTTTGAGAAGATGGTGGTGGGTGTATAATACAAGCTTAGTTGGAATCTTTCCTCTCCAGAAGCCTAGGGCACTTCTCAAGATACGTGTTTCTGACTCATAGAGTTAGACAATTACAAATGCTTTCAAGAGCAGATGCAAGTTGTCTATGCACCCAGCTGGACCTTTCTGTAACAGTTATTCAGCTCCTCAGACAGTCTACCACAATGAGGATTTATCTTGGTGTTTGTTGCCTCAGTCTCATCTCCTCCTTATTAAAATGAGCTCTCAGCCAACATAACCAAGACACATCTGCCATTTATGCAGTCCAAACTTCCCTGTGGCTGGCTATTAAGATGGGCTGTATAATGGAAAAAACTCACTTACGCTGAAGACTGACTTGATTTACCAACATGCAAAACAATCAATCCTAGAACTCCTCATAAAAAACATTTTAGTCTCTCAAACCGTCTTGTTACTCAACTACTCTGTTTCTGCTTTCAGCCCAGGAACAGAGAGGACAGTAGGATCCAGAGATAGCTATAAGCTGTAGAGGCATTGAGGGACCAGCATATTTCTGTCATCATTTAAAGCCTGGCTGGAGTGTTACTTTCATGTGTTTGAATCTTCCTGTGGATAGTCATCTGCATGCTGACAGCCCAACATCCATGTGTTTTGGGTCCAAAAAGGCTTGCCAGAGCACCACTGTTGAAACCTCCTATGACTCTGTGTGCAGTGAGCATGGTCTGCTCTAGCTGAGCAGGGTTTAATTGCAATCATGGGATACTTTTAAGTCAGGCTGGGCACTCATCCTCCCTCTTCTTACAGCCCAACAACTGCAAAAGCAAGCTATCTGACTGAGAGTCTGAGGCGATAACAGTTGGGTCTATGGTTTGTGCTAAAAAGGAGCACAGACTTAGAATCATAGAATCATAGAATCATTGAGGTTGGAAAAGACCTCTAAGATCATCGAGTCCAACCGTCAACCCAACACCACCATGCCCACTAAACCATGTCCCTAAGCGCCTCATCTACACGTCTTTTAAATACCTCCAGGGATGGGGACTCAACCACTTCCCTGGGCAGCCTGTTC
>NW_008796165.1:9408125-9418811 GCF_000699145.1 Aptenodytes forsteri | reverse complement strand
GTCTTCCCCGCCCGTTCTTCTTACCGCGTACAGGGACAGCCTGCTCCTGCGCCTTTAAGACTTCCTTCTTGAAGATCGTCCAGCCTTCCTGGACCCCTTTGCCCTTCAGGACTGTCTCCCACGGGACTCTCTCAACCAACGTCCTGAACAGGCCAAAGTCCGCCCTCCGGAAGTCCATGGTTGTGGTTTTGCTGCCCCCCCTCCTTACTTCACCAAGAAGCGAGAATTCTATCATTTCATGGTCGCTAAGCCCAAGACGGCCTCCAACCACCACATCTCCCACTAGTCCTTCTCTGTTTGTAAACAGCAGGTCGAGCGAGGCACCTCCCCTGGTAGGCTCACTTACCAGCTGTGTCAGGAAGTTGTCTTCCACACACTCCAGGAACCTCCTAGACTGCTTCCTCTCTGCCGTGTTGTATTTCCAGCAGATGTCCGGGAAGTTGAAGTCCCCCACGAGAACAAGGGCTAGCGATTGAGAGACTTCTGCCAGCCGCTTGTAGAACGCTTCATCCGCCCCTTCATCCTGGTTGGGTGGTCTATAACAGACTCCCAGCAGGATATCTGCCTCGTTGGCCTTCCCCCTCATCCTTACCCATAGACACTCAACCGTACCATCATCACAATCGTTGAGCTCTAAATATTCTATTCTAAATATTCTATTCTTACTCAGACTTCACGTACATATGTTTAGAAAACCTATGACAAAGGAGTGTTAAAATGACAAAGTTAAGTTCACAGACATTGAGCTTTCCTATGCAACCTTAAATCACCTATTTTACACACTTGAATGTTGTTAATCTGTAATTATGGGATTCCACACTATATTTTCTTTCACTTGGGACCTTTGCTTTATTTAAAAATTAACATAATAAAGTGTGCTCTGGAGATAAATCTATAGTCTGTAGTGAATGAGCACCAAACCCTTTCCTGTTGCAGAAAGTAAAGAGCACGTAGCCAGTGATGCAAGGATCTGCAGAAGGAAAAACGATGATTTTGTGATGGCTTTCTCTTGTGGCAAGTGAATAGCAGAGAAATGGATTTTATCTCCACATGCGCCAGAGAATTCTTATCTAATTCTGAGCATCCTTCTTGCATCAAACAAAACTTTTCAAGGCTGTTTTCTACTTGTGAGTTTGCCTTCTTTTTGTGGTACACAGCTAAGATCCCAGCGTTGTAAGCTGGGTTAACTGTTGAGCAATCACAGTTCCAGCTGAAGCCACTGGAACCTTAATCTTGAATATATGAAGTACTGTATAATAGTCTGAAAACACAAGTTTTAAACAGCTTATGTTAGGTACCCAAGTTTAGCTGGTAGTTCTTACTCAGTTCATGTTCTGTAAAAATGGCAAAAACTATAACCTTAACATCCCAGAAAGTTTATAAAAATGAATGCATTGATGTCTGAAGCATTCATACTATTCTGATAAGCACCACAGAAAAGCCTATGAAGAAATGAATAATTCTGTTTTCAAAGCAGAATCTGAATAGCGTGCAATAAATAATGCCTGGTGAGAGTGAATGATGAAGGGAAAATAAACTATGGAAAACTACACATTAATTGAACATTGTTCATTCTGCATACTGAATGAGGTAAGGGTCTTATGGAAAAGAGTATATGTGACAGTGTCATTTACAGTGCTATCTTGGTGCCTGTGCACGAAGCACATGAATTACTGTTTCACAGGCAACCACACCATTTTATCTGCTTGATTAGCAGCCTTTATAATATAAGCATAGCATACTTTTTGTGTGCAATAAATAAGTTACATGGTTTTTAACTCATTTGAAGTCCCTACTTCAAGATCTGAAGGCTCTGAAGCCTTTTCAATGAAATGGTACTAGGGTTATTCTATTCTTTCATGTGGGGGAACAATATATTCTCCCTGCTTTAGTTCTCTGAAATATGTGAACTATTTTGTCTGAAACTAAGAAAGAAAATAAAGAGTGATCCTGGTGCAGGTATCTCACATAATGGATTTTATTAATACTGTAAGTGAAAACAGAATTCGATCATGGAAAGTACTGGGCAGGGGCTAAGACATCCATTGGTGACTTCAGTGTCTCTTGTTGTACCACTGTTATTTAGGAACATGGTGGTGGTTCATGCACCTCACAACAGTAGTGACTGGAGATGCCAGACTAGTCTTTCCCTTGGCGGAGTCACCAGCCTCATTTATATTTATGTTCTATGCTGCTGTTACTCACAGAAAGAAAAATATGTGTAACTACCCACCTTCAAGGATAGCAGGGCAGTTTGGTCAGCCTCCAGGTGGTGAGGATGAATTGCCCAGTTTCATAAGTGGTTTTTGTAAACAAATACTGGTTAACACTGATAGGATTTCAAGGAGACTCTACATGAAAGACAGCAATGCAGTATGTAGAGAGCTGAACTAGATGGAAGCGAATCATGTGAGGTGTTCAGGTTGCTCACAAGGTTGTTGTGAGGATGGATTTATATCAAGTTCGCTGCTGCCTAGATAAATATTAGTGCTGATGACACAGGAAGATGTCAGAAGATGGTGCAGTCTGACTTCACATATGGCAGAAAACAGAGAATTTGGGATTTGCTGAAAGCCATGAACAGCCTGAGGGTCATTAAGTAATAAGCTCCTCTGCCCACAGCAATAATTAAAGAAAGGCTGCCGTTCAACTTAAATTTTACTTTTCAGCCTTTTTTAGGGGTACTTTTCGGTTTCTGTCCACCAACAAATTCCCATTCTGCTGTGCAGGACTCAGACACTGGCTTATTTCAAGATAAATTCTCTTAAGTACTGGTATCTTTTACATCTGAATCCTTGTGCACTTGGTTAAAAAAAAAACCCAAACCACCATGTTGCACTATGTTCATTGTTTACTCTTGCATTTAATCAAGGAACGCTGTCTCGGCCTTTGAGTTTGCTTTGAAGATGGATGAATTCCCAGAGATGTCTAAAGCAAATGAGAGGGCTTTAACTTAACACAAGAACAATGACAATTTAAAAATTCTATAAGGGTGCCAACCATGCTGGTTTAATTTTTGATAAGGGATGATACTACGTTTCTGCATTTTTAATAAAGAGACTGACAAAAGAGTCGTTTAAGCTACCTAGAGAGACAAACTTTTACAGCAAGACTGTAACCAATTCAAATGTTAATGGTGAAGATACCAGGACAGTCTGTCTTAAAAGACTGTCATGAAATACTCACTAGTGTTGCTGCATAAAAGTCAAAAGATTACTTTTGATTTGCAGACACATTATACAATGCTTTCAGATTCTTAAAATTGATTTGGAAATCATTTTGATATTGTGAAAAACTGACGTAATAAAATCCATGAAAATACCACCTCACACTGCAGGTAAAACCAGAGAGAACTTAACTCTGATGGATTTCTGTTTGTTAAGGGAAGACTTTGATTTTATATTACCAGAATTTTTATGGGTTTCAGAAAGAGAAGTAATTTCAGGTTACTAAACTCTTAAGAATATAATGTACAAGAAAAGATTACTGCTGCCATTGGTACAAATTTCATTTCCAAGTGCATGATATATGTTATGATCAATAGATCATAACACAAGCATATAAGGCACAGTAATATTTAATTTTTTTTTTTTTTGCACAGTCTTGCCTTACAGATTATCCTTGTGTAAGAAGAGCGATGTTTATCCATGAAACATTTATACTATGAGCACCACTGCAAGAAACATGACTGGACACTTTTGCTCAAGGTCGGATTTGTGCACTTTGGCTATTTTGGGGGGGAGTTGAGCCGTGAATTGAGACCTATCATCATCCATGCATCAGATATGCTAGGTGGGTTGAATGGTAAGAAGAGGGGCTCAGTTGATCGGGAATAGGGCTTTTGATAGGACTTCAGTGCCTGCAGGGCCCTACTACCTGGTACGCTCCCCGGTTACAAGGCAATGCCATGGCTTGTATACCAACTATGTCTTCTCTGCAGCAGATCACAGAGCAGTCCGACCATCTGCATCCTGCATATGTGACCACAGATGGGGAGAGAGAGTTCACAGTGCAGAGCTGTGCATGGATTTGATGTGAGCCTCACTGTGGGGAGTGTGCAACAGGAGGTAACTACATTGCTCTCAGCTCTGTGGGTAAGATTAGAACAGAACAGAACAGAATAGAATGGAATAGAACAGAATAGAATAGAATATTTTAGTTGGAAGGGACCTACAATGATCATCTAGTCCAACTGCCTACTTGTACAAGGCTGTTGGTTGCCTTTCGTGGGCCTGTTCAGCCCTGTCTCATTTTTCTTTCCTCTCTAAAATGGGTCCTGCATACATTTTCCTGGCCTGGCAAATTTTTGAGAGGCCAATAATGCTGTTAGACCCTAGATGAACATGAATAATAGCCTGTTTGCACAGCTGATAACTGAGCTGTAAAAGTGAATCTGCTCCCAGATGAAACTTGACATGCAAAATTTAAGCTTGGGGAGCAATTCTTTGTACGTATTCTGAAAAAGAAAAAAAAAGGTTTGGACTGCTTAATTTTTATTCATCCTTAAAATAAAAACTCTACAGGAGGGTCAGCAGAGAAAGCTTCTGTGTTTTGACATAGCACTTGAAATTAGCTTTAAACATAAAATACAGCAAATGTTTAATCTGTAATAAAGTTGAATCTGCTCATTTTGGAGAAGAACAATGGCCGAGGGTCGAAGCTTTGGGTTCTGCAGTTGGCAGATGGGATCATTTCCAAAAGGGAATTTGGATGGTAATCAGTGTCCGCTGGGATCCATGCCCACCACTCCGAGTCCGCGTGCCACAAAGGAGAGATTAGGGGCAGAATGAGAATGTGCAGGGCTGGCACGAATCAAAGGGACTCCCTTTAAAACCTATTACATCTGCTCTCTAAAAAATGCATAGAGAAACTGACAGTCAGGAAAATGCAGTTTTGATTGTGCTTTGATGGCTGGGAAGCTAAAATTGTGTGGGTGGGTGGCTAAGTGTAACTCCATGTCCATGCCAGCTTTATTTGACTGAGACAGCCAGAGTCAGGCCAGTTTTCATTGTCCTTTCAGGACTTTCAGAGCAGCAGGATAAATAAAGGAATGAAACGGGGAAATGAATTCATAGACTTTGGTTGTCAAATGATTAACAAAAGGCCCAAACCTTGGTGTTTTGTTCTATTGATTTTGTTTTGGCAAGGCAAAGATAAGATTGTGGACCTATACAAAGGGAGGTGGCCTTTACTTCCCTCTGTGCCTTTGTGAATGGCTGGATGATTTGCTGAACTGAAGTTTCACTTTCGGACTGAAAGCAGGTGTTGCTCTACACTGAATTATGAGCTACAAACAATATGCCATGTTTTTGGGACCCACAGAGTTGGCTAGTATTAAATCAAAACAGACCCCAAATGCTTGGGTGGGAATATCTGAATAGAATACTCACCTGCTAGAGGGTACAGGTCTCAAGGATATCTGAATTTCTCCAATGTCTGCTTTGTAACGGTAAGAAAAACAATCCACTTCCCAAATCAAGTTTCAGGTGAACTACAAGGACTTGTCATGATCATTGGGAGCCCATGTTAGTCCTTGAGACCTGTACCCTCTAGCAGGTGAGTATTCTATTCAGATATTCCCACCCAAGCATTTGGGGTCTGTTTTGATTTAATACTAGCCAACTCTGTGGGTCCCAAAAACATGGCATATTGTTTGTAGCTCATAATTCAGTGTAGAGCAACACCTGCTTTCAGTCCGAAAGTGAAACTTCAGTTCAGCAAATCATCCAGCCATTCACAAAGGCACAGAGGGAAGTAAAGGCCACCTCCCTTTGTATAGGTCCACAATGGTGCCCATGGTTTGGGTCCTAGCACTCAAAACCAGCTGAAGAACATGAGCTGCTTTAACCTGATCTGGCCACGGGATGTATCATTTTCCAGAGGAAAGGGAACAGCTGTGCAGGGCTGTGAGGTTGGCTGCAGCCGTTCAGTGCTCTGCTCTGGTGCTTTGTATTGGCCTGGTGTTGCCCTTCTGTCCTCCTAGGGATCGTGGGCCTCCTTCGCAAGTACCAAGACCAGCCTTTGATGACTCGTGGACAACAAATATCTGGCAATCCTACCAAGTGGCACAGGTTATATTGAAATAGAAAAGTTATTTAAAAAAATAGTAACTTTGAGATTAGCTTGGACATGTTTAAGCTTTCTAAAGAGTGAATGAAAGGGAGACAGGGTCTTTCTGAGACAACAGCAGGAGTGTCATGAGTAAAAATTAAAGTGCTTTAACCAAGTGCTGTGGGAAGTGTTTGTGGAAGTTCAAACTGTATGAGTCTGACAAGATCTGTGCAGACATACAAATGCATAAATACTGTGCTTTATCAGAGCCACAGGAGAACCCAGGGCTGAAGCACAAGAGGTGCAGCAAATCAAGGGCCAGCTGAATTAGTAGGAGTTGGTTTAGACTACAAGTATCTATCTACTTGTATTTTTTCAGGCTTGATCCCTCTTGGTTAGAACTTAACATCTGTGGAACTGAGAGACACTTTTGCTTTTGAAGGAAGAATTGGGGATGGGGGAATATTTTGAAGAGTGTATTGGTAAGGGTAGGAGGAGAGCTGTTTTGTGCTTCTAGAAACTATGTCTCTAGGACATGTTATTCTGAAATGCATCTATCACTTGATGCTTTATGTGATATGACAAAATGCCACAGGGATTGATCCATCAACTGCTGTTGTTGCAACATGGTATAATAGGCAGGAAATCTGAAAGGACATGTTTTCTGAAACTGTTTAAAAGAACTGTAGCTCTGGGAGTGCACATACATATGTCTATCACTCATACAAGCATCGATTCTACACGTGGCGTCAGCTCTGTCCTAACATTTGTGTGAAAAGGTTTCTCAACCTCAAAGAAACAAGTTTTTCATAATTCAGTTACATTGATAACTCTTCTCAAACGTATGGACAAATATAAACAAGGCTGCATTCGTGTGACTCTCATGTATCGCTAACGAAGCTGTGCATAGAGACACCCAGAAGAATTTTATCGTTGGCTAAGCAAAACGCCGTGCAAAATGAAGAGATATTTGAACATCAGGCCTACATTTGCAAGATGATAACTGGATTCTTTTTCTCTCCTGGAAAAAAGATCTCCCAGTGTTTCCCTTTTCTTCTCCTCCCCCCATTCCTATTTTGGGGGGATTTTAAAAACTAGTTTGATTTTTATCCACTTTGAAAAACAAATAATTCCACTCTGCCCAAGCTCCAATGTTTTGGTTATGCACAAGACTCCATTCATTCTCTTGTTATTTAGGAATTGAAAGTGATGAGATGGCAATATCTAATGGGATGGCTTTGAAAAAAATTATTAAAGACAAGCTAGTAAATCAAAAGAGGAAGCAAGAAAAAAGCATTCAGAATCCAACCTTGAAAAATTTGCTTTTAATGAGCTCTCACTTTAAAAAGGAAAACAAATGTTGAGTTCATATTCCTTCATAAAGATATCCTTGTCTAGCAGCTGTAAGAATTTACAAATTAGACGGCTTAGACTCTGCCCGCTGCTTAGCATGAAGACATAGATTCATCACTACTTTGAAAGCAAGATGGGTTTTAAAGTGTTCTGCTGTCATACAAAATCCATACAAATATAATGAGAAACATTCCATGCAGACATCATCCTAAATTCCCATTTGGGCATTATTTTCTCATTGATGTTGTAATTAATGCTAAAATAATTTGTCTGTGAGCCTTCAAGATGCTTAGAGCTTTCCAGAGGGCTGCTAGGAGCTGAGGGAGTTTTGCACCTCAGAACCAGACCTTGTCTCTGCTTCCACCATCCACGCACAATACACCACTTCTTTGCAGCACCGGGGCCTAAACAAATAAGGTGGGGGAGGAAAATGGAGCAAGTGTCTAGCTTACAGAATTTTTAAAAAGCGGGGAAAAAAAAATCCAGGCTTGGTGCTGCTACTAGGTTTCACTGTTTGTGTCTAAGCCCTTTAGGAGCCATAGAGCAAAGAGCAGCCTGTGGTCCTAATCTGCTGCTTTACAGCATTGGTATATGGTCACTGTAGAGTTACACGAGACACTGTCAACTTCAGTTTTGCTCCAATTCATGATTCCTTTGTTAGTAGTAATAGGATAAATAGTTTGAAGTGAAACATCTTGAAAAAATCCCACTGTACTTGTTACTAACTATGGCCTCAAGTCTGCATTTCTGTTAGCTTTCATGGCGATTAGTCACTGTATGACAGCAAAGAGCAGATCAGTCTACAGCAGTGCTCCTCTAGCATGCAAAAGATCTCGCCAGACACCTAATCCTCACTTTTTTTCTTCTCGGTCCCTTCATTCTTATGGTCATTAAAATTAATTGGAAAGGTCCCTATCATGACTGTAGGTTTGGTTGCATTCAAATATATATAGTCTAGGGATACTGCTATGGCAGGGTGTTCAGCCTTGGGATGGGAATGAAGGGCAGAAGCCTTCTGTGTTAACTCCTCTCTAGCTGAATAAAAAACTTCACCAATGGACTGCAAAGCATCTCTTATCTTGCCCCTAGTCCCTTGACAGAGCCGCTATAGAGTAGCAGGAGTGGGAGCATGAAGTGGAAGAAGATGGATTTGAAGCCATACTGGAAAAGTATTGTGACTAACTCTCCAGGAAGCCACGTTCCCAGGGAGTGGCTCTTCCCAGCTACTTTGGGAACCTTACATGGCCAGAGTACTGCTGAATGGCGCTGGGTAATATTTCAGTTGATTTACTAAGCAAAACCAGGAGGTGGTAGTCAAAGTGGACTAACTTGGGTTTGCAGTTTTATATATATATATAAAAATATATATAAAATTTTAAGAGAGTGGTTGTAAGTCAGAATTGCTCTGAAGACAAGAATCCATGAGTGTGAGATATGGACTGATATCTATGCATGTGTATATGCAGTTGGTGAATGTGTGATGCAGTGTGTTTTACATTTAAGTGGAAGCTTTGGTCACTAAATGTTGCCGTCTCATACCTGGACAGTAAGTACCACTGAGATTTTGTTTGGCCAGCATTGTGGCAGTATTAATATCATACCGCTACTTATGCTTGAATAAAGGAGAACTGACTGACAGTTTTAGGACAAAGAAGAATTATGGCTATAGAAGTGAGAGATTCTGGCTTGTAGGAGAGACAATTCTTGGATGATAAACTGATGGGGTTTGTAGTTTGATTTAAATCTAATTGTGTGATGTCCTCCTTTCTTTACTAGGCCATGAGCCAACTAAAAATAAGGATGTCATTAGAAGACTTTGAGTGTGCTAAGGGGGTTAAATTGACCTTTTAGGCATGAAACAAACAAAAGGAAAGTCCCAGTGGCTGTGAAAGGTCCCTAGAATGTGAAAGGAGAAGATGGCTCCAATAGACAAAGTAGCACAGAGCATGGATTTAAATAAGAAATATGAAAAGCAAAACAGGAAACAGCTAACTTAGGGGATTGGAGTCCTCTGGAAAGAAGTTGAAGTTGAAAGAGAGTAAGATTAAACTAAGAAACAAAAGAGATTATAGAAGATATTGAACAAAGCATTTTAAAACAATAAAAATTGCAAAAATAAGAGCATAGAAAAGGGAGATCAATGTATGGACCCCATTTAGTCAGATACAAATAAAAATATGAATTGGAAAAAAACCCTAAAGAATTCGAGTACTAACTTGCTTTTACACACACAAAAGAGGATTTGTGCAAATGAAAAGTAGTATCACCTGTCGTTAGAAGTGCCCTTACAAAGAGACAGACAGGGATGGCCACAATGATGTAATGGGGCTGGAGAGTAAAATGTTAATGGACACCAATGCTACAGTAACAGTGGTCAGATGCGTGAACTAGGGGAAATTCCTATAGCCACATGGACAAGAGTGGAAGTATTTAAGGAAGTTAGTAGGGGAAAATTTTTAATTGAGACCTCTTGGAAATCAGTCTAGGGAAAACTATGAAAAGAGAGGAAGCAGAAGAAACCTTTCTATGCAGTTTAAAATGGGCAGATTTTGAAGAAATTCATCAAAAGCAAAAGACTAAAGCGTCTTAACAGATAAAAACAGTAAGTAGAACATTTTAAAACAGAGTATTGAACAAGGTGCAAACAAAAGTAGGTTAGGTAATCCCAAAAGTAGGAAGGAAGCTTGTGAAAAGTGTTAGTCATTTTGAGCACAGTAGGTAAAAACCAGGAGCTATGTAAGTGTCTTAAGGACAAGTCCGGATCAGAAGTGAACCTGTATTAATACTCCACTGAGTTTGTGGCTTGTTTTGTGCCTCACTCAGTAGAAGCAGCAGAAAATGAATTTTAGTTTCAAATGGAATACACAATACTACGTATAGCTGAAAACTCACAGTAGTTTTAGCTAGAGAATTTTATTTTAAAATGTAAATCATATTGCAGGTTCTGACATCATTTGGCAGTTTAAGGGATGTGGCTGCTAGTGCATTGGTTCAACTAACTTTAATTAAAAGGATTAATTTAAATATCTGTTTGCAAAACATATTACATTAGCATATCGAAAGGCCATGAGGGGATTGAAGGAATTAGATTTGTCTAGTTGAAAGACAAGCCTGAAAAAGTCAGCCTAATGGACAGGGGGTATTTTCAAGGGTTATTATACAAATAGAGGAAGACAGGTTTTTAAATGTCCATTTGAAAGAAAAAAAAAGATTGTAGAAGGACATTAAGTTGTTTGGGGGAAAATGAGGCGGGGGGGGGGGGGGGGCATTATTAAAAAATCT